>NW_028081854.1:48845-606345 GCF_014824575.4 Sturnira hondurensis
CATGCCTTTTGACCCAGCAACTCCACTCTTAGGAGTATATCCTAAGAATCCTGAAACACCAATCCAAAAGAACCTATGCACCCCAATGTTCATAGCAGCACAATTCATGATAGCCAAGAGTTGGAAGCAACCTAGATGCCCATCGGTCAATGACTGGATCAAAAAACTATGGTACATTTACACAATGGAATTCTATGCTGCCTAAAGGAAGGAGGAACTACTACCCTTTGCAACATCATGGATGGAACTGGAAAGCATTATGCTGAGTGAAATAAGCCAGTCAGTGAAAGACAAATACCATATGATATCACCCTTAACAGGGATCTAAACAAAACAAACAAGCAAGCAAAATATGACCAATGACACTCAATTACCGAACAGGCTGACAGGGTCCAGAGGGGAGAGGGGAGAGAATCATAGGGGAAAAGGGGATGGACTCACATGAACAAGTATAAAGGACACATGGACAGTAACTAAGGGTGGGGGGCGGAAATGGGAGGGAGGTGGGGAGCATGGGGTGGGTGGCGGCAGGGTTGGAAATATAAGACAGAAAACTGTACTTGAACAAGAATTAAATAAAAAAATAAAATAAAATAAAATAAAACTTTACTTTGACAAAAAAAAAAAAAGAAGAAATTTACAGTCAACATCATACTCACCAGGCAAAAACTCCCTAAGATGAAGAATATGAGAAGGTTTTCTACTTTCACCTCTTTCACTCAACATAGTGTTGGGATTTCTAGCCAATACAATAAAAAAGTATATGATAAACGAAAGCATTATACATTGTTGTAATAAATGTGTAAATTCCTAATCAAGAAAAGTAACACAATTTATTATGTTTTTCCCATTTTCACATGAATAATATGCACACTTCTAGATACCTCATTTTAATTATATAATTTAATGACAGAAATGTATTTACAGAATAATGAGTTGAATGATAGGCAGTCTCAGAGTTTTGTCAAAAGTGACAAAGCAGAGAGACCTGGGACAATTAGACTTAAAAAAAAAAGAGCAAAACAACAACAGCAAATGTGGTGTCCTGGAAGAATAAGAATTAGAAATTATGAGCATAATTTTTTTGTCACTATCCTCTGAGAAAAGTCACTCATTGGGTTATTTCATTCCTCTGAGTTCTAAGTGAATGTGGTGTGCATACATGTGCGGAAAGAAGATAACATAACAAAAAATGGTTATGAAGATCAAGACCAAAACAATATTACACAATCGGCTTTCCACCTGGATGACTACCATTATATATGGTGACTTAAAGGGTAAAATTTAAAAGAGTGAGTCAAATTTTTGACTAAGTCTAAATGCATATTAGTGAAACAGAAACTATCTCCAGGAAGTAATAAAAATAACCTCTCAATCTCTAAGCAATCTTTAAGCATTTGCTAAATGACCTTCTGGTGTGGACATTTTGAAAGGCGCTTCCTAGGGAGGATGGACTAGATAGATGTCAACACTTTACCACTTATAAGATCCTATGATTTTATTTTTATCTCATAAATTGTCCACCAGGGCCTAGAGATAGTGAGAGCAAGAAAATTAACACTTCTTAAGGCTTCCTTGCTTTTTGTACTTTGCATTGACACATTGTCTTTTTTGATGCTAACAAGACCATGAACTCATTATATTTTATAGCTGAGGAATATATAAGATTCAGAAAGAGTTAGAAATCTGTTTAAAAACAAATATCCAGGAGCTGCAGAATCATGGTTTAACCACTCGTTTTCCTAAAGTGCATAATGTTTTCCCTATAACGGTGATTTTTTTAATGGTGTTCTGTAACTCCATAGAGTTCTAAGGAGATGCCTAATGGACTGCTATAGGGATAGTGAAGATCTAAATGAGGGCGTTCTGCTACTAGTCTAGACTTTAATTGAAATAGCACTGAACTATTTCTTATCTATTAGAGAGCTCATTTGAAATATTGATCGCACTGAATTAAAAAATTCAAAAACTACTGCATACTACCATGTATCTTTTCCTGTGTTTCTCATTGAAGCCTGAAAGACTGCACAAGTCTAGGAAGTCCATAAATTGAGGCCAGGGATTTTATATGTCAGGACTTACAAGTACTAACCAAGTACTTACAAGTAACCAAACAAAAAAGCCTAAAGTCAGTGTAGGAAGTCTGTAATGAAAGGAGCAACAAGAATACACATGGAGTGGGGACTTAAACCCAGAGCTAGGAGGCCATTGAGGTCAGGAGAAGCAGACAGATGATTAGCAAATGCAGACCAAGACCGAATCATCCAAGGCAACAGTGACCAACTGAATCAACAGTTACAATTGCAAGTAGTTGTGGGACCTCTCACCCTGCCCCACACACCAAACTTTGCCTGATGCCCATCTCATTCTAAGCCTCTTTGAATGAACTTATCCCCTCTCATGCTTTTAAAAAAAATTGTTTTTGCTGTTCAATTACAGTGGCTCCCCCTTTTTTCCATCGCTCTCCCCTGCTCCATTCCCCTTGACTCCCACAGTCAATCCCCATTCCATAACCTGTGCCCATGAATATTCTACTTCAGTTACTTGGCTTGCCCCTTCCCTTTATTTCTCCCATTACTCCCCTCCACCCTCCCCTCTTGTCACTGTCAGTTTCCATGTCTGTGGTTATAGTTTGCTTGCTTGTTTTGTAGATTATTTTCCCCTTATAGGTAAATTGATATGGTACTTTTCATTTACCACCTGGCTTATTTTACCCAGTGTAATATTCTCCAGTTCTATCTATGCCATCACAAATGGTAGGAACTCCTTCTTTGTTTCTGCTGTGTAGTATTCCACTGTGTGAATGTACCACTGTTTTTTGATCCACTCATTTACTAATGGGCACATCAGCTATTTCCAGCACTTGGCTATTTTAAATAATGCTTCTATGAACATTGGGGTGTGTAGTTCTATTAAATTGGTGATTCAGATTTCTTATGGTATAATCTGAGCAGTGGAATCGCTGGATTGAAAGGAATTTCCATCTTTATATTCTTGAGGAAATTCTATACTGTTTTCCATAGTGGTTGCAACCAGTCTGCATTCCTACCAATGGGATACTAGGATTCCCTTTTCTCCATAACCTAACCAGCATTTATTTATTTATTTATTTATTTATTTATTTATTTATTTGTTGACTTGTTAATGCTGGCCATTCTGATCTGTGTGAAGTGGTACCTCACTGGTTTTAACTTGCATCTCTCTAATAGCTAGTGATGTTAAGCATTTTTTATTATTGTTGTTCAAGTTCATTTCTCTCCATTTTCAACACACCATGGCCTTTCATCCAGCCCATCTCCATGTCCCACCCATGAACCTACCCCTTTGGCTTTGTCCATGTGTCCTTTTGTATATGTTCCTTGATGGACCCTCCTCTATTATCCCCCATGAACTCTCTCACCCCTCTACTCTGGTTACTCTGGTTCAGTTTGTTTTTTATTTCAATGTTTCTGATCATATTTTGCTTGTTTGTTTGTGTTGTTGATTAGGTTTCACTTATAAGTGAGATCATATGAAAGAATACTTCAGCATCACTAGCCATCAGAGAGATACAAATTAAAACCACAATGAGATACAACTTCACACCAGTCAGAATGCTGAACATTTTTTCATATGTCTATGGTCAACTTCTGTGTCCTCCTTGGAGAAGTGAATCTTCAGATTCTTTGACCATTTTTAATTACATTGTTTGTCTTCCTGGTATGGAGTTCTGCGAATGCTTTACATGTTTTGAAGATCAAATCCTTGTCCCAGTTATCATTGGCAGATATGAAAACATTGCTTTTCCATAATGTTGGTTCCATTTCCATTTTCTTAATTTTTCTTTTAGCTGTATAGAAGCTTATTCTTAAATGTTTTTATTTATTTTTCTTTAGAGGGAAAGGGAAGGTGAGAGGAAGAGAAATATCAATGTTTGGTTGCCTCTTATGCGTCCCCTGCTGGGAACTGTCCTGCAACCCAGGCATGTGCCCTGACTGGGAATCTAACCGTGATCCTCTGATTCACAGGCCCACACTAAATTCACTAAGGTACACTGGCCAAGGCACAAGCTTTTTAATTTTATGTAGTTCCATTTATTTATTCTTTCATTTATATCCCTTTCCTTAGGGGAAGTATCAGTGAAAATACTGCTGCATGGGATATCTGAAAATTTCCTGACTACGTTTTCCTCTGGAACTTTTGTCATGATTATATCTAACTCTTTTGTCCACTTTGAAGTTATTTTTGCATATGATGTAAGTTGGTGGTTGAGTTTCATTTTTTTTTTTTTTTTGCATGTAGCTGTCCAGGTCTCCCAACACCATTTGTTGAAGCGGTTATTTTTACTCCATTTTATGCTCCTCCTCCCTTTGTCAAATATTAATTGATGATAGAGACATAGGTTTACTTCTGGGCTCTCTATTCTGTTCCACTGTTCTATGTGTCTGTTCTTATGTTAATACCAGACTGTTCTGATGACAGTGGCCTTTTAATATAATTTAATATCAGGCATTGTGATCCCTCGTACTTTGTTCTTTATTCTCAAAATTGTTGAGGCTATTTAGGGTACTTTATAGTTCCATATATATTTTTGAACTATTTGTTTTTTTCTCTGTGAAATATATCATTGGTATTTTGATCAGAATTGCATTGAAACTATATGCAAAGTGCTTTAGGTAGTATGCGCATTTTAATGTTGTTAATTCTTCCAATCTATGAGAAGGGTATATGCTTCCATTTATTTGTGTCTTCTTTCTTTTTTTTCATAGTCCTCCAGTTTTCTGAACACAGGTCTTTTACCTTTTTAGTTAAGTTTATTACTAAGTATTTTTTTTTCTTGTTGTTGTAGTATAAGAGGTTTTATCCTTAATTTCTCTTTGATATTTCATTGTTGGTAGATAAAAATGACTTCAATTTCTGAATGTTAACTGCATATTCTGCCATTGTGCCAAACCATTCGTTATGTTGAGAAGTTATTTTGTGGACTCTGTAGGGTTTTTATGTACACTACCTTGTCATGTGCAAACAATGACAGATTTACTTCCTCTTTCCAAGAGGAAGCAAATGGATGCATTTTATTTCTTTTTCTTTTCTGATCATCCTGGCTAGAAATTCCAATACTACATTGAATAGAAGTGGTAAAAGCAAACACCTTTGTCTTGTGCCTGATATTAGGGTAAAGCTTATAAATGGTTTTCATCCAATGAGCATGATGGTGTCTGTAGGTTTCTTGTATATGGCCTTTAGTATGTTGAGGTATGCTCCCTCTACTCCCATTCTGCTGAGCTGTTCTTCATCATAGATGGGTGTTGTAGTTTATCAAATGCTTTTTCAGCATCTATTGACATCATCATGCGGTTTCTGTCTTTTCTCTTGTTTATGTGATGTATTACATTTATTTATTTGTGTATATTATAACATCCATGCATCCCTGGGATGAATTCCACTTAATCATGGTGTATGATCTTTTTAATATGTTGCTGGGATCCTTTTGCCAAAGTTTTGTTGAGGTTATTACCATCGACGATCATCAGCAACATTGGCCTATAGTTTTCTTTCTTTGCTGTGTCTTCATCTGGTTTTGGATTTAGGATAATACTGGTCTCATAAAAAGAGTTTGGGAGCCTTCCTTCTTCTTGGATTTTTTGGAATTGTTTGATAAGAATTGGGGTTAACTCTTCCCTGAATGTCTTGTAAAATTCTCCCGTGAAGCTGTCTGGTCCAAAGCTTTTGTGTGATGGAAATTTTTTCATTACAGCTTCAATTTCACTAGCTATTATTGGCTTGTCTGTTCAGGCTTTCTGCTTCTTCTTGACTCAGTTTTGGAGGATTATGTTTCTAGATATTCATTGATTTGTCCCAAGATTTCAAATATCTTGGCATATGGTTGTTTGCTATAATTTTTATCACCCTTTGTATTTCTGTGTTATGGGTTGTAATTTCTCCTCTTTCATTTCTCATTGTGTTTTTCTGGGTTCTCTCTCTTTTTTCTTCATGAGCCTGGTTAAGGCCTTGTTGATTTTGTGTCTTTTCAAAAAGTCAGCTTCTGGATTTATTGATGCATTGAATTGTTCTTTTATTCTCTGTCACTTAATTCTGCTCTGATCTTGATTATTTTCTTCCTGCCAGCACTTGTTGCTGTTTTTGTTGTTGTTCATCTAGTTTTCATAGATGTAGGATTAGGTTGTTTATTTGAAATAAAGCCTATTTGTGTGTTACTTCTGGTTTCTCCTTTGGTGTTTTTCAGATTCTGTCTTTGTCTTTACTACTTGACATTTTAATTATGATATGCCTTTGAGTTGGCCTATTTGAGTTCATCTTGATTCACACTCTCTGTGCTTCCTGCACTTGCATAGTTTTTTCCCTCTGCAGGTTCAGAAAGTATTCTGGCATTATTTTTTCAAACAGGGTTTCTATCCTTTGTTCCTTTCCTTCTTCTTCTGGTATTCCTATGATTCAGATGTTGTTGTGTTTCATGCTATCTTGGAATTCCCTTAAGCTATCTTCATATTCTTTTTAGTCTTTCTTTATGCAGCTGCTCTTTGTGGGTGTTTCTTTCCACCTTGTCTTCCAGCTCATGAATTTGGTCCTCTACTTTATCTAGTCTACTTGTAATTCCCTCTAGTGTGTTGTTTTTATTTCTGAAATTTCATCACTCATTTCTTCCTGGTTTAGTTTATAGTTTCTATTTCCATTTTCATACTGATGTAGTTCTCACTCAGTTCCTTGTAGTTGTCTGTGAGTTCCTTGAGCATCATTATAACCATTAATTGGAATTCTATATCTGATAGTTTGCTTACCTTCATTTCATTTAGCTCTTTTAGTGGCAAGTTTTCCATTCCTTTTGATTGCTGGTTCTTTTTTTGTCTCCCCATATTAGGTATTTCTGCACTTCCTAATGCTTTGCTTTGCTAGATTTCTTTATAGGGTAAACTTCTATGTATGGTAGGAATTCTATGGGATTCAGTGGTGTGGTCCCTTTGATCTTTTTGTCTGGATGCTTTAGGTTTCCCTTCTGTTTGCATGGGCTCTCTTGTACTTGGGATTTTACCTTTTTGTTGTTTCCTTCGTTGGTGGGTTCTCTTCTCCAGTGGGATACTAATGTTCACAGCTCCCACCCAATCACATACATGATCAGTGGCGGGGAGTAGGCAAAATGGATTAAGGTGGTGGGAGGATATTCTATAGGATTTAAAGTACCAACAAGTAAAGAAAAGGTAGGAAATCCTTTGGATAATTATAGTATTAAGCATAGTATTTCACCCAACTAGCTGCTTTTTATATAAGGTGAAAAAGAGATAAGACTCTTGTTAGAGGGGAGGAGTATTGTGAGCTGAATCCAGAAAACAGAGTGCCTGTGCAAGGTTAGATGATGAGATATAGTGAGGGTAAAGGATAGGAAGTAGGCATAGTGTGAGAAAGAATAGAGTTAACCACAACAATAATAATGCTCAGGATTAAAGTGAAGTGGGGTAAAATCAGGGAGGGTTGCTGTGTAGTATGTACAATTGTATGGAATAACAATTACAGTAGTATTGGAACAACAATAATATGACAAGATATAAATAGTTTGGATAACCAGAATAGAAAGTACACAATCAAGAGTAGTGTGTTATTGGAATAGCAGTGAAGTAAAAGAAGGGAAATTAAACCACAATCTGGTAGAGATAATAAAGAAAACCAAACAATGCAATTAAACAGAGAAATATAATAAGGACAACTAAACATAAAGAAGAGAAATAAAAATTAATAAAATAAAAGAAGTAAAAATAATAAAAAATAATTGTAATACAAATAAGAAATAAAATGCCAGTTCTATGGTATAGCAAAGTAAAATTTGTCTCAGTTTCTCATTTGTTGGCATTTGCCTTGTGCTCCCTCTTTGGATGTGTCTCTGGACCTTTCAAAACTCCAGGTTTTATTGTCTCACTGCACAGAAGAAAAACAAAAGAGAGGAAAGCAAAAAATAAGCCTCCTGTTGACTTTAAACCCACTGAGCCGGTTCTACTGGTCTTCCTGGATGCCACAGGAGGAGGGTGCTGGGCTTCTCTTTGCTTCCTTCCTACGACTTTGCCAGGATGGAGGCCAGGTCTGGGTCACAATATTCACATTTGCCCAGCCTCCAGCCCAGGTCCTCCATGAGCTACCAGGCCCTCACTCTCTATCTGCTCCAGGCCTCTCCTTTAATCCACCAATTCTGCAAGGTCCATGTGGTGCTCCTCCTCTTTGCTCTTTGCAAGTCCTCGGTGGCTTGAGCCCACCACCAGGTAGGTGGTGTCACTCAGCCTCTGAGCTAGCAGTGGGAATCAGCTTCCTGGGTAGGCCGGAGTCCAGCACAATCACTCAGCTCAAACCAGTCTCAAGGTGAGTAGTGCCTTGAGCAGCCAGAATCAGCTGGAGGGCGGGCTGTGCCAGTCAACCTTCTGACTAGTGCAGGGGAGACTCAGCTGCTGGGCAAGCAACTTCAATCAGCCTCAGTGCATGTGGTGGTAATCAGCTCATAAGTGAGCAACCCAAGTCAAGCACGGGGGGGCTGGGGGGAGGCTGGATTCAGGTGCCTGGCAAGCCGTGTGAGCCAGATGCTGTTCAAGAGTTCCTTACAAAGTGCCTGTGAGCCTTTTTTCCCCTTTGAGTAAATGCCTCTTGTTTAAGTCTCCAGTTCTTAACATGCACCCAGCTTTTCCCCCAGCCCAACTTTCCAACCAGTCCAGAGACTATCCAAGTCAGGGCCCAACAGGGCCCAACTCCTTTCTCTAGGTATTGGCCAGCACCCCAATTTCTCTGGTGCTGGTGTCCACAGTCCCAGCAGATGTATACTCATCTGTGTGTCTCCCACTTTCTCTCTATTCCCCCAAGCGATTTCTAGCATCCAGGTCCCTCTTGGTGCTGGGCTGCCCTCCCTGCTCTCGTAGGGGAGGGAACTGATGATCTAACTCACTTCCCCATATCCTGTGGCAGGCAGCAGGACAGGATCCACACTGGCCTAGGTCTCTGTGCAGATCCCAGGGACCTTGCCATCCCAGCGCAATCTCCTCACCATCTGTTTTGCATTGTCCTTTGCAATTTTTAGCCTCCAAACTTCATATAAGCTGGGATTCCATTGGCTGTTCACCCTGCTCCTCAGAAGATCAGCTAGGTGTTCTAACTGGGCAAAGGAAGAACTAGGCTCCACTACCACTTACCTTGCCACCATCTTCCAATCTATCCATTGTTGACAGTGGGATGTTAACATCCTCTACTATAAGTGTTGCTGTCTGTACTTCTCTCATGCTTTTAACTACCACCTGTGTTCAAAATCTCCCAATTCGTATTTAAGGTCCTGGCATCTATTTGGAACTTTAGACCTACATACCCTATTACTTGCTTTTGTAGCCAAATAAATGTCCCATACATACCTCCAATGCAATTAATCTGATATGCCTTATTATCCTTCCTTGAAATCTCCCTCTTGTCTTAAGATAGTTCCTGCTTCTATAAGACCCCCTTTTACCCATTCAGTAAAAAACAGAATCACAAGACATCCTAAGTCCCTCCCACCCATATCTAGCCACCAAAGCCTACCAATTTGCTTTCTAAATTTGTATCAGACCCATCTTCTCTATTATTACCAGTGTTTTCAGTTCTCATTATTTATCATCTGCATTAGCTTGAGTCTTTCTCACTTATACCAACCACTGTCATATTTCTACCCCTTGCATTGTATAGCAGATCCATCTCCTACAATGCTCTTCTTCCATTTTTTTACAAGATCAATTCCAAAATTCATTTCTCTCCACCATCTTCTCTAGATAATTTCCCCAAAACATCAAGTTGGCCTAGTGAACAAAATACTTTTTGTATAACTCTGACAAAGTATGTATAAGTTATAATTTGAAATTTTTAGTTGTGCTTTCTTTGAGGAAAGAAACTAGGCTTTTCATTTTTTATCTCAAGTGCCTAGAGAAAAACTAGATTCTCAGTAACATGATGTGAACATGAACTACACTGCCATATAAAAGCAAGCAAAGGCTGTAGGATGAGTATCGCAAACCAGGGCAGAGTCCCAGAACTAATGACACTTTCTATTCACCTCAGGCACAGGAAAATGGGCTTAACTGGGAATTCTATATTTAGTTTAATTCAGTAGATTTTAATTGGCTATCTTGTATATATTCTAAATAGAAACACGAGAAAGCCCAATCTCTGTAGTTAGGAGCAAAGTTTTGAAAGACTAAATTTAGTTCTGTAACCATTTGTCATCCTTGTCCTGTACTAAGTCAGCCTAGTGGCATGCCTGGAACAAGAAGGATCCACTCTGAGATAACCACCTGCAAGAACCTCCCACCTTGCTAAGGCAGTGATTCATATCAGGACCCACTCAACCTTGTATCTTTGTCCTAAAAATATTTTGTAATCTCTTTTTAGTTTACTTCCCACTAGCTAACAATTCTGTCCAAATAAATTAATCTGCTAATTTTGAGGGGTGGGGAGTATTAGGCTATTTGTTCTCCTTACCTTTTTCTCTTCTTTTGCATTTCTGAAAAAAATGGCATTTATCTTTTTAAAAAATATTTTATTGTTGTTCAATTACAGTTGTCTGCATTTCCCCCTGACCCCTGCCAAACCCACCTCCCTCCCTTGCTTCCAATCTCCCCCTTGGTTTTGTCCATGTGTCTTTTATAGTTGTTCCTGAAAACTCTTCTTCCCATTGCCCCTCCCCATCTCCTTTGGTTATTAAATTGTTCTTAATTACAATGTCTCTGGTTATATTTTGCTTGCTTTTTTCTTCTGTTGATTTTAACTGTTCCAGTTAAAGGTGAGATCATAAGGTATTTGTCCCTCACTGCCTGGCTTATTTCACTTAGCATAATGCTCTCCAGTTCTATCCATGTTGTTTCAAATGGTAGGAGCTCCTTCTTTCTTTCTGCTCCATAGAATTCCATTGTGTGAATGCACCATAGTTTTTTGATCCACTTATTTACTGATTGTTGCGGACAGCTCTGCCTGGTTTCAGGAATTATAACTCTACCCCCTGTGGCTAAGGGCAAGCGATGACCTCTGGAATGTAAGCTGCAGAAGACAAAGCTTGTCTCTGGTAGCAAACACTGCCTCAGTTTCCTCTCCCTTCCCCCAAAGCTTGTTCAGAAGTCGATGATGGGTAAGACCCCTCACAGTGCGGGGCAACCTAAGCCAGACTTGATCACGTGAGAGGCCATTATGGAAGGACTCAGGGGGCTGCAACAAAGAGCAATGGACTCTCACCTCCCAGCTTTGAGATAGCCCCATTCCTCATGTCTTCTGCTAGAAGCACTTCTTGGCTCTAATTCCCTTAAGCTTGAATACCTAATGGGGAGGGGTGCAGCTCCTTGCCTTGCTAGAGCAGATCCCAGGGGAAAATCTGGCATCATAAATTCTTCCTGAAAAACCTGTGAAATCTGCTCTGCTAAGAGTGCTTTCATTCATATGTTAAGGGTTCGAGCAGGAAACTCAAAAAAATCTCTGCCTGACAGACTCTGACTCAGACTATGTACTATTTGATCCTTGCCGCCCTGTATTCCTGTGTATTGCCACCCAATAAAGGCCTCTGGAGGAGGTGGCTCAATGCCTTTTTCCCCTGAGAAACTGGCCACTGCCTGAGGCCTTTTTTCCTTGGATAAACTGGCCACCTCTCCTCCCCAAGCAGATCACATCATGTCTCTGTCATGTTTACTTTCATCTGTGGCACATGGGGTGAATTGCGAGGAAAGTTACCCCCACAACTGATGGGCAATTAGTTTGCTCCCAGCACTTGGCTGTTGTGGACCACTCTGCCTGGTTCTAGGAACTGTAACTCTACCCCTGGTGGCTAAGGATGAGTCAGTGAACTCTGGAATTCAAGCCACAGGAGACAAAGCTTGTCTCTGGTAGCAAGTGCTGCCTCATTTTCCTTCCTGCCCCCAAAGCATGGTTGGAAGTCCTTAACCAGTAAGACCCCTCAGAGGAGGGGCAACCTAGGCCAGACTTGACCACTGGGGAGGCCATTATGAATCATGCTGCTATGAACATTGGGGTGCATAGATTCCTTTGGATTGGTGTTTCAGGGTTCTTAGGTATCAACATAAGAAAAGAAAATATAAAATGTATTTATCTTTTTTTAATTTAAGATTTTTTTTGCATTTTTATTTTTTATTGTTGTTCAAGTAGTTTTCTACCTTTTTCTACCTCATCTTAAATGATTTATCATCAAAACTAAATTTAACATTCTAATGTCAAAGCTATGGTCAATCTAATATTACTGCTGAAATCATTCGTGTGGTCCAATTCTTACAACACTGAAAGGTAAGAGGTAGGAAGGGGTAGAACCACTGTTAACAGTCCATCTTTCTTGCCCTTTAAGTCCCAAGGTTAGGACAAGGTTAATGACAGTTTAAAAGAAGGGACTCACAACTAAAAAGAAATTCGTATCTGCTCTGTTTAAATCTGCCAAACATTTTTCTCTAGTCCAGAATGTGTTTAATGTAGGATAAGTCCATATAAACATGTAACTGTTATCTTTAAAAACAAAATTATTAATGCATTATTTACACAGTGGTTTTAAAGTAAATTTAGTAAAAATAATTTTTCCTCCTATATAAAAAGTCTTGCAAGTATATGATAATTGATCAAAAGAGGTTTAAGTAATAAAGATTGATTTAACTATGGAGTGATTTTGATGGATACTCCCAGCTTGAATGTTTACAGACACAAATCAGAAGAAATTGGGCCACTTCTCTCAAAAAGTTCCCCCTAAGCACCCAGACTGGAGAGGCAGTGCATCCTGGGTGCAGTATGAGAATCTACATTTGTTTTACTTTCACTTGTGTGATGCTGAAGCAGCCAGTTTTTAGAGATACCCTTAATGCACAGGTTGCATTAAAACCTTTCTTAATATGTTTGTAAAATTAATGTATAAATGTTGATTAATGTAAAAGCAATGAAACATTTTATATTTTAGAAATACGTATATAGTGAAATTTCAGACCATGTACTTGTATGTACAAGAACTATTGTCTTATGTAAATTTTATTTATTTCTAACTCCTAGTCCCCATTCTTAGATGGTGAAGACTTAACCTCAGTCCTTCTTGGAATCCTCCCAAGGTGGTGGCCCAGTTCCAGGGTCTTTTTTAAAAAATTTTATTTATTTATTTTTAGAGAGGAGAAAGGGAGAGAAACATCAACGTGTGTTTGCCTCTTGCACATTCCCTATTGGGGGCCTGGCCCACAACACAGGCGTGTGCCCTGACAGGGAATCGAACCAGCAACCCTTTGGTTCAAAGGCCAGAGCTCAATCCACTGAGCCACACCAGCCAGGGCCCAGTTCCAGGGTCTTATGGAGGCTCATGGATAGCAGAAAGGGTTTTTTCTGGCTTTGGTTAACAGTACAGGTCTTTTAGCATGGCCACTTGGCCCTGCACATTCCAGGGCCCTTCACTGATTTTTATTTTTTTTTTGAGATATGGAGACAGTAAAATTTTGGTGGCCTAGACAGTATATAATTCTATTTACTTTCTGGGATTTTATTACCCTTCCCCATGTCTACCCCCAGTCCTGCTTTCAAAAAGCAAGGCTTAACTGTCCTTCTATTCCATATCCTGTAAGCTTCTCTTCTCCATTTTCCAATATCGGTGTTTTTCCAGAGTAGAGTGTTTCTTGCTTTATGTTTCTTCAAATCATAGGTTTATACCACACAATTCTAATCTCACTGCTTCCATAAAAACAGAGTCCAGCCTCAGGTTTCTGGATAACCAAGCCTGGAATAGCAATGTTTACACAAATCCTACACCAAAATGCCTACCTCCCTTAAGAGGCAACACGTTAGGTACTTGTTAAATATGAAGAGAAAAATAAATAAAGGAGAACATTGTATACATCTTAAAATAATATCAAAACCTCAGTCAAATCTAGAAATTCTATGTAAAATTAAAATCACAATAAAATATTCTATTGTACTTATAGACATTTTTGTGAAAGGCACTATTTGTAACTGAAGAAATATACTTTACTAAATTTGAAACATATCTTTATAGTGTAAAACCATTTGGTTGTAAAGATTTTTAAAAACCTTCTAAGTAAAATAAAAAAGAATTTATTTGAAGGTATTATCAGAGACAACAAAGGACAAGAAAAAAATTAAATGTTTGGGCACAGGAAAACGGGAACTGAAAGTCAAGAATTAAGATTACTTCTTTCTCTCATGATTTACAGGGTCCCTCATCTTTCCTTCTCTGCTACTTGTTGCTCTACTATTCAGATTTCTTTAAAACTGGCTTATTGTTTCTTTGTGTTCCATAACTTGAAAATGACTGACATTCTATTGAATTGTCATCAGCCCTGGCTTATCATAAATTTTCACAATAAATCCTTTCCTTCATTCATTTAATATAAACTCTTGGTGCTCCCAACCAAAATGATCAGAAGAGAGAATCAGATTATTTTAATTCTCTTCCAGTACCCACTCAGGTCCAGTCAACTATACCCCAGGGATGGCCACTTGGTTCATTCCTTTGCTATTTCTGGATGCCGTGAGTAAAACAGGTTCCCCCAAAACAATGATGCTCAGGCATAAGATATGTTGATGTGACCACTGAAATTATTATTATTATCAAATCTTATTTATTATTTATAAATTATTATTATTATTATTATCCCGTTATTCTAAATTTTGAAAAATATTATCTGGTACTTTAAAGCCTCTTGTACATTATAATGCGTATGTTATTTTTACTTGACCCAAAGAATGATATGATTGTTATTTATTGTCATCAATAGATGATACTTTAAGTAATAATTAATTATGAAACAGTAAATACTTCATCAGTTTATATAAAACTTTTGTCTGTAGCCATAAGGCAGTCACCAAAGAAATAAAAATAGAAAAATACAGAAATTTGTCAACCTCAAATCTTATTTAGTTATAAGGCACTTTGTGTCTTTATATCTATCAAACCAAATGTCTCTTCAGTGTCAATGTTAACAAACAATATTAGCTAATGTCTATGAGAGCTAAATTAGTATAAATTTTTTATGTATTTTATGTGGGAATCCATACATCTATAAATATTTTTCATTATGAATTTTCTAAAAGATAACTTAAACTGATTTTAAAAGCCCTCTACCACTAGGTGGCATCAAATAGCCATAATTCATAGATTGTGTCCTGTAACCCAGCGATTTTCAACTTTATCACAGGGCGCACAAGCTAATCACTAAAATTCTGTGGAACATAAATATGACATAAAATAAGTATAATTTTAATTCATTCACACCGGATGGCTATTGCTGTGCTGAGAGTTGGATATGTTTTAAAAATTCTTGTGGCACGCAGGTTGGAAATTCTTTCTATATCATACTGTGGCCATTTACGGATGTTATTCTTTTCTTACGAAAATAGTTATAAAAATTAGAAAAAAACAAATATGTTTTTTTCAGAATAAGCAACAAAGACAAAATTTTCTAAGTAAATAAAACACGCTATTATTATTTTCTAATACATTGAGATAATGTATTAACAAATTCACAGTAACATTCTTTAATTTCAAAATATGTTATTCTTTTTTCCTACAAATGGCTGCATTACTTGTTTCTTTTTCTTTTTTTATAGTTTTCTGCCTTTTCCCCCACCATTGTTTATTTTTAGAACCATGTACTATAACACTTTCTAGAGGTTATATTTTTGTTTTTTAAGATCTAGTTTTATTAAGCACAGTCTCTGTCATTATACGATATGCTTTTAATAGTTATGTTCTCACTTCAAGGGTGGATTATGATATAGGTGCTATGCCTCTCCCCTCCTAGTGTTTTAAATTTTCTCAGTAATACAGGGCTCATCACCCTACTTTAGACTTTTGTCATATTAAGGTTTGACTACTGCCCTGTCCTCTACCTTGGTTGACAGAGGAAGAGCTCTGGAATATTCAGCTAGTACAGAATGTGACAGCTTGTCTGTTTAGCAATGCCAACCACAGAGAGCACATTATACTGATGCTCTGTGCATAGTTCTGTCTTCCAACAGTCATTCTAGGTTTTCATTTAATTTCTAAAGCACTCTGTGGCCTATGACTTGTAAGTAAGTTATATGACATACTTTTCTCCTATCCTGGCAGTTAAGGCATTTTACAAGGTAATTCCCAGATATGATGATGAACTCAAGTTTGGGGTCCTGGACTCTACCACTCAATCTCATCTTCTGGTTTGAAAAGAGCTGATTTTGCATCTCTTTACTATACAGATATTTTTTAATATGGGTCTTTAATTTAGATTCTATAAAAATATTTATTTGTATAGAAAGGGACAGGGACTGCCAGAACAAAGGGTGATTTCAGTTTTCCTAAGTGGTGAAAATAATATTTTAGCAATAGGTATCTATCCCAAAGTTATAAGAAAAATGAAATTAACAGAATAAGCTAAAACCAATTTAAATATATCATAGTTCTTTATGATTATTAGTCAGAAAACATTCAATGAATATTGAGTATAATTCAAATGCTATATTAGAAAATGTAAGGAAGGTACCACCTCTAAGTATATAAAATCTATGCTTCTATTAAGTGGATAATTGTTACAAATGTAAAACAATAATATTGAATCGGTAGTCTTTCATTGGAAATATACAAGATCTTTTCATATACTTTGTTGCTGTTGTAGAATATAAAATAAAGAAAGACAAATGCTTTAAAGACTTAAATATAAGCCGTGACACCATTAAAGTCATAGAGGAGAACATTGGCAGGAAAATCTCAGATATTTCATGCAGCAACATTTTTACTGATAAGTCCCCTAGAACAAGGATTATAAAGGAAAGAATAAACAAATGGTATCTCATCAAAATAAAAAGCTTCTGCATGGCTAAAGAAAACAGTATTAAAATAAAGGGAGAACCAACTACATGGGAAAGCATATTTGCCAATGATACCTCAGACAAAGGTTTAATCTTTAAAATATATAAAGAACTCACACGACTTCACTCTAAGAAGACAACTACCCCAATTAAAAAATAGGGAAAGGACTTGAACTGACACTTCTCCAAGGAGGGCATATAGAGGATCCAGAGACACATGAAGAGATGCTCAATATCGCTTGCTATCAGAGAGATGCAAATTCAAACCACAATGAGATACCACTTTACACCGGTGAGAATGGCTATCATAAACAAAGCAACAAACAACAAATGTTGGAGAGGGTGTGGGGAAAAGGGGACTCTGGTCCACTGTTGGTGGGATTGCATCCTAAGAACCCTGAAACACCAATCCCAAAAAACATATGCGCCCCAATGTTCATAGCAGTACAATTTACAATAGCCAAGAGTTGGAAGCAACCTAGATGCCCATCAGTAAGTTAATGAATCTAAAAACTATGGTACATTGACACAATGGAATTCTATGCAGCAGAAAGAAAGAAGGAGCTCCTACCCTTTGCAACATCGTGGATAGAACTGGAAAGCATTATGCTGAGTAATATAAGCCAGGCAGTAAAAGAAAAATACCATATGATCTCACCTTTAACAGGAAGCTAAAAAACAAAACAAACAAGCAAGCAAAATATAACCAAAGACACTGAAATAGAGAACAGGCTGACAGTGACCAGAGGGGAGAGGGGAGGGAATTTCAGGAGAAATGGGGAGGGCTTTAGAGGAACATATATAAAGGATACATGGACAACAACTGAGAAGGGTGGAAATGGGAGGGAGGGGGGACTCCGGGGGGGTGAGATGGGGTCGGAGTAATAGACAGAAAACTTTACTTGAAAAATAATTAAATAAATTTAAAAAATAAAGTCACAAACTTACTTGGGTTTCAAGCAATTAAATTATATGGTGACTAACTTCAGTACAAATAAATAAAAATGTATTAGCTTAAATATTTTTAAACATGCAATGCACGCATACTGTGTATGTGTGCAATTTTATCCACCAGAAACTACTGAGTAGAAGAAAATAAAGATTAAGCAAGTGTTCTGTTGCACATCTGTGATTTTTCCAAAAGGATGTGTTTTAAATTCTTTCTATGTTCAAAAAAGGAAAACAGGTAAGCTAATAATTATATTCCCTTAAACAGGATCTATAATATCTTGGAGGGACTAATGATTTCCTACTTCCAAAAATTAATTAATTAAAAAGCTCTATATTTATCAATAAAAATATGTTGCTAAAAAAGGTTCAGTAAACTGCAGTGGGAGAAATGAAATATTAATACAAATGTATTCTTGATTTTGATTAGAAAAAAATTTAATCAAAAATAGTGATATTAAGCAGATTTTTAAACTGTCATTGAGATGACTTTTGCAAAGGTTATAATTTTAAAATAAAAAAATGCCTTAGTGAAAGAGTAATGTTTATTTTATTTTGGTGTTTTTTGGTTTGTCTATTTATTTGTTTTCTTTATGTCCAACTAGTTGAGAGTTGGACATGGGCATTGAATTCAACAACTTCCAGATGTCAGTTCCTTCAGGATCTGCCTCAGCTGCAGGGATGCCTTGCACCATGGCATGCCCTGCCTAGGGCAACCTGGTTCCTGTGATGGAGAGGTTAGGAAAATAATGGCTCTGTCATTTTTTCAAAAGTGAGACAATTCTGATGCACACAATATTTGCTCCAAAGCTTCTCAGGGGATTGGATCAGATTTTGTTGGGTCCTGTATTACTGTTTCACATCTCCCTTAGCCCAGTACTGCTTCCTCTGCATTCCTTTCCTGAATGGAAATTATTTTTTAATTGAATGTATGGGGGTAACATTGGTTAATAAAATTATACAGGTTTCAAGTGTACAAATCTATCATATACCACCTGTATGTTGTATTGTGCATTCACCAAGCTAAGTCCCTTTCCATCACCACTTATCTCCCTTTTACTATCTTCTGCTTTGCCTCCCCCCTTCACTTTCCCTCTGGTAATCACTATCTAATGCCTGCTTTTTTCTAAATCCCTTTACATTTTCCATAGAGCCCTCTAACCTCCCTCCCTTCTGATAGCAGTCAGTCTGTTCTCTGTATCTCTGGGACTCTTTCTATTTTGTTCATTAGTTTATCTTATGCATTAGATTCCACATATAAGTGAAATTGTAGGATATTGTCTGTCTCTGATTGGCTTATTTTACTTAGCATAATACTCTCCATGCCCATCCATGCTTACCAGGCAAAATGTAAAATTTCATTCTTTTTTACAGACAAGTAGTATTCAGTTGTGTAATTACACCACAGCTTTTTATCCACTCATCTATTGATTAGAGAGCCCACAAACAAACCCATGCCTTTATGGTCAATTAATTTTTTTTGTTTTTTAAAAAGATTTTATTTATTTATTTATCTTTAGAGGGTAAGGAGAGAGGGAGTGAAACATCAATGTATGGTTGCCTTTCATGCATCCCCTGCTGGAGGCTCGCCTGCAGGGAACCAGCCTGCAACCCAGGCATGTGCCCTGACTGGGAATCGAACCACGATCCTCTGGTTCATAGGCCTGTGCTCAATCCACTGAGCTACACCAGCCAGGGCTATGGTCAATTAATTTTTGACAAAGGAGGCAAGAACATACAATGGAATAAAGAGAGTCTATTCAATAAATATTGTTGGGAAAAGATGAAAAAAAGGAAACTAGATCACCTTCCTGCACTATATACAATAATAAACTTAAAATTGACTGAAGGCTTAAATTTAAGTTTTGAAACCATAAAAATCCTAGAAGAAAACACAGGCAATAAAATCTCAGATATTTGTTGTAACATATGTTTGCTGATACATCTTCTTAGTTAAGGGAAACTAAAAAAATGGGAGTATATCAAACTAAAAAGGTTTTACACTGTAAAGGAAAATAAAAAGACACAAGATAAAAAGACAACCCACTGAAAGGGAGAACATACTCACTAATGATACATCTGATAAGGTGTTAATATCCAAAATTTATAAAAAGCTTATACAACTCAACCCAAGAAACCAAACAATCTAATTTAAAAATCGGGAAAGGAACTACATATACATTTCTCCAAAAAGGACACACACATGGCCAATAGACACATGAAAAAATGTTTAAGGTTACTAATCATCAGAGAAATGCAAGTTAAAACTACAATGAGATATCATCTCATGTCTGTCAGAATAGTTATCATCAATAAATCATTAAACATCAAGTGTTGTAGAAGAAAGGGAACCCTCCTTGGTGGGAATGCACACTGGTGCAGCCACTGTGGAAAACAGTATGGAGTTTCCTCTAAAAATTAGAAATGGAACTGCCTTATGACCCAGCAATTCCACTTCTGGGAATATATCTGAGTAAACCATAAAAACTAATTCAAAAGAATATATGCACCCTGTATTCACTAAAATAGCCAAGATTTAGAATCAGCAATGTTTGTTTTAATGCTTTATAATTATTAAACGTCTTTTAAGATACTGTACAGAAAGAAAGAGCTCTAGATATGCTGTGAAGTCCCATGTCATGGTAATTTCTATCCTTTTTATCATTATCATTACACTCTGTAATTCCTTGTGATTTTCTCTTTTCTGAAGCAAAAATAGGTGTAGATTTGGTTTTCTGATTATCTTTAGCTAGAATAGTTTTTCAGCAGTTGCTTCTTCAGTAGTGGTGGAAATGTAGTATAGGCAAAATTCACCCTTGAACACTTTCTGCCTAATGTTAGCTAATGTACCCAGGAGATACAGTTAATGTTTGTTTGAATGTCACTTCTTTCCCACATAAAGCTGATGTAGAAATACTGAGAATGAGTATTGGTTGTAATGACCAAACAGCGAGTTTTCTCTAGAGCACATTATCTAGAGCACATTATCTAAGGTAATATTATGACTTTGCATGTTTATAAAAATGATTGAAAACAGCAGATAAAATTTGTTCTATTGCAAATTCAACAGCCTCAGAAATAGATTATATTTCATTACCATATTTTACTTATTGTATATACAATTATCTAATAATAAATCAGTAGCTAAAAGGAAAAGGGGAAAATTCACAAACACATTATCTTGAATACATAACTCACTTGAATATACATCTATGCACTGTTGTTGACCCTCTACAAAAATGAATAAATGTATCCAGCATATATTAACTCATTTCACAGATTTGAGGAGGCTGAGGTGGGATGTTATATAACCTAAGTATAGGTGGTTCTTGCAAATTAAAGATGAATTTCAGGGGAAATAGGGGAGGGATTTAGAGGAACATATATAAAGGATACATGGACAACAACTGAGAAGGGTGGAAATGGGAGGGGGGAGCACGGAGGTGGGATGGGATGGGAGTAATAGACAGAAAACTGTACTTGAAAAATAATTAAATAAAAAAATTGAAAAAAAAGATGCTGTCCTTAATCAACAAAGTTTCTTCTGTTTTTCAGGATTCCATATGAAAGTATCAGCAAATCTGAGGATATGATGTGGCAAGCATGAGAGCACTTGGATACACAGGGAAAAAAGAAAAAAAGGAGAAGCTGAGAATGTGGGAAGAGACTATGGAATACCCTTGCAATTCACATGGAAAATCCCAGTAAGCATGCTAGGGTTAACAAAGCAAGGATCTTAAATTTCTTGGAGGTCTCATACTTTTTGTCCAAGGATGAGGATACTCTTCTTTCAGGTATCTTTGGGAAACTATTTAGTGTGGGGACTAAGGTTTTTCAGGCTGTCTCAGATAGTATAGATATGCTCCAAAAATTGCACAATTCCTCTTGGCTCTGAAAAACTAGAATACGGTAGGATCAAATATTCCATGATCCCATGCCAGAGTAGAACATGGATCTCTCATGAGCTGAAATCCCTTCAAGCCAGCAGAGGACCAAAGATACCATCCACCTACATAGGCATCTACTTTCCAAAGCCTTTTTTTCCCCATTAAAATGGCTCATTGGCCTAGAGGATCATCTCTGTTAGTAAAAAATGGACCATACTCAGCATGAGCCAGGATCATCACCTAACTGAAACATCTTCCGTGCATCTGGCTTTGACCATTTTCCATTCAGGCTGTTTTATACCTTCCAAGTTGGGATCCTTCTACCCTGCTAATTCATCTTTTATACTGGTACTATCTGTTTTATTTTTTTGCTTTTAAAAAAACATTTTTTATCATCTGGTGATCTTATAAAAAATATGCAGCAACATGAAATGACCCCAACCCACTTCTTCAGCCCATGCTCCCTTTTATAGGCATAGAAATGCTATTATTTACTGAGCATACCACAACTCATCTCCCTGTACTGACACATATTTTTCAGAGTGTTGCAGACACCTGATCATCCTTCATGACCTGCAAATTTCATCTCCTCTAGAAAACACCCCCAACATCTTAATGGCTCACAACCCTAATCCCATACTATCTGCTTCAACAACACTGCTTGTCACAGGAGTTTTGTTACCACTTTACCTTCACCTGAGCAAAACTCCCAGCTTATTCCTTTTTTAATTTAGAAAATATGATTTTATTTTATTTACTTTATTTTATATATTTGTAGTATAAAATACTACACATAAAAACACTATACACAAAAATTTGCTATAACTAATCCAATATAATGGAATTTGTTTTTTAATTTTTATGGAGATATAATTGACAAGTAACATCATATTAGTTTCCAGTGTTAGTTTCACATTATTATGATTCAATAAATATATATGTTGCAAGATAATCCTTGCAATCAGTGTAGTGGGTATCCATAACCATACATACTTACTAATATTTTGTGTGTGATTTAGACTTTTACTATCTATTGTCTTAGCAACTTTCACATATATAATAAAGAAAAATGAATAAGTAAGTGAATAAGTAAACAAATAAATGTTATCCACAGATGTTTAAGCAAGTTCTTTTTACTTAGTTTCATAATTTTAATTACTGATTAATAATAATAATACCTAATATTTTTAGAGAATTTACTCAATGTATCAGGAACTATACTAAGCATTTTACATTCACTACTAAGCATTTTACATAGAATATACTAATTAAATATACTAAGAATATACTTAGTAAATGCTTAGCATATACTAAGCATTTTACATAGCATATTATTTGTAATATGCTATCAGTAGGAATTTATTATATACACAAATCTTGGCCAACATCACACAGCTCACTGCCTTAGATTTAAATACAATCAAATGAGAGAGCTCTGTATTTAATAGTATAACTTCCATTTCAGTTTAATATTTTTAGCTAATAGACAATACATAATTTTTCATATTGCTATCTTTCATTGCTATGATCATCCATTTTGCTGGCTTTCTTTTGCTTGGTCTTTTCCATTACTTTTATTTATGGAACAATTCATGAATACATCTTCACTGGGCAAAGATGTAAGTAATATGTCTGAAAGATCAAAGTTCCCCTTTACCTTTCCATTTGAAGTTTTCCTCTGAGAAAATATTTTTTCTAGATCTATGAAATGTGCCATTAGTATTTTAATAGGAATTGAGTTGAATCTATAGATTGCTTTGAGTAGTATGGACATTATGATGATGTTAATTCTTCCAGTCCATGAACATGGTATATGCTTTTGTGACTTTCTTAATTTCTTTCTTCAATGCTGTGTAGTTTCTGAGTATAGGTCTTTTACCTCCTTAGTTAGGCTTATTCTCCTTAGGTACCTCCTTAGGTACTTATTTTTCTTGTTGTTATAGCAAATTAATTTTTTTCCTGATTTTTGTGTCTGATATTTTGTTTCTGATATTGTGTACAAAAATGCCTTCATTTTCTGAATCTTGACTTTGTATCCCAATGTTTTTCCCAATTTACTTATTATATCAAGGCAATTTTTGGTGGAGTCTATAGGGTTTTCTATATACATTATGATGACATCTGAAAAAAACTGACAGTTTTACTTCCTCCTTTCCAATTTGGATGTCTTTCATTTCTTTTTCTTGTTTGATGGCTCTTGCTAGAACTTCCAATACCAGGTTGAATAGGAATGATGAAAGTGGACACCCTTGTATTGTTTCTCATATTAGTGGGAATGCTTTTATTTTTGGCTCATTAAGTATGATGTTGGCTGTAGATTTTTTAATATATGGCCTTTATTGTGTTGAGGTATGCTACTTCTATTTTCACTTTTGCTGAGTGATTTTTATAATAATGGGTGCTGTACTTTATTAAATGCTTTTCAACATCTATTGATATGATCATGTGATTTTTGCCCCTCATGTTGTTTATGTAGTGTATTATGTTTATTGATTTGCAAATATTGTACCATTCTTACATCCCTATGGTGATTCTAACTTGATTGTGAAGTATGATCTTTTTAATGTATTTCTGAAACAAGATTGCCAGTATTTTGTTGAAGATTTTAGCATCTATGTTCATATGCAATATTGCCCTATAATTTTCCTTTATTGTTGTGTCTTTACCTGGTTTTGAAATTAGGATGATACTGGCCCTGTAAAAAAAAGTTGGGAAGTCTTCCTTCTTTTTAAATTTTTGGCATAGTTCGAGAAGGAGAAGAGTTACTTCTTCCTTAAATGTTTGGTAAAATTCACCTCTGAATCCATCTGGTCCAGAGCTTTTATGTGCCAGGAGTTTGTTGAATACTGCTTCGGTTTCACTAGTTGTCATCACTGATTTGATTTCTTCCTTCATCTCATTGTTGAACTATTCATTATTTAATGATATGTTATTCAGTCTCCATGTATTTGAATGTTTTTGAGTTTTCCCTTTGAGATTGGTTTCTACTTTGAATCCACTATGAAAGAGTAGGGAATAGAACAAGGCAAATAAGGAGATAAAATAAAATTTTAAACATAAGTAAAACAGGGAAGGGCGATGGCAAAATTGAGTTAAAAAAAGGGAAGTGTATACTATGAGATTTGAAATAAAATTAAAAAGGTAATGAACTAAAGGGAATAAAATTGCAGATAAATCATAACAGCATTAATAACAATGACAGCTGAGCAAAGATTAATAAAGAAGAAGGAGAATAAGAATATTATACAAAAGATAAAATATAATATGAGATATCTTCTACAAAAAATCTTCTACATTTTTCAGCTATTGTCCAATATTTCAGCTGTAGCCCTATGTTTACTGTATTCCTTATGCGATCAATAAATACACAGGTTACCTTCACTTTTCCTTTGCTATTATAAATAATTCTTAATGTTGTGGGGGGCAACTTTTCCTACAAGTCCCTCCATCCACCACGAGTGAAAGTAAACACTACCAAGACATGATCTGCTTGGGGAGGAAAGGTGGCCAATTCCTCAAAGGGGAAGGGCCAGGAGCCCCCTTTTACATGGGCTTTTATTAGGTTGTAATACACAGGAATACAGGGCAGCAAAAATCAAAGAGTAGATAACACTTCAAAAATGTCTGAGGGCTTAGTCTGAGTCAGTGTCTGTTAGGAAAGGAGGTTGCAGAAACTTTGGGAGACATACTCATATCCTGCTTGGACCCTTAACACATGAATGAAAGCACTCATAGCAGAGCAAGTTTCACAGGGATTTTAGGAATTCTTGCTTATGCCTGATTACCCCAGGGAACCCACCATTCCCGGCACAAGCCTGCATCACCCTTTGTCATTGTTTTCAGGCTTAAGTCAGGCAGAGGAGGCAGATAGCCAAAGAATTCTCAGAGACTTCTCCCAGACAGAGGACTCAGGCTTCATCAAAGCCAGGGGGAGAGTCCATTACCCTCTTTATCCATAGTTCCCCAAGTCCTTCCCTAGGGCCTCCATGTGATCATGCCTGTCTTAGGTGGTTCCCCTTTGGGGAATCTTACCCATCATTGGCTAGCTGATCAAGCACTGGAAGACAGTTATGAAAAAGGAACAGAAGCAGTGCTCCTGCCAGGGAGATAAGCTTTGTATCCTTAGTGCCTTATGGTCTGAAGTTCATTCACTCACCCTTAGCCATGGTGGGTTTCAGCTCCTAAAATCAGGCAGGGTGGTTCCCAACAGAGTGTGACATTCTTATACATATTAGTATATTATACACAAGTAAGTCTTTATTTCTAAATGATATTTATTCTTTATATGTACATGAAAGTACAATGACAGTGCATAGATTTCTGTGACTGCAAATGCAAAATTTAATTAATTTTAGTGTTTGGGGTTTTTCTGCCAATCTTATGGATAATTATATTTGATTGTTGTTTTAGTTTCCACATTTCTGTACCAGGAGAGGATGATGTTCTAACCAAATATCCTATGAGGCCACAGCTATTTCCATATTTCTGAATAATGAGGAGAAAATTTATCTTCATTGATAAAATAGAACATTTTTCATTTTGTACTTCTACACATTATTACATAAGGTGCAGAAATAAAATGTTAGGTTACACAGTAATTTCTTTCAGGTTCTATATATTTTGCCAATATTTGATTATTAAGAGATTTAGGTAAATAACACAGATTTACAGCTTATCTTAAAAACATCAGATCTAGCAACACCAAGTCTTGGTAAAATATTTACCAAATAAATTTTATTTATTTATTTATTTATTCATTTATTGTTCAAGTAGAGTTTTCTGTCTTTTACTCCCATCCTAGCCCACACCCCCAGTGCTCCCCATCACCTTCCCATTTCCACCCCCCTTAGTTTTTGTCCATGTGTCCATAATACTTATTCCTGTGAATCCTTCCCGTTTTCCCCTGAAATTCCCTCCCCTCTCCCCTCTGGTCACTGTCAACCTGTTCTCTATTTCAGTATTTTGGGCTATATTTTGCTTGCTTGTTTATTTTGTTATTTAGCTTCTTTTAAAGGTGAGATCATATGGTATTTGTCTTTCACTGACTGGCTTATGTCACTCAGCACAATGCTTTTCAGTTTCATCCATGCTGTTGCAAAGGGTAGTAGCTCCATCTTACTCTCTGTTGCACAGAATTCCATTGTGTAAATTTACATTTTTTGGATCCATTCATTTGCTGATGGGCACCTAGGTTGCTTCCAACTCTTCGCTATTGTAAATTGTGCTGCTATGAACATTGGGGTGCATAGGTTCTTTGGGATTGGTGTTTCTGGGTTCTTAGGATACACTCCTAGCAGTGGAATTGCTGGATCAGAAGGCATATTTCTTTTTAGTTTTCTTAGAAAATTCCATACTGTTTTTTCTACTTTAAGTATGTTTTATTGACTATGCTATCAGAGTTTTCTCAATTTTTCTCCCTTTATTGCCCCTCCACCCTGCACACACCAACATTCCAACATCCCCCGCTTAGTTCATGTCCATGGGTTATACATATAAGTTCTTTGAATTCTGTTTCCCATACCATTCTTAACCTTTCCCCATTTATTTTATACCTACCAATTATACTCTTATTCCCTCTACCTTCCCCCAAACTCCTCTCTGCCCCCCTCCCCAATGAAAACCTTCCATAGGATATCCATTTCTCTGATTCTGTTCCTGTTTTAGTTGTTTGCTTAGTTTTTGTTTTGTTGTTTTTTCTTTTTTTAGGTTCAGTTGTTGATAGTTGTGAGTTTGCCCTCATTTTACTGTTCATAGTTTTTAATCTTCTTCACTTTCTTCGATAAGTCCCTTTAACATTTCATATAATAAAGGCTTGGTGATGATGATGAATTCCTTTAACTTGACCTTATTTGGGAAGTACTTTATCTGCTCTTCTATTCGCAATGATTGCTTCGCAGAATAGAGTCATCTTGGATGTAGGTCCTTGCCATTCATGACTTCAAATACTTCTTTCCAGGCCCTTCTTGCCTGCAAGTTTTCTTTTGAGAAATCAGCTGACAGTCTTATGGGAATCCCTTTGTAGATAACTCTCTCCTTTTCTCTTTCTGCTTTTAAGATTCTCTCCTTATCTTTAATCTACAGTAATGTAATTGTGATGTGCCTTGGTGTCCTCTTTGGGTCCAAATTCCTTGGAACTCTCTGAGCTTCCTGGACTTCCTGGAAGTCTATTTCCTTTACCAGATTGGGGAAGTTTTCCTTCATTATTTGTTCAAAGACGTTTTCAACTTCTTGCTGTTTTCTTCTACTTCTGGCACCCCTATAATTCAGATATTGGAACATTTAAAGTTGTCCCAGAGGTTCCTAATCCTCTCTTCATTTTTTTAAATTATTGTTTTTTCCAAATCAGTGATTTGAGTTCTAGTTTCCTTTCTCTCAATGTTGGTTCCCTGAATAATTTGCTTCATTTCACTTTGGGTAGACTTCATTTGTTTTTTCATTTTGTTACCTAGCTCAATCAATTCTGTGAGCATCCTGATTGGAATTGTCTTGAATTGTCCATCAGATAGGTGGTCTATCTCCTCATTGCTTAGCTCTCTTTCTGGAGTTTTGCCTTATTTCTTCCATACTGTTTTCTAGAGTGATAGTACCAGTCTACAATCCCACCAACAGTGAACTAGGGTACCCTTTTCCCCACAATCTCTCCAACATTTGTTATTTGTTGCTTTGTTTGTGATGGCTATTCAGATCAGTGTAAAGTGGTATCTCAATGTGGTTTTAATTTGCATCTCTCTGATAGCTAGCAATATTGAGCATCTTTTCATATGTCTCTGGATCCTCTGTATGTCCCATTTAGAGAAGTGTCTGTTCAAGTCTTTTGCCCATTTTTTAATTGGGTTGCATATGTTCCTAGAGTGGAGCCATGTGAGTTCTTTCTATATTTTGGAGATTAAACCTTTGTCTGAGGTATCATTGGCAAATATATTTTTCCAAACAGTTGGTTCTCTTTTTATCTTAATACTGTTTTCTTTAGCCATGCAAAAGTTTTTTATATTGCTGAGATCCCATTTGCTTATTCTTTCCTTCATGTCCCTTGCTCTAGGAGACATATAATTAAACATGTTGCTGCGTGAAATATCTTAGATTTTCCTGCCAATGTTCGCCTCTAGGACTTTAATGGCATCACAGCTTATATTTAAGTCTTTTAACAAAAGAAATTCAAAATACTGAATTTATTTTGGTGTATGGTGTAAGTTGGTGCTCGACTTTCATTTTCCTACATGTAGCTGTCTAGTTCTCCCAACACCATTTGTTGAAGAGGCTATTATTACTCCATTTTAAGTTACTGCCACTTCTGTCAAATATTAATTGACCTTAGAGACTTGGGTTTATTTCTGGGCTCTCTGTTCTGTTCCATTGGTCTCTGTGCTTGTTTTCGTACCAGTACCACACTGTTTTGTATAGTGGCCTTGTAATACAGTTTGGTATCTGCTCTGCAATCTCTCCTGCTTTGTTCTTCTTTCTCAAAATTGCAGCTGCTGTTCAGGGTAGTTTATGGTTCCATGTAAATTTTTGAAGTGTTTGTTCTATGTCTGTGACATATGCCATTGGTACTTTAATACATACTGCATTGAATCTGTAAATTGCTTTGGTTAGTATGGACATTTTGGTGATGTTAATTCTTTCAATCCATGAACACGGTATATGCTTCCATTTGTTTGTGTCTCCCTTGATTTCTTTCTTCAGTGTTGTGTAGTTTTCTGTATACAGTTCTTTTACCTCCTTGGTTAGTTTATTCCCAGATATTTTACTTTTGTTTTTGCTATATTGAATGGGATTTTTTCTTGATTTCTACTTCTGCTATTTCATTGTTGGTATACAAGAATGCCTTTGACTTCTGGATATTGACTTTGTATCCTACTGTTTTGGCAAATTTCTTTATTAAGTTGAGCAGTCTTTTGATAGAGTCTATAGGGTTTTCCATGTATACTATCATGTCATCTTCAAACAATGACAGTTTTGTTTCCTCCTTTCTGATTTGGATGCCTTTTATTTCCGTTTCTTGTCTGATCGCTGTGACTAAAACTTCCAATACTATATTGAATACAAGTGGTGAAAGTGGACAGCCTTGCCTTGCTCCTGATCTTAGTGGAAAAGATTTTAGCTTTTGCCCATTCAGTATGATGTTGGCTGTAGGTCTCTCATATCTGGCCTTTATTATACTGAGGAATGCTCCCTCTATTCCCACTTTGCTGAGTGTTTTTATCATAAATGGGTGCTGTATCTTATCAAAAGCTCTTTCTGCATCTATCGATATGATCATGTGGTTTTTGTCTTTGCTTTTGTTTATGTGCTGTACCACATTTACTGATTTGCAAATACTGAACCATCCTTGCATTTCTGGGATAAAATGCATTCGGTCATGGTGTATGACCTTTTCAATGTATTGTTGGATGTGATTTGCAAATATTTTGTTGAGGATTTTAGCGTCTATGTTCATCAGCGATATTGGCCTGAAGTTTTCTTTCTTTGTTGTATCTGTGTCTGGTTTTGGAATTAGAATGATGCTGGCTTCATAAAAAGAGTTTGGGAGTCTTCCATCATTTTGGATTTTTTGAATAGTCTGTGAAGAATAGGGGTCAGCTCTTCCTTAAATGCTTTGTAGAATTCTCCTGTGAAACCATCTTTTCCAGGGCTTTTGTGTGATGGGAGTTTTTTGCCTACTGCTTCAATTTCATTTTCTGTTATTGGTCTGTTCAGGTTTTCTGCTTCTTTTTCATCGAGTTTTGGAAGATTATATTTTTCTAGAAATGTGTCCATTTCACCTAGGTTTTCAAATTTCTTGGCATACAGTTCCTCATAGTAATTTCTTACAATCCTTTGTATTTCTGTGGTGTCAGTTGTAATCTCTCTTCCTTTATTTCTGATTTGATTATTTAGGTCTTTTGTCTTTTTTTCTTGATGAGCCTGCTTAAAAGCTTGCCCATTTTGTTTATCTTTTCAAAGGACCAGCTCCTTAGAAATGTGCTTTTCATCTCTATGTCATTTAATTCTGCTCTGATCTTGGTTATTTCCTTCCTTCTACTTGCTCTGGGCTGTCTTTGTTGTTGTTTATTGAGTTTTTGCAGGCGTAGAGTTAGGTTGTTTATTTGAAATGTTTTTATCTTCTTTAGGTAAGCCTGTATTGCTATGAACTTCTCTCTCAGGACTGCCTTTGCTGTGTCCCATAAGTTTTGGGTTGTTATGAGTTCATTTTTGTTTGTTTCCAGAAACTTTTTGATTTCTTCTCTAATTTCATTCTTGACCCATTTGTTGTTTAATGGCATGCTATTCTATCTCCCTGATTTCGAGTGTGTTGGGGTTTTTTCCCTTGCGGGTGATTTCCAGTTTCAGTCCCTTGTGGTCAGAGAAAATGGTTGGTGTGATTTCAATTTTTTAAAATTTATTTAGGCTCGTTTTATGTCCTATCATGTGGTCTATTTTTGAAAATTTTCCATGTTCATTTGAAAAGAATGTGTATTTAATTTCTTTGAGATGAATGGCTGTATATATATATCAGTTAAGTTCATTTTATCTAGGGCATTGTTCAATGCCACAACATGTTTGTTGGTATTTTGTTTGGAAGATCTGTCCATTTTTGACAGTGGGGTGTTAAAATCCCCTACTTTAATTGTGTTGCTGCCAATATCTTTCTTGAAGTCCTCTAAGATTTTCTTTATATATTTGGGTGTTTCTTTTGGGGGTATGTATATGCATAGATAGATAGATAGATAGATAGATAGATAGATAGATAATATATGACATAAATATCTTCTTGGTGGATTCTTCACTTGAGTATTATGAAGGGACATTCTGGGTCTCTCTTTATGGCCCCTTTTTAGAAGTCTAGTCTGTGGAATATAAGTATTGCTATCCCGGCTTTTTTGTCTTGTCCATTTGCTTGGAAAGTTTGTTTCCAGCCCTTTACTTTTATTCTGTGTAGGGCTTTTGTCCTGAGGTGGGTCTCCTGTAGGCAGCATATGTGTGGGTCACACTTTCTTATCGTTTCAGTTATTCTATATCTTTTGATTGGAGCATTTATTCCATTTATGTTTAAGGTTATTATTGATAGGTACTTATTCATTTTCATTTTGGTACCTGTGTTTCCCATTGTCTCTTTCTTTTCCTTCCTTTCCTTAAAGCAGGCCTTTTAGTATTTCTTGCAGAGCTGGTTTGGTGGAGGCATATTCTTTTAGACTTGTTTTGCATTGGAAGCTCTTTATTTGGCTTTCTATCTTGATTGATATCCTTGCTGGGTAAGGTAGCCTTGGTCACAGGCCTCTCGTTCTCATTACTTGGAATATTTCTTGCCATTCTCTTCTTGCTTGGAGTGTTTCCATTGAGAAGTCAGCAGCTAACCTTATTGGGACTCCTTTGTATATTACTTCTTTTTTCTTTCTTGCTGCCTTTAACATTCTCTCTTTGTCTTGGAATTTTTCCATTTTAATAATGATGTGGGGCTACAAGAGGCCCACTTCAAGTGAGCCTTTTTCAGTTCCTTTTGATTGGGACTGTCTGTGATTCCTGGATTTGTGTGACTTTTTCTCTCATCAAATTAGGGAAGTTTTCCATCATTACTTTTTCAAATAGGTTTTCTATCCCTTATTCTTCTTCTTCTCCTTCTGGTAGCTCTATTATTTGGATATTATTATGTTTCATTTTGTCTTGTATTTCTCTTAATTTCTATTTCTTCTTTCTGTGCCCCTTTTCCTTTTTTTTGTTCTGTCTGGGATTTTTTTCTTTTTTTTCCTCCAACTCGCTAATCTGATCTTCTGCTTCATAAATTCTGATTTGGATTCTTTCCACTGTGTTCTTCAGCTCCTAAATTGTATTCTTCATTTCCTCTTGGCCCTTGCTGATAATTTCTATTTCTTTTTTCATGTTGATATAGTTTGCAGTGAGTTCATTGTAGCTCCCATTTAGTTTCTGGTAGTTCCTTTTGAGCTCTTTGAACTTCTTGATAACCAGTGCTTTGAATTCAATATCTGACAGCTGACTTGACTCTGTTTCATCTAATATTCTTTCTGAAGCTTCCCCCTTTCCTTTCATTTGGGGCTGTTTCTTTGTCTTCCCATTGTTTGTGAGACAATTCTTATTAGCCTCAGTTTCTTAAATTGATCTGTTATGATTTCATGGGTTTATGGTGTGAACTTCTGTGGTAGAATATCTGTGAAATTCAGTGGTGCAGTCTCCTTTGGTTATACTGGTGTTATCTCTGCTTCCACCTGTTATCTCTGCTTATCCTGTTATCTCTGCTTCCACCTAATTTTTTAATGTGTTTGTGATCAGTTGGAGGGGGATGCAAAATGTTTTATGAGAGCAGAAGGGTATTTTATGATATTTACAGTCACAGCCAGTAGAGAAGAGATAGATCTTTAGGCTATATATAGTGTTAACCGTAATATTCAACCCAACTTTGCACTTTTAAGAAAAGATGGATAAAAGATAAGTTTCTTGTTTGGGAGGGAAGTCTTGTGAGTTGAGTCTAGAAAGCAGTGAGGTTGCAGGTGGTTAGATTCTGAGGTGAGGTGAGAGTAAATGGTAGTAAATACGTATAGTGTGTGAGCAAATAGAGTTAATCACTGTAGATAATAGAATTCAGGAAACTGAAGTGAGCTAAGATCTGAGAGATGTGTTGTGAAGTATTTACAGTTGTATAGAACATCTATTATTTACAATAATATTAGAGCAACAATCATATAACAGACTCTATGTGATGTGGATAACATGAATAGCGGGTATAGAGCTTTGGGTTGTGTGCTAAATGAAAACAAGTAGCGTGAAGTATAGAAAATTAGCAATATACTGTGGAGGAGAGAACATGGGAAACCTGTCAAATGATACAATATAACCAGCCAAGGCTTAGAAGGCTATACAGAAAGAGGAGGAATACAAAGATACTATTAAAATATAAAAGAACTGAGAATAATGAAAAAAATCATACAAATATGCAGCAACTTGTGGCTTCTCTGCTATAGCAAAGTGAAATTTGTCTCTTTGTCTCTCCTGTTGGGATGCTCCCTCTTTGGGTCCAACTCTGGTCTTTTCACAGTTCCAAGTTTTTTATGTCACTTGTGGGTAAAGGGAAAAAAGGCAGGAGAAGGAAGGAAAAAGCACTAATTTTGGAAAGAAAGGAAGAAGGAATAAAGCAGGAAAGAAGAGAGGAAAAAAGTATTGAAAGATAAAACAATAATTGCCCTGGCTGGTGTAGCTTAGTGGATTGAGCACGGGCCTGCAAACCCCCTGACCGTGGTTCAATTCCCAGTCAGGGCACATGCCTGGGTTGCAGACCAGTTCCCAGCAGGGGATGCATGAGAGGCAACAATACATTGATATTTCTCTCCCTCTCTCCTTCCCTTCCCCTCTAAAGATAAATGAATAAAATCTTTAAAAAAGATAAAACAATAATAAAATTAAAAAGATAGATGATTACTTTTTAAAAATCTCTTGTTGGTTTCAAACTGGCCAAACCAGTTTTTCTGGCTGCAGCACGCTGAGGGGTGATTTGTGTTTGGACTTTCTGCCAGTGCTCTCCCAAGAGCTAACCTGGCGCCTCTCCGCATAGCCCCATGAAGGGGATTTAGGTTCTTTTAAGAGCACTTTCCACCCTGGCTGGCGTAGCTCAGTGGATTGAGCGTGGGCCTGCGAACCACACAATCGCCGTTCGATTCCCAGTCAGGGCACATGCCTGGGTTGCAGGCCGGTTCCTGGCAGGCTAACTACCAGCAGGGGACGCACAAAAGGCAACCATACATTGATGTTTCTCTCCCTCTCTCCTTCCTCTCTAAAGATAAATAAATAAAAACTTTTAAAAATTACTTTATTAAAAAAAAAGAGCACTTTCCCTATGGGTTTTTGCTGTGGGCTGGGGTGCGGACACGTGCCCACCAGCCAGGCTACCTGGGTCTGGCGTGATCTGGCATGGACCGTCACAGTTCCATGGGGGAACTCAAGGGCTTCCATCCAATCTCTGGTTGCTGCCATGCTGTGTGGGGAGCAGGCCAAGCGGCTGTCGCAGAAGAATCCTTCAGTTTCCTCTCCAAGAAATTTATTCTTAAGAAACCCTGCTTCTCTGCACAACCTAATCCCCCACCCAGACAGGTGACTATCGGAGTCAGAGCTTGACACTGCGCGCCTCTCAGTTCTCCCGAGCTGGCAACCACAGAGTCCGTGGTTGATCTTGGCCCTTTGTCCTTATCACCCTCTCTGTAAACTCAAGCCAACAGGTCTCTCCCCAGTCGCCAACCTTGCTTGGCTGGGGAGGGGGGGAGCTGATAACCCAGCTTTCTCCCAAGGATCCCTGGGCAGGCCCATGACTCTCAAAGAGTCCCGGGTAGACGCAGTGGGCCCCGGGCACTGGGCACTGGGTGCTGGCTGAGGCAGCGGCTGCTCCTGTCTTTGCTCCAGTCCCTGAGACCCTACTGTACTGCAGCCGTCTCCTTACCATCTAGTTTTTCAATGTCCATTACAATTTCTGGTCTCTTATTTTCATATATGCTGGGGAACTGTTGGCTGTTTGCGCTGTTCCTCCATAGATAGGCCAGGATTTTCTCCCATGTGTACAGGAAATGGATTCTGCTCCGTCCTACTCCATAGCCATCTTCCCTCTCCACCTAAATATTTAATAATATTTACTACATTAAATACTTAATAACATTTAATAACAAAATATTTTGTATTATGTGGTAAAATATTTAATAACATAATATTCTTTAGTGGCACATGCACCGACTTCAGGCAGTGTATATACCACCTAGATGGAGAGTGTCTTCTTCCATTTGCCCTGGGATGACCTTAGTTTCTCAATTCTATTTTCTTCCCAGCCCTTAGACCATTTTCTTAGCTATCCTTGAGCTATTTCTTAAGCATGTACAATTTTGTTATAATCTTCAAAGATTAAAACTTCACTTTTATTTGCTTTCTTCATTAAACCAATGAATTACAGAATGCACTTCATTTACAAAATATAAGAGGAAAACATGGTACTTTCATATAATTCCTTCCAAAATACATTTAATAATTATCAATAGTTTAGAACCACCCCTTTGGGTGTGTTTAAAACAATTTAATAAAAATTGTTTTGATGTATGACTATATCATATATGATGAAAGACTTTATTTCCACACATAACAAAAAATGGGCTAATGCCAGATCCATATTTTTGGAGCATAAGATGAGCCTAAGTTTTAGAGGAGGAAAACAGGAAAAAATTTTTGAAGCAAAAAATGTGGTGAAATATTTAATAACATAATATTTCACTGATGTAAATGTAAACAGAACTCAACAGCCATTATCCTTCCCAAATTTGGCAGGGGTGTGTGTGTCTTATAGTCCAAAAAATGCAATACCTATTTTCACAAAGTTAATGTTTAAGCCTTGTAGCTACATTAAAGTAACTGATGCCAAAAAATTATTTTTTCTGATAGTTTAAATACTTATAGACTGAGGAAGAGGTGGAGGAGGATACTAGTATAAATACATAATTTATAAATATCTTCCCACAGAAGTAAGATAACAGTTTGACTACATAGAGACCTAGGATCTGGTTTTATTAAGTAGCCAGTGCATATAACATCAGCGAGGGTAATTCTTGGCCAGACTTGGGCAAGTCACTTAAATCTTCTTTGTCTTATTTAATTGAGATAGTATTTAACCTGCAAATTTTAACAACGTTGTGAGGTTCAAATGATACAATGTCAAAGCAACTTATAACCTGAAAAGTCCCATAAAAGTGAGATAATAATAGCCCGTACTTGTGGCAGTGTACTTCTCATTCATTTTTCCCAGTAGAAAGCTCTTTGAAACCCCAACCCTTCCCTCCATACAGGCATTAGAGAAAGTTTAGATTATTTAGTGTCATTTGTTTATATTTCTCAGTGAAATTCAATTTACAGGAAAGATTCAGCTGCTTTAAATTTTTAGAACTTTCCTTTAAACATTCTGGGGTGGAAAAATATGACATATGATTACCACTTAACATGATTTCTTTTTAATCTAACTCTCTTTTTCCCCAGCACATTTTCAATGAATTGTTAGTTTTGTCTGCAATGAGCTTTATTTAATAGGTTTTATCCTATGCCTAGGTATAAACAGAGTATTATATGAACTCATTCATTTATTTAAAAAAACATTTATTCAATACATACTTACTAGGTTCTGTCAATATGTGATATATTCTCTGTGGGTCTGAGAAACCAAAGAATTGGCCACTGTTCTCAAGGAGCATAGAATTTAATAAAGAGAAAACTATTCAGAGATATATGAAGATATTTTCCTTAATAGAATATAAACAGTGTCATGGGAGCTTGAAAGAAACAATCAAATCTGCCTCCAGGTTCTTAAGGAGAAAAGCACTGTGTAGGTAGGGGAAAGATCACAGGCATGGCAAATTCTGGGACAGCAGCACAGTATTGTTTAAGAATAAAAGTCTGTGGGGGTGAAGTTAGGGAGAAGGCACAGGAGTAGACAAGGGGAGCAGACACAGTGGCTTTTTGTGCTAAGCAGAGAATTTTAGATTTTATTCTGTACCCATGCATAGCCATTTAAGAATTGTAAATGTGATAGTGTTTCCTTTCCAGTCTCTATGCATTTTTAATGTATAATGTGGATCAGTCTTATCCGCAAGATCATATTTCTATTCAATCAAAAAACTATGTGTCAAATGAATGAATGAATGAATGAATGTTGTTTTCTGTGTCTCAAGGCCTGTTCTATCATCAGAAGATGAAGTGTTAATTACTTTGAATATTCAATCTAATTCACGATAGAATCAAAATAATAAAATACTTAATAAATAAATTTAACAAAGGAATTGAAAATTTGTACACTAAATGTATAAGACTTTGAGGAAAGAAATCAAAGAAGGCACAAATAAAAAGAACAATATTCTGTATTTATAGATCAGAAAAATCAATACAGTTAAAATGTCCATACTACTAAAAATAAGTGTTGTTGAAGATGTGGATAAAAGGGAACCATTGTATACTGTTGTTGGAAGTATATATTGGTATAGCCATTATGAAAAACAGTATGAAATTTTCTTAAAAAATGAAAAATAGAACTATCATATGATCCAGCAATTTCACTTCAGGGTATTTGTCAAAAAGAAATGAAACCACTAACTCAAAGATATATAAACTCTCATGCTTGTTGCAGCATTATTTATAATAGCCAATATATAAAAACAACCTGTGCCCATAGATGAATGAATAAAGAAAATGTGAGACATATATAATACATTTAATGACATATTATTCAGTAATAAAAAATAAAATTTTGTCATTTGGGATAACTTGAGGACATTGTGCTAAGTGAAATAAGTCAAAGAAGGAGATATCATATAATCTTGCACATATATGTAATCTAAAAAACAAACAGAATACAAACAACAAGAAACTCAGAAATGACAGATTGGTGATTGCCAGAAGCAAAAGATGAGGGAAGGTATAAGGGGTGAAGAGTCATAATGTATAGACTTCCAATTACAAAATAAACAAGACATGGAGATATAATGTAAGTATTAGTGACTATAGTTGATGTTGTATTGCATGTTTGAGAGGTGCTAAAAGAGTAAATCTCAAGTGTTTGCATCACAAGTAAGAAATGGTAATTAGAGACAATGGGGGTATTAACTAACCCTACCATGGTAATTATTTGACAATACATAAGTGAATCAAATCAATGCATTTTATACTTTAACTTACACAATGCTATATGTCTATTATATATCAATAAAGATGGGGAAAATAATTTCTCTTAAAAATTCATGTGAATTCTACATTCTACATCATGGAATAATTGGTAATAATATTTTAATTATTTACCAAACAATACAATTAAGGTTTCAGGAAAATAAATCTTGTTTCTTATACCTTAAGTTGGGGGTTTCAAACTCATTTTCACTGGGGGCCACATCAGCCTCACAGTTGCCTTCAAAGAGCTGAATTTAATTTTAGGACTGTACAAATGTATAACTACTCCTTAACAATTAAGGGAGGGCTGGGCACTGCCCCAGGGTGGAAATAAGTTGGAGGGCAGGATTAGGCCCACAGGCCTTGTGTTTACCACCTGTGCCTTAAGGCATCACCATCCCCCACCCCAAAACACACACAAACGCTGAATTTTGCCTAAGAGGTTACTTGCAAAGCACAGACCTGCTCCCAGGCTATCCACTTGATCTAAAGGCCTGTTCCAAGGTGATTTGCCCTCCTGTTAACTCTAACCATAGGAAGGCTTTTATCATCTAGCCATTAATTTTCTTTTGTAATTACATTTTCATGCTTTTTTTCCTGTGTTCAAGGCTGTGGCAGCTGATCACCATCTGTAAGAAAAGAGCCTCATTTTTTTGTTATTGTACAAATAGCTCATTCCCTTTATTCTTTCTTTTTTCAACATATACTCTAACCATCTCATCACCCTTTTTCTCTTTATTTTGTCTATTCTTTCATCACAGTTCTATTTGCCTGATAGTGTCTCATAAGATTCAACAGGGTTATATCCTTTGATGATTCTTCTTAAAGTGCCTTGTCTGCCCAAATTGTGTGACATCTTTGTTTTACATTTATTTTACACTTTCACTGGATTTAAAGTCTAGTGATTTTTTTCACATTGCTTTGCTGGTATTCTGTATTTTTTCTTCCCATTTTAATTGCCTGGTTATTGAACAAATCTTCTCAAATTAAACCTTTCTAAATCCATCTGTCATGTGCCTTTGGTGGAATAGAAATGAAACTTGCTAGAGATTAAATCATTACAAATAGTTTGCTATTGATGGTAATAATGATAAAGTGGGAGACATAGTCCACACTTAAGTTTTATGTTAAACATCTTTCCACATACTTATTTGCCAACTGCATATATTATATTTTTGGACCATAAGATGTGCCTAAGTTTTAGAGAAAAAAAGTAGGGGAAATTTTTGAAGCAAAAATGTGGTAAAATATTTAATACCATAAATAATGTAATATTTCACCAATGTAAATATAAACAGAACTCAACAGCAACATTAAAAACCACTATTCCTCCCAGATTTGGGAAGAAAATAATGCATCTTATAGTATGAAAATATGCTAATCTTTGTAAAATGTCTCCCTATGTCTCTTGCCAATTTTCTAATAAAATTGTTCTCTTTCTTTACTGCTAAGTTTTTTGTGTACTTTATATTCTAGATACAAATCTTTTTTTACATATGTGATTTACCAATGTTTTTTCTGAGTCCATAGATTGTCTTTTCATCTTTTTCTTTAAATAAGCTTTTTTTGCAGAGAGAAAGTTTTTGAAGTTTTGGTAAAATCAAGTACAAATTTATTTTTAATATAATAAGCTATCATTTTAGTTTATATGGGTGCTTCTGTGTAAGTACTATTAGCTCTCTTCTCTTTTCTAGGTTATCTGGTCACCTTCAAATGTCACCTTGGTAAATAAATTTTAAAAATTTAACCCACCCTAAAATGACTAACCTAATAAATAACCAGGTTACTTTATTTTTTTAAATTTTAAAACATTTTTATTGTTGTTCAAGTACAGTTTTCTGCTTTTTACCCCCATCCATTCCCACCACCCCAGCTCTCCTCACCTCCCTCCCCTGTTTCCACCCACCCCCTTGTTATTGTCCATATGTCCTGTATAATTGTTCCTGTAAACCCTTCACCCTTTCCCCCCATTATCCACTCCCCTCTCCCTTATGGTCACTGTCAACTTATTCTCAATTTCAATGTTTTTGAATATACTTTGTTTGGTCATTTTTTATTAGGTTCTTATTAATGGTGAGATCACGTAGTATTTGTCTTTCACCATCTGATTTATTTCACTTAGCATAATGATCTCCAGTTTCATCCATGCTCTGGCAAAGGGTAGGAGGTCCTTTCTTTCTGCTGCATAGAATTCCATTGTGTATATGTACCGTAGTTTTTTGATTCATTCATTTACTGATGGATACTTAGCTTGCTTCTAGCACCTGGCTATTGTAGATTGTGTTGCTATGAATATTGGAGTGCATAGGTTCTCTTGCATTTGTGTTTCAGGGCTCTTAGGATGTAATTCCAGCAGTGGAATTGCCAATTAAAAGGCAGTTCTATTTTTAGTTTTCTGAAAAAATTCCATACTGTTTTCAATAGTGGCTGCACCTGTCTGCAATTCCACTACCAGTGCATTAGGGTTCCCTTTTCTCCACAACCTCCCCAACATTTGTTTCTTGTTACTTTATGATGGCCATTATGACAAGTATGATGTGGTATTTCATTGTGGTTTTAATTTGCATCTCTCTGATGGCTAGCAATAAAGAGCATCTTTTCATCTGTCTCTGAGTCCTCTGTATGTCCACCTTGGAGAAGTGTCTGTTCAAGTCCCTTGCCCATTTTTTAATTGGGTTGCTTGTCAACTTAGAGTAGAGTCCTGTGAATTCTTTGTATGTTTCGGAGATCAAACTCTTTCTGAGTTATCATTGGCAAATATATTTTCCCACATGTTTGGTTCTCTTTTCATTTTAATACTGTTTTCTTTAGCTGTGCATAAGCATTTTATTTTGATGAGATTCCATTTGTTTATTCTCTGCTCTATGCCTCTTGCTCTAGGGGACATATCAGTGAAAATATTGCTGCATAAAATACCTGAGATATTCCTGCCTATGTTCTCCTTTAGGACTGTAATGGTGTCATGACTTATATTAAAATCTTTTATCCATCTTGAATTTATTTTTGTGTATAAAATAAATGCACAAAACTTTTGTGCAAGTTGGTGCACCATGCACAAAAGTTGCAAGTTGGTGCTTGAGTTTGATATTTTTTGCATGTAGCTGTCCAGTTCTCCCAACACTATTTGTTGAAGAGGCTATTTTTGCTCTATTTTATGTTGCTGCCCCCTTTGTTGAATATTAATTGACTGCAGAGACTTGAACATATTTCCAGGCTCTCTATTCTTTTCCATTGGTCCGTGTGTCTATTCTATGCCAGTACTAGACTGTTTTGATTATAGTGCCATTGTCATACAGTTTGATATCAGGTATTGTGAGCACTCCTATTTTGTTCTCCTTTCTCAAAATTACTATAGCTTTTTGGTGTTGTTTATCGTTCTATATAAATTTTTGAAGTGTTTGTTCTGTATCTCTGAAAGATGGAAATACATAATTGGTACTTTAATAAGGATTGTATTGAATCTATAAATCACTTTGGGTAGTATGGACATTTTGATGATGTTAATTTTTCTGTACCATGAACATGGTATAGTTTCCATTTGTTTGTGTCTTCCTTAATTTCTTTCTTCAGTGTTGCATACTTTTCTGAGTACATGTCTATTACCTCCTTGGTTATGTTTGTTCCTAGGTATTTTATTTTTCTTGTTGCTATTCCAAATGGATTTTATTCCTGATTTTTGTTTCTGATGTTTCATTTTTGGTATACAAAAGTGCCTTTGATTTCTAGATATTGACTTTATATCCCACTGTTTTTCCAAAGTCATTTATTAAGTTAAGCAGTTTTTTTTGTTGAGTCTATAGGAGTTTTTATGCACAATATCCTGTCATCTTCAAACACTGACAGTTTTTTTCCTTGTTTGCAATTTGGATGTGGTTTGTTTCCTTTTTTTTGTCTGATTGCTGTGGCCAGGACTTCCAATACTATGTTGAATTGAAGTGGTGAAAGTGGACAACCTTGTCTTGCTCCTGATCTTAGTGAAGAATATTTTAGTTTCTGCCCATTGAGTATGATGTTGGCTGTAAGTATCTCATATATGGACTTTATTATATTGAGGAATGCTCCCTCTATTCCCACTTTGCTGAGTGCTTTTATCATAAATGGGTGATGTACCTTATCAAATGCTTTTTTCCGCATCTATTGATATGATAATGTGATTTTTGTCTTTGTTTTTTTTTATGTGATGTATTATGTTTATGGATTTGTGAATATAGTACCATCCTTGCATACTTGGAATGAATCCCACTTGGTCATGGTGTATGATCTTTTTAATGTCTTGCTGAATGTGATTTGTCAATATTTTGTTGAGGATTTTTGTGGTCATTGACGATATTGGTGTGGAGTTTTCTTTTTATTTTGTGTCTTTATCTGGTTTTGGGATTAGGATGATGCTGGCTTCATAAAAAGAGTTTGGGAGTCTTCCATCTTCTTGGATTTTTTGGAATAGTCTGTGAAGGATAGGGGTTTGCTTTTCCTTTTTTTTTTTAGTTTTTAAAGATTATATTAATTCTTAAAGAGACAGAAAGAGATGAAGAAAGAGACGAAGAGGAACATTAGTGTGAGAGAGAAACCTCAATCTGTTGCTTCCTGTTCCATAGCCAACTGGGAGAAACCCACAACCCAGGCATGTACCTTTGACCTGGAATCAGACTAGCAAACTTTTGCTTTGCAGTATGATGGCCAACCGAGCTACAACTGGTCAAGATACCAGGTTACTTTAGATAAGTGTTACTATAATTTGCTGTGTTACCATTTAAATTTCAACATATTAAACATGCAGAAATGTACCAAAACCAGAGGCAGTAATCAAAAACATAAAATAGATTTATTTTTTACTATACAAAATGTCAGAACAAAAATACAAAACATATTAGTAATATGCTTTTCTAGTGTGGTTTTTAAACTTGCAAGAAAAAGTCAATTAAGATTTTTTCAGTAAATATTCTAAATATTTTATTTATTTGTTTTTAGATAGGGGAAGGGAGGAAGAAAGAGAGAGAAACATCAGTGTGTGGTTGCCTCTTGAGCATCCCCCACAAGGGACCTGGCCTGCAACCCAGGCATTTGCTCTGACTGGGAATTGAACTGGTGACCCTTTGGTTCACACCCTTGCACTCAATCCACTGAGCCACACCAGCCAGGGAAATTTTTCAGTGAATTTTTATACCAATTATATAGTAATATTAAATATTTCTAATTGAGGTGAACAATTTTTCATGGTGATTTTTTTGTTTTTATTTTTATTATTCATAAAACACTGTTAAATAACTAATATATTCAATCTTCTCTTTTTATTGATAAAACTTTTTTCAGTTTGTATTTTAGAAATCTAAGTTTATAGTTGCCAAAGTATAGTTTCAGCTATTCTGTTTAATGACCATGAATGATAAAGAGAGGATTCATCTAAAACCATTTTAACTGAGCCTGCCCTATCAAATCTTCTCACAAGCCTCCTAAAACTCTTCTTATATTTAATTATAAGCCTCCTATAAGCCTCCTAAAACTCATCTTATATTTAATTATAAAGTATATGTGAAAAAACAAATGTACGTGATTGTTCTACATATGTTTCAAGAGGATTTGCTCTTGCCATTGAGTGCCTTAGGAAAAGACATTGCTGTGGAATGTACAAGATACAAAAGTTAAGTGCCCACTGCAAAAGCCCACACCACTGCAGCCCAGGATATTCTCAAGGACATATTTCCTGAGGTTTTGTTGTAGAAAAAACAGGACACGTTGGCCTGTTGCAACATGGGTACTTTCCACATATTTTCTCTTCCAGCTAAGTCAGCTCTTGACTTTAGAAGAATCTTTCTGAAGCATCAAATTCTTGATGAACTTGAGTATAATAGAACTAAGGACTGCCATCAAGATTATCAGTGTAAAGTTAAGGATGATTGCTGAACTCAACAACAGTAGGATATCCAAAGCCAATAATGAGGAGGCAATGCAAAAGCAAGGTCACCGAAGGAAAGTTTAACCCCAGAATGTATTCTAGAGAAATCAACAGTATGTTTCTTTAAGAAGAAGTAAACTCTTATGAAGCTGACAGAAAGGAGGCTAAATTTGCACAAGGGAAGCAGGAAGGTCAATCTTCCAAGAATTAAGTATTCCCAGCTTCAGTTTAGGCTACAAATTTCCAGAGCTAAACAGCTCAATATGCAGTCAAGAAGAGCACTGAGGACAATTCACTCTTAAATGTTAGACTCTGGGGGGGGAAATTTGGATAACCAGCCACCACCGACTCTGTTTACTGACTATTTTAAATGAAAAGACTATGAGAAATATCACTTCATAACAGAAATCCACACTCAAATTCCTTCTTTGGGAAGAATCTTATATTCGGTGACCTCTAAGTCCCATTGAACCTACAGATTATGATTCTAAGATATTAAATATTGACAGATAAATGATGTAAACTCAATAAATATTTGCCAAAATTGAACCAAGTTGAATTCAGGAAGTAAAAGGGTCTATACTTTTTGACTTTAGGCTATCTGATTTTCACAAACAGCTGTATGAACTTCCTTTTTTTTTAAAGTCTTACATTAGCTTACCACATTTTCCTGCTAAAACCTGTGAAGTACAGCTCATCTTACTACTATATTTTAGAAACCAAATTGCCTTCAATGGTTAATTTTAGAGTGTTTTCCCACAATATTATAGGTAGAGTCTTAAAATAGAGTGTTCATATCTCTCACCTAAATATAAATCACCTGAACCTAATTGCATATAGGAGCACAAACTGAAGATCATGGATTTTTGATTGACAGATATACCATTTTTCCTAGCAAAGATACTTTTATGATTTATGATCCTTAATGATTAAGGTATTTGAAAAACTATCAATGAGTTTTCATTAATTCATTAAAATATCATACATTCCTTTCATCAGTTTAGATATTTGTTTTTGATCCTGATTCACAGAATTTGATGTGGGGTTGGAAAAGAGGATTGTTATGGAACATGACTCAACAATATAATAGACAAAGGGTTGTAGAATTAGTCAAAACATTTTAACTTCAAAAAATAAGTAAAAAAATGTGAGAATTGTTGGATAGGGAAATAAAATTTTGCTTTAGCAGAAATTTATCTAATACATATGATATACTCTTATGGAAGGAACCATATTTATTTATGATCATGAACACAATAGTTATTATGTCTAATAAATTCCTAATATAAAGTCAACAATGTACTTGGTGTACACAGTTACTTCAAAATATCAAAACAACTAAATAATACAGTCACATTACATATTCTTGTTCTGAAAATTAAAATTAAATACCTATTTTATCAACTTGTTTAAATCTACAAAGAAATCTAGATATTATAAAATTTGATAATATTAAAAGTATTATCAAGATTCAGAAATGACTTTCCATGGTTTTTCATGACAAATATTTTAAGAAGCCAATTGGACATAAAATCATCATTTGAGATTTTTTGTAATATGAAGAAAGAACACACAATTTCAGTATAGTCCAAGCATAAAAGGCCTTTTACCTATATAAATATTTTCTGGATTGCTGTATGGAAAGTTGCAAGTTAAAATAGATTATGTTTCAAGTGAGTTGTCTAAAGTTTGTAAGGTATTATCTCAGAAAAAAATGTAAATGGTGCTCAGATACCCTGCTAGTTCATGAAAAATACTTATTATTTATGAATATGCTGTTTATTTGTATTAACAAAATGTAGAATATCACTTTATTCAATAAATAAAAAGTAAAATTGGAATTAACTTAATTAAGTTATGCTTGAGATAAATTAGTTTTATTAGAGAATGTTGATCAGCATTACTAAAATTGTGGCATTTCTAAGTAGCACTTTAGGGTACTTACTGTCTTTAAAATATAAATTTTAAAATAGTAATTTAATTATTTAATTTTCCCAATTATAAAACAATAAATCTTCATTGCAAAGGATTTGAAAATATGAAAAGCAGAGAGGAAAAAGAGCTACCTGAAATTCTACTACTGAAATATAACTTTTTCATCTCTATATTAGTTATCTGTTAGTTATCTATTAGTTATCTATATAACTTTTTACAACAAATATGTGGTTTTGTCCAAAAATTATGTTTTCCGAGGTCACTATTTAATCATAACTTTTAAAGTAATAGATGTATTCTTAGATTTATTTTTATGTTATCATCAGAAACAAGAAATTTTCCCTATTCTAATTGTATCCTCTATCTTACAGTATATTGAAATACATGTTTTATTGACATAATGCACTCTTACTTGAATATAAATTCCCCAAGTGGACCTAATTTTATACATCTTTAATCTCAGAATTCCTACCACAGCACATAAATATTTGTTGAGCCATTAAAAATGTATTTTGGGTCCATTTGGGCAAGTCACTTATAGCGTCTCATGCAGGCGTAGGGTTCAAATTCTATTCTAAAAAGAATGAGGAGGAAGAAGATGGTGGCGCGGTAGGAGGGAGCAGATTCCACTCCCCCCTACACATGGGAGAAAAACCTAGCTGATCTATGGAGGAACAGAGCAAATAGCCAACAGTACCACAGCATATATGATAATAGGAGGTCAAAAATTGTAGCAGATATTGAAAAACCAGACAGTAAGGAGAGTGCTTTAGAACAATATCAGCCCAGGGATCAGCGCAGGGACCAGGGAGGCTGCAGCCAAAGGCTCAGTCCCTCCTCCCCAGATCTGCCATGGAGCTCTTGGGAGAGAGCTGAGGCAACTGCTCCCTCCCCAGCCAAACAAGGTTTGAGCAGAACCCGGAGAGACCGGGTTGCTTGAAGTTTCAGAGAGGGAGACATGGACTAAGTGGCAAACACACAGGGTTTGCACCCATGCATAGCCCTGGGAGAGGTGTGCACCTCAACACCTGCAACCTGAGGCGGCCTAGCCAGGAGCCCACAACCCAGGGAGAGTGCTTTGTGGAAGGCTCTGAGCCCACACCCATAAACCTGTGGAAAGAGAGCACTCTGCTAGAGGCCTGGAGCCCACACTCAAAGCACTGCTGAGAGGCATCAGGCTAGTTCTGGGGAGAAGGCCCAGCTAGCCCTGGGGAGAGTACTAGCAAGGCTGACTGAGTGTTGAGCAAGAAGGGAGAAACTCGATACCAATTGCCCCTCAGCCTGCTGTAGCCAGCAAGGCCAGAAATACCAGTTTGGCCAGCAAGAGAATGTTTTTGTTTGATTTTTTGCTTTTTTTAAAGTAATTTTAATTATTAATTTTTATTATTTTTATCTCTAAATTCATTTTGCTTCTCTTTCCTTCTTTCTTGTTTTATTCCTTCTTCCTTTCTTTCCAATTTTATCTTTTCTTCCTTTCTTATTCTGCTTTTTTTATTTTTAAATACCCACATGTGAGACAAAAACACCCAGAACTTCAAAAAGACCAGATTTGAACCCAAAGAGGGGGAATCCCAGCATCTAAGACAGTGAGACAAATCTCACTTTACTATTACAACCTGCAAATTATGGCATGTTTGTATTATTATTTTTCATTATTCTTACATCTTTTATTTTAATAGTATTTTTGTATTCCTCTTCTTTCTGTGTAGTCTTCTTTGCTTGGCTGGTTATATTGCATCATTTGACAGGTTGCCCCTGTTATCTCATTCATAGTGTATTGCTAATTTACTGTCCTTCACTTCACCTGTGTTCCATTAGCATGCTACTGAAGGTCCTATACTCCTTGTTCTTGTTATCTAGATCTCATAGATTCTGTCATATGATTGTTGCTCTAATATTATTGTAAAAAATAGGTATCCAATACAATTGTCAATACTGCACAATACCCCTCGCAGATCTTAGCCCACTTCAGTTTCCTGAACTCTGTTACTGTAGTGGTTAACTCTATTCTTTCACACATTACACCTATTTACTATCCTTTACTCTCACCTTACCTCAGAATCTGACTTCCCACAACCTCACTGCTTTTGAGATCCAACTCACAATCCTTCCCTCCCCAACAAGAGTTTTATCTTCTTCCATCCTTTCTAAAATGTGGCTAGATGGGCAGAAGATCATGGTTAAAACTATACATAGCCAAAGGATCTCCTTTGTCTTCTCCACAAGCTGCTACTGTAAATATCATAGAATACTCCCTTGGTGTCTTAAACCATTTTGCCTTACCCTGCCAACTAATCACAACAAGACTATGTGGAAGCTGTGAACAACAGGATACCCAAAAGAGACTGCACCACTGAATCTCACAGGTATTCTGCAACAGAAGTTCACACCATAAGCCTACGGAGCCAGAACAGATAAATTTAAGAAGCAGAGGCTAACAAGAAGAGTGTCACAAACAATGGGAAGACAAAGAAACAATCCCCAAAAGAAAGGAAGGGGGTAAGCCTCAGAAAGAATATTATATGAAATAGAGGCAAGTCGACTATCAGATATTGAATTCAAAGCACTGGTTATCAGGAAACTCAATGAACTCACTGACAGTTACCAATAATTACAGGGAAAATACAATGAACTTACTGTAAACTATATCAACATGAAACAGAAAATATAAACTATCAAAAAGGGCCAAGAGGAAATTAAAAATACAATTTCTAAACTGAAGAACACAGTAGAAGGAATCAAAAGCAGACACAATGAAGCAGAGGTTTGGATCAGTGAGCTTGAGGACAAGGCAGTAAATAACACCTAGAAAGAGCAAGAAAAGGAAAACAGGCTCAGAAAGAATGAAGAGGGATTAAGAGAAATGGGAGACAATTTGAAATGTAATAATATAGATGTAATAGGGATACCAGAAGGAAAAAAAGAGAGAAAGAGATAGACAACCTATTTAAAAAAGTAATGATGGAAAACTTCCCTAATTTGATGAGAGAAAAAGTCACACAAACCCAGGAAACACAGAGAGATCCAATCAAGAGAAACCCAAAGAGGCCAGCCTCAAGACACATCATAATTAGAATGACAAAATTGCAAGACAAAGAGAGAAATTTAAAGGCAGCAAGGGAGAAGCAGAAAGTAACATACAAGGGAGCCCCAATAAGTTTAGTAACTGACTTCTCAATGGAAACACTCCAAGCCAGAAAAGAATGGCAAGAAATATTTCAAATATGAGACCCAGAGGCCTGCAACCAAGGCTACTTCACCCAGCGACAATCTCAATCAAGATAGAAGGCCAAATAAGGAATTTCCCAGACACAAGAAGTCTAAAAAAATACACCTGCACAAAACCAGCTTTGCAAAAGAAGCTAAAGGGACTGCTTTAAGGAAAGTAAGGAAAAGAGAGGGGGGGGGAGGGAACACAGGTAAAAAAATAACAATGGATAAGTAGCTATCAATAATAACCTTAAACATAAAGAAATTAAAAGCTCCAAACAAAAGACATATAATAGCTGAAGGATGAGAAAACATGACCCACACATGTGCTGCCTACAAGAGACCCACCTCAGGATAAAAGATCTACAAAGACTGAAAAGTAAAGGTCTGGAAACAAATTTTCCAAGCAAATGAGCAGGGAAAAAAAGCCAGGGTAGCGATACTTATATCAGACAAAAGAGATTTCAAAAAATGGAACATAAGGAGGGACCCAGAAGGTCAGTTCAAAATACTCAAAGGAAGAATCCACCAAGAAAACATAAAAATGTAAATATATATGCATTGAATGTAGGAGCACCCAAATACATAAAGAAAATCTTAGAGGACTTCAAGAAAGATATTGACAGCAACACAATTATAGTAGCAGATTTTAACTCCCCACTGTCAAAAATGGACAGATCTTCCAAACAAAATATCAACAAATATATTGTGGCATTCAACAATGCCCTACATGAAATGGGCTACAAAACTAAATGAAATGGACTTAACTGATATATACACAGAGCCCTTCATCCCAAAGAAATTAAATAGACATCCTTTTCAAATGCACATGAAAAATTTCAAAGATAGACCACATGATAGGACATAAAACGAGCCTCAACAAGTTGAAGTAAATTGAAATCACACCAAGCATTTTCTCGGATCACAAGGGACTGAATCTGGAAACCAACCACAAGGGGAAAAAAAAAAAACAAACACGCAAAATTATGGAGATTGAATAGCAAGCTATTAAACAATAAATGGGTCAAGAATGAAATTAGAGAAAAAAACAAAAAGTTTCTGGAAACAAACAAAAATGAACTCATAACAACCCAAAACTTATGGGACACAGCAAAGGCAGTCCTGAGAGAGAAGTTCATAGCAATACAGGCTTACCTAAAGAAGATAAAAACATTTCAAATAAACAACCTAACTCTACGCCTGCAAAAACTCAATAAACAACAACAAAGACAGCCCAGAGCAAGTAGAAGGAAGGAAATAACCAAGATCAGAGCAGAATTAAATGACATAGAGATGAAAAGCACATTTCTAAGGAGCTGGTCCTTTGAAAAGATAAACAAAATGGGCAAGCTTTTAAGCAGGCTCATCAAGAAAAAAAGACAAAAGACCTAAATAATCAAATCAGAAATAAAGGAAGAGAGATTACAACTGACACCACAGAAATACAAAGGATTGTAAGAAATTACTATGAGGAACTGTATGCCAAGAAATTTGAAAACCTAGGTGAAATGGACACATTTCTAGAAAAATATAATCTTCCAAAACTCGATGAAAAAGAAGCAGAAAACCTGAACAGACCAATAACAGCAAATGAAATTGAAGCAGTAGGCAAAAAACTCCCATCACACAAAAGCCCTGGAAAAGATGGTTTCACAGGAGAATTCTACAAAGCATTTAAGGAAGAGCTGACCCCTATTCTTCACAGACTATTCAAAAAATCCAAAATGATGGAAGACTCCCAAACTCTTTTTATGAAGCCAGCATCATTCTAATTCCAAAACCAGACACAGATACAACAAAGAAAGAAAACTTCAGGCCAATATCGCTGATGAACATAGACGCTAAAATCCTCAACAAAATATTTGCAAATCACATCCAACAATACATTGAAAAGGTCATACACCATGACCGAATGCATTTTATCCCAGAAATGCAAGGATGGTTCAGTATTTGCAAATCAGTAAATGTGGTACAGCACATAAACAAAAGCAAAGACAAAAACCACATGATCATATCGATAGATGCAGAAAGAGCTTTTGATAAGATACAGCACCCATTTATGATAAAAACACTCAGCAAAGTGGGAATAGAGGGAGCATTCCTCAGTATAATAAAGGCCAGATATGAGAGACCTACAGCCAACATCATACTGAATGGGCAAAAGCTAAAATCTTTTCCACTAAGATCAGGAGCAAGGCAAGGCTGTCCACTTTCACCACTTGTATTCAATATAGTATTGGAAGTTTTAGTCACAGCGATCAGACAAGAAACGGAAATAAAAGGCATCCAAATCAGAAAGGAGGAAACAAAACTGTCATTGTTTGAAGATGACATGATAGTATACATGGAAAACCCTATAGACTCTATCAAAAGACTGCTCAACTTAATAAAGAAATTTGCCAAAACAGTAGGATACAAAGTCAATATCCAGAAGTCAAAGGCATTCTTGTATACCAACAATGAAATAGCAGAAGTAGAAATCAAGAAAAAATCCCATTCAATATAGCAAAAACAAAAGTAAAATATCTGGGAATAAACTAACCAAGGAGGTAAAAGAACTGTATACAGAAAACTACACAACACTGAAGAAAGAAATCAAGGGAGACACAAACAAATGGAAGCATATACCGTGTTCATGAATTGAAAGAATTAACATCACCAAAATGTCCATACTAACCAAAGCAATTTACAGATTCAATGCAGTATGTATTAAAGTACCAATGGCATATGTCACAGACAAAGAACAAACACTTCAAAAATTTACATGGAACCATAAACTACCCTGAACAGCAGCTGCAATTTTGAGAAAGAAGAACAAAGCAGGAGAGATTGCAGAGCAGATACTAAACTGTATTACAAGGCCACTATACAAAACAGTGTGGTACTGGTATGAAAACAAGCACAGAGACCAATGGAACAGAACAGAGAGCCCAGAAATAAACCCAAGTCTCTAAGGTCAATTAATATTTGACAGAAGTGGCAGTAACTTAAAATGGAGTAATAATAGCCTCTTCAAGAAATGGTATTGGGAGAACTGGATAGCCGTGTGTAGAAAAATGAAATTCGTGTACCAACTTACACCACCATACACCAAAATAAATTCAAGGTGGATAAAAGATTTAAATACAACCTGTGATACCCTTAAAATCTTATAGGAGAACATTGGCAGGAAAATCTAAGATATTTCACGCAGGAACATTTTTAATGATATTTCCCCTAGAGCAAGGGACATAAAGGAAAGAATAAACAAATGGGATCTCATCAAAATAAAAAGCTTATGTGTGGCTAAAGAAAACAGTATTAAAAGAAAAAGAGAACCAACCATATAGAAAAATATATTTGCTAATGATACCTCAGACAAGGGTTTAATCTCCAAAATATATAAAGAACTTACACAACTCCACTCTAAAAAGACAAGCAACCCAATTAAAAAATGGGCAAAGGACTTGAACAGACACTTCTTCAAGGGGGACATATAGAAGATCCAGAGACACATGAAAAGATGCTCAATATCACTAGCTATGAGATAGATGAATATTAAAACCACAATGAGATACCACTTTACACCAAAGGACTTGAACAGACACTTGGCCACACCAGTCAGAATGGCCATCACAAACAAAGCAACAGACAACAAGTGTTGGAGAGATTGTGGAGAAAAGGAAAACCTTGTGCACTGCTGGTGGGAATGCAGACTGGTACAACCACTATGGAAAACATTATGGAATTTTTTCAGAGAACTAAAAATAGATTTGCCTTTTGACCCAGCAATTCCACTACTAGGGTTATTCCCTAAAAACCCTGAAACACCAATCCAAAAGAACCTATGCACTCCAATGTTCACAGCAGCACAATTTACAATAGCCAAATGCTGGAAACAATCTAGGTGCCCATCAGTAAATGAATGGATCAGAAAACTGTGTTACAGTGACATAATGCAATTTTATGCATCGGAAAGAAAGAAGGACCTCCTACCCTTTGCCACAGCATGGATGGAACTGGAGAAGATTATCCTTAGTGAAATAAGCCAGGCAGTGAAAGACAAATACCACGTGATCTCACCTTTAACAGGTGAGATCAGAAACCTAAATTAGGAGATAAACAAGCAAGCAAAATATAACCAAAGACACTGAAATAGAGAACAAGCTGACAGTGTCCAGAGGAGAGAGGGGAGTGAACTTCTGGGGAATTTCAGGAGAAAAGGGGAAGGGTTTACAGGAACAAGTATAAGGAACATATGGATAAAAACTGGGGGGGGGAGGGAGGGACGTGGGAGGGAAGATTGGGTAGGCTGGGATAGGAGTAAAAGACAGAAAGCTCTACTTGAACAACAATTAAAATATAATTTAAAAATGCATTTGTGAATTTGAATGCCATATTGAATTTATTTTTATATCTATTTGATGAGTTCATGCATATGAAAAAATAATGAATATCTTCAGTTACAACTATGTAGCCAGATGATTGGGTAGCAAAGTAGACTTACAGATTTGCAGAAAATGATACACAGCTTAAATATATATCTGACAGCAATATGACATAATATATTTAAGATGCAAAATACATTTGTCTGGGGAATAGCATTCATGTATTTTATTCATTCTAAGAAAGATGGTTACCTTATTTTTTGGACCATAAGATGTGCCTAGGTTTTAGAGGAAGAAAATAGGGAAAAAAATTTTGAAGCACATAATGTGGTAAAATATTTAATAACATAAATAACAATATTTCACCAATATAATTGTAAACAAAACTCAACAGCAACATTAACAACTATAATTTCTCCCAAATTTGGGGGGTACATCTTCTAGCCTGAAAAATTCCATAAATATCTCATATTTGTTAGAAAAATTTGCCACATTGGACTAGAGAACTTAAGATTCAACTCCATTGGCTATAGGGAAGCTTGGCCTAATTCTAAGTGGCATGTTTTAGAAAGCAGTGAGATGAACTGGAAAAAGAGAAAACTAAAAGTAGAAAAGGTGATTAGCAAATTATTCATAATGACCAAGTAAGAAAAAATGAAATCTTAAAGCAAGGCAATAGTCATGTAGATAGAATAAGGCAGTGAAATATGTAAATAGGTAACAATTTGCTGTAAATAGGAACAAAATCTAATGCTGCTTGGATGTGAGAAATGGAGGAGACAGCACTTTATGACTTGCATCTTTTCAGCTTTAGGAACTGTGTGGATTACAGTGGCATCAGGAGAGAAGAGGGCATCTTTTCACATTTCAGATGGTGATATTAATAAGCAATTGAACAGATTTGGAGCCCAGGAGAGAAATATCTGTGGAGAATTTTGAAACTTCTTATTGTGAAGGTGGTGACAGTATCATGGCAGAGTAAGGAAAAAGAGGAGAAACAAATACTAAAAGAGAATGAATTGAAGGAGAAGGAACAGAAAGTAAAGGAGAAGAGGGCAAATGACTGGACTTTTCTATTATTTGTTACAATTAACCACTTCAAAACACTCGTTGGGTAAGCTACTATGGTTACTGGAGCCATGTGGTTAGTAAACCAAAATAAAAAGTCTACACTGATGCATGATCTTGATACAGTACTTCGTTCTCATAGATTAAAAAAATATCAGTGTTGTATCTTGTCTCATAGCTTTGTGTTAACCTATAGTTCTTGAGTGTATAGTGAAGGCAAGCAGCTGCTGAGATTATGGGTTTTACCCTCAAGAATCCCTGAAGACTATTGACCCTGAAAAATATCATAAACTGTGGTTGTGTTAGCACCTAGTACTGTCATCAGTTTTCTTATAATGAACACTTGTAATCAACAGTGATGAACAATTTTATACTTTTAAAGAAATATTGTAAACTCTGACTTTCAGGAGAAACAAGTCATTAGAAAGTTTTTCTCCTGTATATTACTGTGACGTGACAGTTAACCACATCCCATATAGTACTGACATTCAAGAGTATTGCCATCACTGAGCTATATCAATTTTGATGGATGTGAAGAAAATGGAAATAGGTGTGTATGTGTGAAAAAAAGCCTTTTGTGAAATTCTACGTTTAGAAATATAAAATAATTCAATAATAATAATCAGAGTTTTACTAACTAGCTGTGTAATCTTGCTTTCAACTCTAGACCTTTGCTTTATAATTTTTAACTATTCTGGACTAGAATACATTAAAGTTTTCTTCAGCTCCAAAATTTCATAGTAATTTAGACATACAAACTCTAAGACTAATGTAATGATGGAAACATCAACAAAAAAGGGGATCCTGCATCAGAAATTCAGCATATTTGAATCAATGTGGAACAGTGTAAACAGCAGAGATTGGACAATTAACTATGTTTACTTTCACAGTGATAGACTACATCTCAGAAAACTCTTGGCTCTATTAAACTGAAGCATATGAAATTGTTTTTTGTGTCAATCAAAGTTGGTCAAACAGACAATTTAATGTGATTCAACTTATTTATAGTGAATGGCTTACCAACATGAGCAAGCTGTCACATTTTATTTTAATTATTATATGGAAAATAGAAATTTTGAAATCTAGTCCCTAACCCAGGAAGAAGTATAACTTTATAGTTAGGTATTTTGAGATCCTTTAAAAATTAAAACTGATATAAATACTGTGCAACTGGAGTCTTCTTTGGTTGATGAAAGCTTTTAAGTCAGTATTGAAATTCTTTATCCAGTAGTTATCCTTTTTCCATTTTCATTGAGATAAACTCTTAGCAAGATTCTTTCTTAGAGCAACTGATTTTTGTCTCAGCAGTACAATCAACCAGAACTGGAACCTGATATAACTGCTTTTTAATCCATTTTTAGACACTCCCAGATAACCTCTTAAAAGAAATGTGTTGCATTTACATGTTTTAAGATTAGATACAATATCAAAAAGCTAGGTTAAAATTCAGATATACTAGCCAAGAACTAGAATACAAGCTCAAGAGAGAATTCAGAGTCTATTACTCCAGAACCTGTAAATGACACTTGATCTGTTCTATCAGCAGCCAACTAGAAGCAAGGGAAGAGGGGAGAGATAATGGAAATCTGTAGTTTCACAGTTTATTTTAAAAGGTTTTATCTGAAGAGTGGCTGATGTGGAGTATTAAGTAATTTATTTTCTGAAGATAAAAAGACTAGAGAACCTAGGTGGAAGCATGGGTTTATGAATGTATATATATATACATATATATGTATATATATATAAGCATATATACATATATGCTTCAGGATCTAGGTCAATTTAGTAGATATGTTATAAAAATACAAAGAAAAATATAGCCTGCAATTTAAAAAATATCTGAGAAAGTTCATTAAGATTTAAGTCCCAAATTTTGTAGTCCCAAAACTTAACGACAGATGGTGGTGTAACTCCATCAATTTTGCAACCTCTACATTCAATTTGATATTGTAACATAGATTATTCTTGATTTTACTTCGGTGAAACCAGAATTTTATTTTTCTTAAAATGTGTCTGGGAGGAGAGGGGAATAGTAGAATGTCTAAAAATAGTTTATTTATTTGCTCATTTTCAGAGACCTGTAGTGGACCTGAAAAACAGTAACCTGATATACACTGGTTCTTCTGTGTGAAAGGAAAAATATTTCACTTTGCATTTGAAAAGGACTTTTGTAACAGGTTATTTGAAGTTAGTAATATAACTTTGAATATGTTATGTCTAAGAGAACAAAATACAATTTAAAATATTTACACTTTTCCCCCTCTTATCGATCTTTCTTCCTAGTTAAGTTTTAAGTATTAGTTGCAATTACACCAATGAAACGGCTCTGAACAAGAAAAACGTAGTCCTTGTTTAACTTACAGTTTTGGATAAAACAGACCCAAATGTGTGAATAATTATGTATTTTTTGTTACAAATACCTAAAACCCAAGCACTTCTCTTTAAGAAGCATTAAACCGGCATTTCTAACATAAGTCATTCCCGTAAATTGCTTCCTTTCATCCTGGTCTTAGTTAATCTTATTTGGAACGGTTTATTTCGCCAAAGATGCATTGCTAGAGACCATCTCAAACGAACTTATCTTTTCTTCTGTACAGTAACAGAGCAATGACTCGGAATTTGTTGATTTGCGGTTTCATACAATCTTTAAATCAAAGAAATTTGCTTGAGATCACTTCAGAGTCACTTGGTGAAACTCCTGGATTACGATTACACAGTAGCTCCGTTTATCTTTTCCCCTGGAACCTCTTTAGACGACTTTTGCATACCCACGTAGTGCAAAGAAGACTTGAGCTGTGGCTGCGACCCTGCGCGAGAGTGCAGAGACAGAATTTGGCTTTCCCCTTTATTCTAATATGCAGCGCTTCCTTTCAAGGCTGCCGCGATCCAATGGGCTGACCAGTCACTTGTGCAAGAGAACTATTCCTCCACTGTTTGCCCTTTCAGCATTTTCTTCGGCTGCGGAAACCTGGTTTTCCTGTTATTATCCTCGAACTTTTGGGGGGAATCTGCTAAGCACAGAGAGCTAAAATCCCGCGGGCTCCAACAGTAGCGAGGCGAACAAAGCCCGCAGTGTTCCGGGCCGTGCTTGGGCGGGGGTGGTGGACGAACTAAAGGAATTGCAAATAAATATATTTTATGACCACCCATCAACAAACTACGTGCCACCGTGGCAGCCTGTACTAGGGGCCGTGTCTGCGGCGTGCTTAGGGGCAGGGGCTGCAAAGGAGGCCAAGGGAAAGGGCGAGGGAGAGTGAGCTGCAAGTCCCGGGCCTGAACTTTCACCTTTTGAGCCTGGGCCCAGCCCATTGGCTGAGGGCCAGGGGTCTGCCAAGGGCTGCGGTTCTTGGCAGGATCTGCTTTCTCAACTCGCTGGGCGTCTTCCCTGCGGAAAGAGTTGGTGGACCAAGAAAGGCAGCCCGAGCAGAGAGGATAATGGAGGCAAAGTGAAGCGGGGAAATACGGGGGTTGCAGGCTTACCCCGGCTTAGAAAGATGTCTGGCAAGGAAGGGTACACAGCCAATTCTGAAACATACATTCCGACTGCGATATGCTTGAACCAATGTCAGAGGCTGCGAATTTCACCAAAATGTACTGTTGTGTACAGAAAAGTGAAAAGCTAAGTAAATTCACACCTCTCCAAGTCTTGAGAACATTATTAACCCTCTTTCTCCTCGTTGGGAACTTGAACGTTTCTTTCGAGTGGCTCGACTTCTAGATAATAAATCTTTCAAACTCACTTTTTCAGGACCCTCAAAGAGAAAGGCAAGTAAGTGGGGTCCGTGTATGCAGGGGAGGAAGAAGAAGGGAAAATGTGAATATATGCAGCTCCTTAACTGTTCGTAAAAGCCCTGTGGAAAGAAAGGTAGGTCTTCAGTTCTCCAAGAACTTCACCGCCGTTTGCTCTTTTCTTTTCCAGAACAGTTTTAGGTTACTTTGGATAATCTGCTTTTTAAAAATTTCAGTTTGCCAGTGAAGCATAAACGCAAATTACTTAACATGAAATTATCTCACCTTTCAGAAGGACCACTTGAGTCTGGCAGTTTCCAATTTTAAAGATTGCTTCCTCCCCCTCTCCCCACCCCATTTTTTTTTAAATTCGCATTATTCACTGTTCAGCCTGCATTTCGAAAAACATGAATTTATGAACAGTAAGGACAATCCATAAGCAGAGGATTTAAGGACTGCCTGGAGTTTAAATTTAAACTCACAGAAAGTACCGCAATTCTACCTCGTTCCTCATTGGCAGGGGCTGTCTTCCCAGGACCAGCCCCACGCCTTGACTTAATTAATTGGCTTTACTGTTTACAGATGTTCGTGTCAGGGCTGCTTCCTCCCCAGGAAAGCTGCAGATTCTGAGGGGAAGAGTTGGTACAGTGTGCGCGCGCGCGCGCCCGTGAGTGTGTGTGTGTGTGTGTGTGTGTGTGTGTGTGTGTGTGTGTGAGAGAGAGAGAGAGAGAGAAGAGAGAGAGAGAGAGAGAGAGCGAGCGCTGGCGCCAGCCTTTTAGAGAAAGGTCGCGTTGCTCTTTGAGGAAAATAAAGACTCAAAGACCGAAGTTATTGTAGCTCATGGGACTCTCCAGACACTATCCGTACCCCTATCCTCTTCTGCCAAAGGAGATGTTAAAGTTGGCCCAATAGACGTGGGGGCTAGGCCCTGCTCTCGAAGGTCTCTCTGCTGTTTGGAGGAAAGTTTCAGTGCCTTTCAGAACGCCACGCTTCACAAGGATTTGCCAGCAGAGTCTGGGCTCTGGCAGAGGCGCGCAGGAACGCTCGGGGTGGAGGGTCGCGCGACCCGAAGGCAAGGGAACGACTGGTGCGAGAAAGAAGTGGAGGAACCGCCTGCCGGGAGCGGGTGTGGGGAAATCGCCGTAGCAGGTGACCCCCACCGTGTCACCCGAGTCATGCGCTCCATCAGACCATATCATCCTCCCTTGTCCTTATCAGCTCTTTGGTTCCACCTGGGCTGGGTGGATAGGTCACACCCTACTGATAGGAACGGGGACCTGGGTGCTGGAGGAGGTGTCCGTTCCTCTCCTTGTCCGGTGCCTTGGCTTTGAGGTGAGCTCAGATCGGGCTCTGGCAGTTTGTTTTTTCTTTCGGGTTACTTTTGCTCCCTTCAGTCACTGATGAGACCCATCTCGAAAGCTTAAGACCCTAAAAGTCGAGCTCAGCCATCTCATCTTTCCAAGCTCCTCCCCCAGGCCCGTGGTACAGGAGACTCTAGTTAGGACCACAATGAAGAGTGAAAAAGACATTTTGCCTCTCTGCACTTCAGGCCGCAGAGGCGCAAACCGTGAAAAGAAAGGCCAATCATTGTTTTAACTCATGCTTGCAGCCCCCCTTCTGACTACCATGCACTTTACAACTCCCCACCACCAAGAGCTTTGGAACCCTTCCAGGTTTGGGGCACTTCACGAGGAATCCCCAGTTTCGTTTGCCAGCAGCTCCGTCTGCTGAGAGGACGTACTTTGAGGACTGCCAAGAAGCAGCAGACACAACTCAGCTTTGCCAACACAGCATAAGGTTTTGTTCTCTCCTTCCTCCCCACCCCCTTTCTGACTTCCGTCTGGGCCTAGCGGGAGGAGGCAGAACAGGAGTTGGGGAGAGAGTGGGGGACGATCTGGCCCAGAAAAAACAACTTCACCGGCCAGTTGTTTACATAGCAGGTGGACCTGACGTCAGCCAGGAGGCTCCACTGAAAATTAAACAGTTTTTCCACCCTGCGTTTCTCCTCCCTTAAACAAGTTGGGGGACCAGGGGAAATAAGTGGATGGAGGCATCGGGCATCCAAACCAGCCGGTTCCAAACTACTTTTTGAATCAACAACAGTAACAACGCAAAGTAAAATACAAACAAGTGGTTTAGCGGCACTTTAAGATCCTTTAAATCGTTCCTCCTCCAGACTGTCCATCTGAAGAAAGGCGACCCCAACGCAATGTGTGCACAGTTTGAATTGCTAACAACACCCATGCCAGGGCGGGTGCGCGCTCCCGCTAGCACGGGCGCGCACACGCGGGATACACACACGACACGCACATACATACACACACAGATCCAGCGCGGGGGGGGGGGGCGGCGGGGGAGCGACAGCGCGAGACAGCGTGAGCCTCAGAGAAAGCGGCCAGATACGCCGCCGCGTGCAGCTCTGCTGCGGGCCCCTAAGACCCTGCTAGGGCCCCGAGTCTCTCTCAGCCTGACCGACGAGGGCGGGTCCAGGTTATTTATGCGGCGGCCACGTCCGCTGGCTGCGGCTTCCTCCTTGCCCCCCACCCTCATCCTGGGTGCGCTACCTACACGCGGCAGCAGCTGCTGCTGGGACCGGCGCGTGGGTGTTTTGTTTGGGAGCTTTAGCCTCTGCGCCGGAGGTGCCACCTCACTGGACCTTGCCCAAGTGTTCCCGGTACTGGTAAGTTTCTTCGCCCTTGGTCTAGCCTGCCGCACCTCCTCACCCCCACCCTGTCCCCGCCCTGTCCCCACCACGTTCACTCCAGGCCAAGAAGCGACTTTGCTCCGCGGTCTTCTTTTGGAGGCGAGGGCGGCAAACTTTCCCTCAGCCTCGCCGTGGGGTGCTGCAGAGCGGGTGTGACTTGCGTCAAATACCAGCTGGGCGTCTGGGTCGAATTCGGGACCTACCATTATCACTTGTTATTCCATTTTGCGTTGTGATCTGGGAAAGGGGAGTCTCTCTGGAGAGATGAGATTGGTGTTAACTTAGAGATGATTTTTAGTTTTGAATATGCAAATTGTTGCCTGGTCTGGAGAGGCCTCAGCAGGGAAAAACTGTACGTTGAAACACCAGCTGTGTTTGTTTACTTTTTTATATTTATTGTTTGTTGTCTCTTTTTCTTCATCCCCGCCCCCTCCCACGGAGAAATACTAGTAAAAACATCTGCCGGTGGAAACAAGCACTTTATGGTCTAACTGCATACCTTTATTTACTCATTTGGGCAAGTGCACCCTTCTGCTCTCTAAGTGAGACCATTCAGCACACATTTCAGAAGTACTTCTCTGGGAACCAGAGACAGAAAAGGTACACGTCTGTTTCTCCAGCAAAGAAACTCCTGGTTCCTAGTGATGCTTGGGGGTAATCGGGTATCTCCACTGCTGACCCCCATCACGCTCTTTTCCCAGTCTATAGTTAGCACTACCCGGTTCACCCGGGATCTGTCCTGATCTTAAATCCTGCATCCGAAAGGTCTCCTCACTTCCGGTGAGCTTTGGGTGAAATCACTCTTCCAGGTTCTTCAGGGAGGACGTGTGGGAGGGGCGCAGACCCCTTTTGGAAAAAAGGGGAACCTTCTTGATTAGCTTTTAGGTATAAGTTCGCCTAGGCCTGAGGACTAGGGGACTGCAGGCGGGCGCGTGGGATGGACTTTGACCCAGGTGGAGTGTGTGTCCAGACGCCAATGAGCGATCACTGCAGCGCACGTGCTGCAGTCCAGTGGGTCGGACCTACCAGGTGTCTGCCCGTTACGCCCGCCAGTGTCCCGCGCGCGCGCGCCTCTCCCTGCCCCTCATGCTGCAGGGTGCACGTACAGCTCTGTGGGAGCTTCTGAGTGCTCCCTTGCTTGCCGTGGGTATTTAGACTTGGCTGGAGCAGGGAGGAAAAGTTACCCTATATCCTCAGACTCAGAGAGCTGTTAGGTAAGTTCCCCAGGATACCTTGGGACAGGCAGGTAAGAATCAAGAATCTCCACTCCGGGACATTGGGAGTGGAACCAGTGAGCATTTTGCATAGGGACAAGTCAAAAGAAGACCAAATGAATACCCCTCGGGAGGCTCTTCGGACTCCTGAGTCCCCAAGGAAATAGACCCGTATAAGTATTTGTTTTTTCAACTTTTTAATGAACAGATTTAAACCACTTGATGGACAGCTGCTCTCTGTAATGGCCCCACTTCCTCTACCCCTGACCCTCCCATATTGTCATCACATGCAGAAATCCCATCAGTTCCTTGATCTTGAGGATTATTCCTGGAGTGCAATTTGCTTCCAAGTGAGTAGGCATTAAGGGCGTGAGGTGAGCAAACTAGTCTGGGTGAGTGCTCAGATCTACTGGATGAGGAAAGGCTGTGAAAGACCAGTGGAAGTGCATACATAGGTAGTCATCATGGGTTCAGTGTTCAGAAGTGATTAAAGAACTACCTCCCCAAACTGCCCTAAGTCAATTTAGAAGAATAATTAAGTATTAGCCTATGAGCCCAAGGAGAAAGTGATATCCTGGTGCCGAGTGCCTGAGTAGACATTTTCCAACTGGAAGTACTTGAAGACATTAACTTTTAGAAAACAAAAGTTTGCCTGGAAGGCATATTTTTGCATGCTCTTCTAACTCAGATAGTTTGGTTAGGCAGTGGTGGAGACAGGAAGGGACTGTTTAATAGCAAGTCTATGTTAGAGGTCAAAATTGAAGTAAAGATGATGACCTTTCAGATATTTTCATCTTCAATTTTGCTTTGTGGCATACCTTGGGAAATGTTTTATGTTGTCAGGAACCTGTTTATCTTTTCTGTCCCACGAGTTAGGGATGAGTATATTCTTAGTGTACTGGAATTTTAAAGTGCAGTGCTTGTTTAATACTGCTATACAATTAACTTAAAATTTTGATGTATTTTGTATATATATAAATGAAGTAGGTATAAAGTTATATACACTATGATTATTAGGATCATAAAATTTCACTTCGGCTTTAGAGCTCTTAAAGTTCTGTCCTGTATTGCTTCCTTCCTTCCTTTCATTTTTATTGCTTAACTAGATCCATGTTCAGCAGTCATTCAGTTTAATACTTCCTTAAGAAACGTGCTATTTCATTGTAATCTAAAAATAAGTGAAAAAATGCTTAATTGTTATTAAGTTACTAACTTTTAAAAAAGAATCTAGAAAACTGATGATGTATTTCTATAGGTGAGAGAGGACACTTAATTTAAAAATACCATCTTAAAGTTCATTAAAATATTTTATTTATTTGTATTTTAGAGAGATGGTAAGGGAGGAAGAAAGAGAGGGAAAGAAACATCCATGTATGAAAGATACAACAACTGGTTGCCTCTCCCACAATGCCAGCTTGGGACCTGGTCCACAACCCAGGCATGTGCCTTGACTGGGAATCAAATTGGCAACCTTTTTGTTCATAGGCCAGGGCTCAATCCACTAAGCCACATCAGCCAGGGCTAAAGTTCACTTTTAAGTGCAAGAATTTTTAGGGAATAATTTTTAACATTCAATTTCAACATGAGTACAATAATGCTTTTTAATACACAGATTATTAAAATGTCATGTATTAGAATGGATACTAGAATAATCAAGTAAATATATATAAAATAATTATGAACTATTTAAACTGTTTTTTTCAGAATTCCTCAACTTATATTTTAGGATTCAGAGTGATGGAAATTCTATAAATAAAATTTTTTAAAATTCATACTCTAGAATTGAAAGGGACCTTCAATTACATTATATGAAAATGATTTAATTGTGGTATTTGAGTAAACTGTCATTGGAGTTTTTATTGCATTTATAGTACTGTGGTTTTGCTTTAAATTTTTGTAATATTCAGAAACCTAAAATAGAGGGGAATTGTATGTGGCACACCATACAATTAGGGGGGGAGGTAATCATTAAATTTGCAGGTAACTTGTGCTGAGAAACTATTTCTTTTGTACAAACAAAAATTCAGAAACAGAAAATAACTCTTTGCAGAGCTAAAGTACTTTTTGTAAAGTACTAGAATTACACTTTATGTAAAGTATACTTGGATATGTGAAAATAATTTCACAGCTTGATTGAAACTTGTCGAGGCATATTACAGTATATGAATGTAGCCAGACAAATGTACCATATTTTTTATTTCAGAGAGAATGTGAAGGATACAGAACTTAATTACATAAAATTAATATTACTTGAGATATTCTAAAGGATTTGTAGCTGGTTCTGTCTTATCACCCTGGTCTATTTTTGTGTTGACAATCTCATGTTAGTTCAGCTATTAGTTATAATACTGATAAAAACAGGATGACAGAGGTGTTCGTGTATTTTCTGCCTCTTCAATTAAATTAGAAGAGCCCATTGACTAAGTAACTGATAACTGAGAAGTTCTTATGAGATGATGTTGCTAGACAAAATTTTAAATCCCAGTTAAATTCAGAGATAATAATAATTTCACTAATTTTACTGAATAGTAATTCTTGGCATACTCAAACTATTTTTTCTGTAACTTTGGTATGAATTTTAGTAGCCTAATAGTAAGTGATGGGATCCACAAAGTTCTAACCAGTGCCCATATTCACACTGCATTTAGCAAAAAAAAAAACCCCAAACAAAAAAACAAATTCCTAAAATAAGTCCAATGAAATCTTAAGATTTGTATAGATTTTGAAAGTAACCTATTTATATAGCCCATAATTTGTATAGTTCTAACACATGTGATTATATTTCACTGTTGTTTATATTCTTAAGGCTCCTGAAAAAGTAACCCAGGTGTATGAAACTTCCTTTAAGTGTTTCAGTATTCAGGCTCTGCAAGACAATTCAATTTCATATGCCATATTTTTCTTTAGTTCTGTTTCTTTTTTAGATGACGTATTTTCTTAGGACCACCTATTTACCCCATAATTCAGCTGGACTCTAGTCATATTACTTCCATAGACTTTTTATTTTAATCCTCACAAAGCATATTTTTCATTGCTTTCAGAGAGTAAGGGAGAGATAAGCCTCCCACAACTGCTCAGACCAGGAATTGCACGTGCCCAGATGGAGATACATAGCAACGTAGGCATGTGCCCTAATCAGGAATCAACACTGCAACCTTTCAGTTATGGGACGATCCTCCAACCAACTGAGTCACACTGACCAGGGCCCACTTACATAACTTTATCAAGTAAAAGAATTTAAATTATTTTATCTTTCTTTAAATTATTTTTCATTCTATTACTGTTGTTCAAGTACAATTGTCATCATTTTCAATGCATCATGGCTGCCCGCCCTGCCCACCCCTGCCGCCTTCCTGCAAACCTCCCCCTTTTGGCTTTGTCCATGTGTCTTCTATATATGTTCCTTGATATACCTTCTCCTACTTTCCCCCATTATCCCTCTTCACCCTCCCCTCTGTTTCCTGTCAGTTTGTTCTTTAGTTCAGTGTTTCTGGTTATATTTTGCTTGCTCATTTGTTTTGTTGTTTAGATTCTACAAAGAGGTGAGATCATGTGGTATTTGTCTTTCACTGCCTGGCTTATTTTTCTTAGCATACTGGTTCTCCAGTTACATCCCTGTTGTCATGAAAGGTAAGAGCTCCTTCTTTCTTTCTGCTGCATACTATCCCATTTTGTAAATGTACCATAGTTTTATTATCCACTCATTTAATGGTAGGCACTTAGGTTGCATCCAGTAATTGGCTATTGTAAATTGTACTGCTATGCACATTGGGATGCATAGGCTCTTTCAATCGGTGTTTCAGAATTCTTAGGGTGTAGTCCAAGCAGTAGAATTGTGGGTTGAAAGGCATTTCTATTTTTAGTTTTCTGAGGAAATTCCATACTGTTTTTCACAGTGGGTACACAAATCTTTGTTCCCACCAATAGTGCAGTAGGGTACCCTTTTCTCCACAACCTCTCTAGCACTTATTGTTTGTTGATTTATCTATGATGGCCATTCTCACAGGTGTGAAGTGGTATCTCATTTTGGTTTTATTAGCATCTCTCTGATGGCAAGTGAGGATGAGCACCTTTTGATATGTCTCTGGGCCCTCTCTGTGTTTTCTTTAGAGAAGTATCTATTCAAGTACTTTGCCATTTTTTTAATTGGGTTGTTTGTCTTTCTGGATTGGAGTCCTGTGAGTTGTTTATGTATTCTGGAGATCAAACCCTTGTCTGAGGTATGATTGGCAAATATATTTTCCCATGTGGTTGGTTCCCTTTTCATTTTGCTAATGGTTTGTTTACTGTGCAGAAGCATTTTTATTTTGATGAGGTCCCATTTTTTATTAATTGCTATATGTGTCCTGTTTCAGAGGACATATCAGTGAAAATATTGCTATGTGGACTATGTGAGATTTTCCTGCATGTGTTCTACTCTAGGACTTTTATGGTGTAAAGACTTATATTTAAGTATTTTATCCACCTTGAATTTATTTTTGTGTATGGTGTAAGTGAGTGATCAAGTTTCATTTTTTGGGTAGCTGTCCAGATCTCCCAACAGCATTTGTTGAAGAGGCTAATTTTACTCCATTTTATGCTTCTGCCTCCTGTGTCAAGTATTAATTGATCATAGAAACTTGGGCTTATTTCTGGGCTCTTTGTTCTGTTCCATTGGTCTATGTGTCTGTTTTTATGCCAGTACCAGACTGTTTTGATTACAGTGACCTTGTAAACATTTTATATTAGTTATTGTGATCCCTCCTACTTTGTTTTTCCATGTCAAAGAGCTGAGGCTCTTTGGTGTCAATTATGGTTCTATATCAATTTTTGAAATATTTGTTCTGTATTCATGAAATATTTCATTCTTATTTTAGTAGCGATTGCATTGAATCTGTCAATTGCTTTTGGTAGTATGGACATTTGGAAGATGTTAATTTTTCCAATCCATGAGCAGGCTATATACGTCCATTCGTTTGTGTCTCCTTAATTTCTTTCTTTGGTGTTGTGTAGATTTCTGAATATAGATATTTTATCTCCTTGGTTCAGTTTATTCCAAGGTGCTTTATTTTTCTTGTTGCTAGAGAAAATGGTTTCTTTTTCCTGATTTCTGACTCTGAAATTTTGTTGTTGGTGTATAAAATGCCCTCAATTTCTGAATATTGATATTGTATTCCACTGCATTGCCAAATTCACTTATTAGGTCCAGTAGTTTTTGGGTGGAGTCTATAGGGTTTTGTATGTACACTGTCATATCATGTGCAAACAATGACAATTTTACTTCCTTTTTTCAAATTTGGATGTCTTTTTAAAAATATTTTATTGATTTATTTCTAGAAAGAGGGGAAGGGAAGGAGAAAGAGTGGGAGAAAAACATCAATGTGTGGTTGCCTCTTATGTGTCCCCTACTGGGGACCTGGCCTGCAACACAGGCATGTGCCCTGACTGGGAATCAAACCAGCAACCCTTTGCTTCACAGGCCCGTGCTCAATCCACTGAGCTACATCAGCCAGGGAACCAAATTTGGATGTCTCTTATTTCTTTTTCTTGTCTAATTGCTGTGACATGGACTTCAAATACTATGTTGAATATAAGTGGTGAAAATGGACTTTCTTGTCTTGTTCCTTATCTTAGTGAGAAAAAATTCATTGTTTGCCTATTGAGTATCATGTTGTCTGTAGGTTTTTCATATATGGTCTTCATTATATTGAGTTATGCTCCCTATATGCCAGCTTTACTGAGTGTTTTTCTCATACTTAGGTGCTGTACCTTATTAAAAGTGTTTCTGCATCTATCGATAGGCTCATGTGATTTTAGTCTTTCCTTTTGTTTATGTGATATATTATGTTTATCGATTTGTGAATACTGTAACATCCTTGCATCCCTGGGATGAATCCTACTTGATCATGGTGTATGATCTTTTTAATGTATTGCTGGATGCTGTTTGCCAATATTTTGTTGACGATATTAGTGTCTATGTTCATCAGTGATTTTGTCTGTAGTTTTCTATCTTTGTGGTGTCTTTATCTGGTTTTGGGATTAGGATGATCCTGGCTTTGAAGAAGGAGTTTGGGAGTCATCTGCCTTCTTGAATTTTTTGGAATAGTCTGTGAAGGATGGGGGTTAGCTCTTCCTTAAATGTTTTGTGAAATTCTCCTGTGAAACTGTCCAGTCCAGGGCTTCTGTGTGACGGGAGTTTTTGATTACTGCTTTGATTTCATCAGCTGTTATTGGTCTGTTCAGGCTTTCTGATTCTTCTCCATTCAGTTTTGGGAGATTATATTTTTCTAGAAATTTGTCCATTTCACCTAGCTTTTCAAATTTCCTGGCATATATTTGTTCCTCATAATTTCTCCCAACCCTTTGTATTTCTGTGGTATCAGTTATAATTTCTCCTCTTTCATTTCTGTGATTATTTGGGTCCTTTCCCCTTCTTTCTTGATCAGTTTGCTTAAATGCTTGTCAATTTCATTTATTTTTTCAAAGAAGAAGCTTCTGGATTTATTGATTTTTTAGGTTATTCCTTTAGTCTTTGTGCTTATTTGTGCTCTAATCTTAATTATTTCCTTCCTTCTACTCACTCTGGGCTTTGTTTGTCATTGTTCTTCTAGTTCTTGTAAATGTAGGATTAGTTTTTTGTTTGAATGTTTCTATCTTTTTAGGTAGGTCTGTAGTTCTATGAACTTTTGTATCAGGACTGCTTTTCCTGTGACCCAGAAGCTTGAGACTGTTCTATGGTCATTTTCATTTATTTACAGAAAATTTTTGATATCTTCCTTTATCTCATTATTAACCAATTCATTGTTTATTAGAATTCTATTCAACCTCCAATTATTTGAGTGATTTTGAGTTTTTTTCTTGGGGTTGGTTTATAGTTTCAAGACCTTGTGGTTTGAGAAAATGCTCGATATGGCTCCAATATTCTTGAATTTGTTGAGGCTTGTTTTGTGTCCTATTATGTGGTATATCTTTGAAAATGTTGCATGTAAATTTGAAAAGAATGCATGTTTTACTTCTTTTGGATAAAAGTTTATGTGTATGTATTATATATATATATATATATATATATATATATATATATATATATATAAAGTTCATTTTATCTAGGGTATTGTTCAATGCTACAATATCCTTATTGATATTTTGTTTGGAAGATCTATGCATTTTTGACAGTGGGGTGTTATAATCCCCTAGTATAATTGTGTTGCTGTCAATATCTTTCTTGAAGTCCTCCATGATTTTCCTTATGTATATGAGTATGTCTTTGTTGGCTGCATATATGTTTACATTTTTGTCTTCTTGATGGATTCTTCCCTTGTGTATTATGAAGTGACCTTCTGGGTCTCTTTTTATGACCCTTTTTTTGAAGTCTGTTTTTTCTGATATGATTATTGGTACCCCGGCTTTTTTCCTCTGTCCATTTGCTTAGAATATTTGTTTCAACTCTTTCACTTTCAGTCTGTGTAGCTCTTTTTTTCTGAGGTGGGTCTCTTGTAGGCAGCATATTTGTGTCATATTTTCTTTTCCATTCAGCTGCCCTAAGATTTTGGATTAGAGCATTTAATGTTATTATTGATGGGTACTCATTCATTTTCACCCCTTTGTACCTGTGTTCCTCTCTCTCTCACTTTTTTCCTTCCTCTTCTTATAACAGTCCCTTTAGCATATCTTGTAGTGCTAGTTTTGTGGCGATGTATTCTTTCAGACCTCTTTTGTCTTGGAAACTCCTTATTTCACCTTCCATTTAAATCAGAGCCTTGCTTGGTACAGTAGTCTTAGTCGCAGACCTTTGCATTTGCTTACTTGGAATATTTCTTGCCATTCTCTCCTAGCTTGAAGTATTTCTTTTGAGAAATCAGCTGGTAGCTTTATCAGAGCTGGTTTGTATGTTACTTCTTGTTTTTCCCTGGTTTCTTTTAAGATGTTCTCTTTCCTTTAAAACATAGCATTTTAATTATAATGTGTCTTGTAGTACGCCTCTTTGGGTTCATCTTTATTCGGATCCTCTGTACTTCCTAAACGTTCATGGTGTTTCCCCTCTCAAAGTTCAAAAAATTTTTCTGTAATTATTTTCCCAAACAGTGTTTCTATCCCATGCTCATTTTCTTCTGCCACTGGTATTCCTATGACTTAAATATTGTTGCATTTTATGTTGTCTTGAAGTTCCCTTAACCTATATTCATATTTTTGAGTCTTTTTTTGTTCAGCTGCTGTACCTGGGTGTTTCTTCCTACTTTGCCCTCCAGCTTACTAATCCTGTCCTCTGCTTCATCCAGTTTGTTTGTAATTCCTTCTAATGTGTTTTTTTTTTCAGAAATTGTATTATTTATTTCTTCCTGGTTCTTGTTTTTAGTTTCTATTTCTTTTTTCATAATGTTGTAGCTTTCACTCAGTTCCTTGTAGTTGTCTGTGAGTTCCCTGAGCATCCTTATAACCATCCTTCTGAGTACTGTATCTGATAGTTTGCTTGCCTCCATTTCATTTAGCTCTTTTAGTGGGAATCCTTCCATTCCTTTTGATTGTAAATTGTTTCTTTTTCCCCCATTTTAGTGACTCTTATTGTTTCTGTGATTAACAATGCTCTGCTTTGCTAGCTGTCTTTGTAGGTGAACTTCTGTGATAGTTCTGTGGGACTCAGTGGTGCAGTTTCTTTGATCTCCTTGTTTGGGTGCTCTAGAGTTACCCATTTTTTTTCAGTTTGAGTGGGCTGTCTTGTTATACTTGGATTTTATGCATTGGTGGTTCCTTTTTATTGGTGGGTTCTGTCCTCCAATGGGTTTACAGCTATTCACAACTCCCACCTTATGTGGTATGTGATCTGGCGCAGGGCAAAAGTGTAGTGGTTTATGATAGCAGGAGAGTATTCTGTGGGATTTAAAGTACCAATAAGTAGAGAAAAGATAGGACATCCTTTGGAGAAGTATGGCAATAATGTAGCGTGCTATTTCACCCAACCAGACACCTTTTTAAAGGTGAAAAAGTGATAAGACTCTTGTTGTATGGGAAAAATAATGTGAGCTGACACCAGAAAGCAGAGCACTTATACTAGGTTAGATGGTAAGATGTTGTGAGATTAAAGGATAGAAACTTGGCATAGTGTATGAGAGAATGAAGTTGGCCACAACAGTAATAAAGCTCAGGAAAATAGTAAAATGGACCAAGAGCAGGGAAGGGTGGGAATGGGGGCATCAATAATATGACAAGAAGTGTATGATATGAATAAAAAAATAAAAAGTAAAAGACAAATAGTAGTGTGTTATGGGAATACTTGTGAAGTGAAGGAAGATAAATTAAAATGCTATAGGAAAGAAAGAACAAAAAAAGACCCCAGTCAAACAATGAAGTCAAACAAACAAAATAAAGAAAACTGAACTAAGGGAGAGAAATACCAAAGAGAATAACAAAAAATAAAAATAAAAAGTAAAACATAAAATGCAAGTTCTACAGAAAGCAAAGTGAATTTTGTCTGTTGTTGGTGTTAGCTTTCTGATTTCTCCATGGATCCGTCTTTGATCGTTTTATAGCTCCAGGTCTTACTGTCTTACACTTGGAAGAAAAGAGGGAAAAAAACCCTCTTACATTCTCAACATTGCAGTGTTACCGAGTTTGATAAATATTAAATTAATCAGATGAGGAAAAATATATAAAATGAATATCAAATGTCAAAGACATAAAGCATACTGTCTTTCACATAAGATATGTAGTGATTTCCAGCTGGGGCTGAATCTAAAATATCTAAGATACAAACTTTGAGTTACTAAATTAAAGTTTTCCCAGACTTCTTCCTGTACTCCAGGTTTTCAACCAACCCCAACCTGAAAAACAGTAAACCCTTCATTAGTATAATAAAAGTAAAATCAAATAACGGTTGTGGTGGTCAACTACCTTCGATTTTCCCTTGTTAAAAGTTGTATATTTTATTTTAATAGTTGTGTGTGATATTTAAAAAAGCCTCCTACTGCCTTTAAAACCACCAAGTGGGTTCTGCTGGTCTTCCAGCATGCTGTAGACAGAGTGGGGCTGGGCTCTTTTTTTTTTTTTTTTTCCTTTCCTGTGGTTCTGTGTTGGGTTCTTGGTTTTGGCTCCAATATTCACAGGTATCCAGCTTCCAGCACAAGTCCTCAGAGTGCTGTGCAGCTCACATTGTTCATATGCACCAGGCCAGTGCCTTTAATCCACCTCATTGTGTCATCCTTTGATTAGTCTGTGAAGTGCACCAAATGGGAGCAACTCTCACTCCTTCCTCTGCTTGTCTGGGCTCTTCACAGGCAAAGTCCCTTTAGAGCAGTTTAGTTCCCTTATTAAATTAAGTCTATCTGGAGACTGCTACCCCTCTGAGTCCCTCCTGCCCCACTTTGATTAGTCCATGAGGCACTCTGATTTGGTGCAAATTGTGCCTCTCCTCCTCCCTCTTTACTGGCCTGGCCATGGTGCATGAGAGTTCCTTAAACATCTGCTAAGGTCCTCTTTTTATAACAACCCCCTTTGTTTGCACTGGCCATTCTTAACAAGCGCTTGCACACAGCCAAACTATCTGACCAGTCCTGAGACTATCTGGGTCAGGGTTTGTTGTGTGCCAACACTTCTGTCACCTGCAGGTGTCACCCGGCTCCCCAATATCTCTTTTGTACTGTCCCAGCTGATGACCACGGGTCCATTTGGGAAGATTGTCTTTGTGTGTCTCCCACTGTGTCTTTATCCCTCCATGGCTTCAAGCATCCAAGTCACCCTGTGTGAGACTGGCTCCCCTGCTCTGGAAGGGAGGGAGATGAAAAGTTACAGTTGTTGATCCAGCTCTCCTCTGAAGCTCCTGTGGCAACTGCTGTCCCTGGCATCAGCTGGGGACTGCAGCAGCCCAGGTCCTGGTGCAGGTCCCATGGACCTTTCTGTTGGCCTGTGCAATCTCCTTACCATCTATTTTTAAGTGTCCTCTGAAATCTTTGGCTTCCAGATGCCCATTGGCTGTCTTCTCTGTTCTCTAGAAGATCAGCTAGGGTGTCCCAGTTGGGTGCATGAGCAAGTGGGTTCACCTCCCACCTACCTCACTTCCATCTTCTTGATCTTTTTTTTTCATGAGCCTAAGTCACTATCATTGCTTTTTCATGGAGTTGTTCCAAACTTTTTAACTTCCATTTGTTTATTAGAACATTCAAATGGACCATGCAGCTGGGTTTTTTTTTGTTGTTGTTGTTGTTGTTAAATATTTTATTTATTCACTTTTAGAGAGAGGAGAAGGGAAGGAGAAAGAGGGGAAGAGAACCATCAATGTGTGACTGCCTCTCACATGCCCTCAAATGGGGGACATGGCCCACATCCCAGGCATATGCCCAGACTGGGAATTGAATTTGTGACTATTTGGTTGGCAGGCCAGTACTCAATCCACTGAGCCACACCAGCAAGGGCTATTTTTTAATACCTTAATTAAGCATCATTAGGAGAGTTGTCTATAAATACCATTACTTTTTTTAAGCCCAGTATTTATTGTAGTAGAATATTTTTTTCTGTAGAAAAAATTTTCTTGTTGGTATTCTTTCCTATTCAAATAAATTTATATTTCCAGTTGCTTATTTACTTATGCCTTGTTATTACCTCTGATTTATTTTTGCATATACTCCTTTGTTGTGCTCAGGGTATGTATTCATCCCCCTTACCCAAATTTTCCAGACAAAAAAAATTAAAAAGAGAGTCATTGTGGTGAAATATAAATCAATATTTTGACTAAGAGGTTAATGTTAGAATATTAAGATTCTGGGGAGAGTTCTGTAGTGAACTCTACAGAACACTATTAATGTGTTTATCCTAACACTATTAATATTAAATTGAGAAAGTAAACCCATATATGTGGGGACTTACTTCTACTAGTAGGATTCATTAAAACTACATGTTCTCTAAAAAGATGCCTCACTCATTTGCTAAATCTTCAAATATGGTACTATTAAATATTGGCCTAATTATTTTAGGAACATAATCTCAATTTGGTAACTGGTGTAACTGAGAATTTGTTTTTTAATACAATTTTTTACTGGCAGACAAATTAACATAGTATATCTGTGTTCTATAATGAAGTATACTGGCATACCACTATTTTGTTTTGAAAGCATTATATTTTAATGATTTGGAGCTTATGATTCACTTTGAATCCTAATACTTTTTTTTTAATGAATTGCCAAATTGCTTTGAATCCTAATTGTTTTGTAATTGTGAATTTTACCTTCTCTAAATTGACCTGTATTTGTTTAGAATTCCAGTTCACCTTCTATTAGGAATTTGAATTCTAAAATTATCTCAATTTATATAATGTTATTTATAATTTCATTTAAAATGCATTTTTCTCAAAGAATTACCTATTGGTAACCCTGGCTGGGTACCTAGATTAGTTAGAGCACTGTTCTAATACAATATGCCAAAGTTGCTGGTTCCATTCCCCAGTATAAATAAGTAGAACAACAATTCCATATTTCTTTCTCCCTCTCTCTCTCTCTCCACCTCCCTCTCACTCTCTCCTTCCCTCTCCCTCATTCCCTTTCTGTCTCTCTCTTTTAATTTTTTTTAAAATTAAAGATTTTATTTATTTACTTTAAAGAAGTGAGACAGAAAGAGAGGGAGAGACACATGAAGATGTGGTTGCTTCTCACCTGCCCCCTACTGGGGACCTGACCTGACCTGCAGCCCAGGCATGCTCCCTGACTGGGAATTGAATTTGTGACCCTTTGGTTTACAGGCCAGTGCTCAAGCCACTAAGCCACAACCACCAGGTCACAATAAGTAATTTTAAAAAACAAAAGAAAAATTTATCTATTGGGATCCAAGGGCAACCGTTTAAATTAATAGTTAATTGAAATATGTATTTTTGGACCTGTACTGTACTGACTATATTTAACTTCTTGTTCAATTGTGCAGTTCTCTCTTTCTATAATCCAAAAGGATCTCTAGAACATAACTTCCCATTATATTGATAAATATGTCCTAAGGAGCTGGTTTCTTAATTACTTTCTGCTGTGGCTAATTATTCTCATTACAAGAGCAAATAAAATTTAAATGTTGAAAAAACGCATTACTGCGAAGCATGTGAATCCCAAGTGGTTAAAAACCCACTGCATTTCCTGCTCACTCTCTAACCATGACCTCACTGTGCTGTGTGTGCCCATGCCTGCATTGTATGTTGTAGGGCCTGTGAGTAACTGAAGGTTAAGATCAGAATTCCTGCATATGAAGTATTATATGATATTCATTAGTGTCCTATAGGAAAAGAATGTTTTTCATGAGAGACACACAAGTTTTTCTTGTGAGGAAAACATCTGCACAGCAGCTTGCACTCTATGGTTGGGGTTGAGTCTCACAACCAGCCACTGTGAGTATCAATTCCATGCATGAATGGGTCAACAACCCATTCATGGGTTAAGGCTCAATTATGGTGTTTTTAGAGGGGAGGGGGGCATAAAAGAGATAAATGGCAATGGAAAAATACAAAAACAAAAAACCCTTAATTACAAAAGGAGAGCTCACGTAATGAGGCACATTCCTAGAGCACCCAGCTCAGAGGATCAAGGCAATGGCACAGCTGGATCCCATGGGATACCTACATATAAGGCCACCTCACTAAGTCTAGGAGTCATAATGATCTATCTAGTATACAGATATAAATATAAAAAGAGAGCCAAAATGGGGACACACGCATGTACACACACACACAAAACAGGCCACAAAGGAAAGAACAGGAGGAATATATATATATATATATGAAATTGAATGATATATATATATGTAAATGAAATTGAGGTAAGCAATCTATAATATTTAGAGTTCAAAATAATTCTCACAAGGTTGCTCAAGGAAGTTTATGAGAACTACAACAGCATGAAAAAGGACATAGAAACCACAAAAAAGAACCAGTCAGAAATGAAGGCTACCATATCTGACATCAAGAATACACTGGAAGGAATAAAAGGTAAGTTGGATAAACAGAGGACCAAATCAGTGATTTGAAGACAAAGTAGAAAAAAGACACCCATTGAGTGCAGCAAAAAGAATGAGGATAATTTAAGAGAACTTTGGGATTACAAGAATTATAACAACGTGTGCATCATAAGGGTATGAGAAGAAGAGAGAGAGCAAGGGATTGAGAACTTGTTTGAAGAAATAGTGACTGAAAATGTCCTTAATCTGGTGGAAGAAAAAGACACTCAAGTCCAGAAAGCTCAGATAATCTCTAATAAAATGAACTTAAAGAGACCTACACCTAGACACATCATAATTAAAATGGCAAAGCTTAAGGACAAAGAGAGAATCTTAAAAGCATCAAGAAGAAAGCAGATAATTGAGTTCTCATAAGAACTGTCAGCTGATCTCTCAACAGAACATTTCTGGCCAGAATAGATTGGCATGAAATGTCAAGGACCTACAACCAAGATTACTTCACCCACCAAGGCTAGCACTTAAAATTGAAGAGGAGACTTCTGGTCAAGATTACAGCATAGGTAGACATGACTCACTTGTTTATACAACAGCATCAAAATTACAACTAAAAAATGGAACAACCATTACTCAGAACCATCAGAAACGAGTTGAATGGAAATCTGACAATCCCAGAAATAAAGAAACTGCATCCATCCAGACTGGTAGGAGGGGCACAGATGTGGGATGAATTGGTCCCATACCTACATGTGGTGGATAAAAATTCAGGAGGGATATCTTGGGAACAAGGAGTTACAGCCCCACACCAGACCCTCCAGCCCAGAGTTCCACTGCCAGGAAGATAAAAAGGCCCACAACTTCTGACTGCAAAGATCCAGGGGGTGACTGAGTCAGTGGAAGAAACTGCTGAAGCCCCAAATAGTTCCTCTTGAAGAACTTCCACACAGATTCACCAAACCAGACTTACTCCTTTTTAGCTGCAGCACTAGGGTATTAGTAGCTTGGGAAGTATCAGTAGCATATTAGGGGCAACTGAAGTGAGTGGCATCAAGACTAACAGAGACTGTTGTCCCTTTTCTAAACTCTCCTTCCACAAGGCCACAGAACCAGCAAGCTGGTGCCATATCTGAGACTCCATCAACCTGGCTAATGCTGTTTGACCTGCCTTGGAGACCCTCAGAGATTCCACCCACCCAACATATGGGCCTACCCAAGCAGCTTCTCTATATGAATGGCTGGTCTTAGCTTATGCTTCACAACCTTCTAAATCCTGTCAAACAAACAACAAGCTGGCCTCAGTGAGCCCCAGGCCTGGCACTAGCAGTAGTCAGCCTAGATCCACAGCTTGGCTTTGGCTGTGATCTCCAAGCCCAGCACAAGTAGCAGCCATCTCAATTGTTTTATGGATGAGGCCAGGTGGTCCTGGGCAAACACAGGTGGGGACTGAGTTTGACCTACACCACCCAAAAAACCCCAGTGCCAGTGAACCCACTGGGTAGCCATGGACCACACTGGAGCACCACCACCCTGCCCCTGCACAGCTGATTCTTCACAGAGGCTGGATGTTGGTGGTAACAGGTCACAGCCAATCCTTGCAGCTGACTAGCCAGGGTAAATTCCTCCCATTGTTCTGCCAACAGAAAACAAGGTTCAACTGTAAAAAGAGGAGGGTATACTCAGCCCACATGAAGGGTGCATCTTGGGTACCTAGCTTGGATGATAGGGAAAGCTGTGCCCCTGGACCCAGAGGGCATCTACTACATTAGGCCACATTACCAAGACATAGAGTCAAAGCAGCTCTACCTAATACACAGAAACAAACATAAGGAGGTTAAAAATGAGGAGACAAGGAAACATGTCCCAAATGAAAGAACAGATTAAAACTTCAGAGTATGAGATAAACTAAATGTTGATAAGCAACCTTTCAGATGCAGAGTTCAAAACACCAGTTGTAAGAATGCTCAAGGAACTTAGAGAGGATCTCAGCAGCATTAAAAAAAAAAGATCAAGTCGCTAATTAAAATAAAGAAAAATTCACAGGAAAACAAGTAGGGTAGATGAAGCAAAAATCAAATCAATTATTTAGAATATAAGGAAGGAAAGAAACCAACCAATCAGAACAAGAAGAAAAATTAGTCCAAAAAATGAGGATAGTATACACAGCTTTTGTCACAACTTCAAGAGGTCCAATATTCACATAATAGGAGTGTGAGAAGGAGAAGAGAAAGAGTAAGAAATTGGAAATCTATTTAAAAATTAATGAAAGAAAACTTCCCTAATTTGATGAAGAAAATAAACATGCAAATTCAGGAAAAGCAGTGTCCCAAACAAGAGGGATGTGAAGAGGCTCACTCCAAGTCACATCATAATTAAATTACCAAAGGTTAAAGATAAATAGAGAATCTATTTAAAAGAATAGAGAATCTGCTCTTAAAAACAGCAAGAGAAAAGAAGTTAATTACATACAGCAGAGTTGCCATAAGAATGTTAGCTGCTTTGTTAAAAGAAACTTTGTAGGCTAGAAGGGATTGCTAAGAAATATTCAAAGTCATGAAAAGCAGGGACCAACCGCCCAGATTGCTCTACCCAGCAAAGGTATCATTTAGAATATAAGGGCAGTTAAAGAGCTTCCCAGACAAGAAAAAACTAAAGGAGTTCATCATAACCAAACCATCAGTATATGAAATGCTAAAGGGACTTATTTAAAAAAAAAGATTAGAACTATGAACAATAAAATGGCACAAATACATATCTGTCAACAATCACATCTAAAAACCAAACTTAGCAAATAAGAAAAACAAACAAAATCATGGATATGGAAAGTTTTTTGATAGTAGCCAGATGGGAGGGGGTGTGGGGGAATGGGTAAAGAGGTGAGGGGATAAAGAAGTAGAAATAGATAGTGACAGAATAGCCATGGGGTATAAAGTATAGTTTAGGAAATGGAGTAGCCAACACATGACCTGTTGACATGAACAATGTTGGGGGGTTTCCCTGAGGGAGTGGGGTTTGCTGTGTAGTGGGGGGAAATGGGAAAAATAAGGACAATTTAATAGAATAATAAAAATAATAAAATTGAAGGAGAAATAAAGAGCTTTTTAGAGAAGAAAGATCTAAAGGACTTTGTTACCACAAAACCATTATCACAAGAAATGTTAAGAGGCCTTCTTTAAAAAGTAGGAATAGAATAAAAACAACTGCAACAACAAAAGATAGAGTTAAAATGGCAATACATATGTACCTTTCAACAATCAATTTAAATGTAAAGGGCTTAGATACTTTAATCAACTCAACACCAGGAAAACAAATAATCTAATTAAAAATGGGCTAAGGACCTGAATAGATGCTTCTCCAAAGAGGACATACAAATAGCCAATATACATGTGAAAAAAATGCTCAAGTCAGTAATCAACAGAGGAATGCAAATTAAAACCACAATGAGATACCACCTCACACCTGTAGGAATGGTTACCACCAACCAACCAATAAACAACAAATGCTGAGGAGGAAGTGGAGAAAAAGGAACCCTTGTACACTGTTAGTGGCACTGATGGGTGCAGCCACTCTGGAAGGCAGTATGGAATTTCCTCAGAAAATTAATAAGTTGAACTGACTTTTGACCCAACAGTCCCACTTCAGGGAATGTTTCCTAAGAATTCTGAAACACCAAATTCAAAAGAATATATGTACTTCTATGTTCATAGGAGCATTATTCATATAGCTGAAGTATGAGAACAGCCCATGTGTCCATCAGTAGATGAGTGGATAAAAAAGCAGTGGTACATGGAAACAGTAGAATACTGCACAGCTGTAAAAAAGTGGAAAATCTTAAATTTTCCTACAGCATGCATGGACATAGAGATGATTAAATTAAGTGAAATAATTCAGTCAGAAAAAGACAAATACCATATGATCTCATTTATATATGGAATCCAATGAACAAAATAAACTGATGGAAAAATAAATACAGAGGCATGGACATGGAACACACTGAATTCTGTGGGATCCTGGAGGGTAAGGGGGTGGGGGGCACTGTATGAAAGAAGGTGAAGGAATTAGCCAAAGAACATGTATGCATAACCCATAAAACAGAAAAAAGTGTGGTGATGGCCAGAGGGATGGACGGTGTTGGCATGGGTGGAGGCAGGAGAGGGGGGTGGGAAGTGGGGACATCTGTAATAGTGTTAACAATAAAAATAAAGAAAATAAAAAGCTCTCAGCATTTTTAGTTTACTATTGCCCCTCAAATTCTTTCCATTTTTACCTTGGAAGTGAAAGGTTTGGGGTTTTTTTGGTATTATTTTACTTTGGTATCGTTTTGGTACATTTATACAACCATAGTCTTCATTTTGCAACTTTTTCTCAATTTAAGAAAAAACAAACTTTCTAAAAAATATGTTTAAGGGGTAAAAAATCACTGCTAGACATATTTCAGAGAAAGCATTTATACGACTTTTCATTGGCAGACATTAAGGAGAAACTTTTAGTATACTAATCCAAATATCTTAACAACATATGCACTGTCATAAAATAATCTTATTAAAAAATAAAAAAGATCCCTAAAAACCTTAGGAACTATTCCTTACCATTACTTCAGCAAAATTTATGTTCCAAGATTTGTTTGATCTATCTTTGTAAGCCCCAAGCTAATTTTTCACTTCCTTTTTGTTCTTATTTTCCTACTTTTCTCAGTCTGCCTTTAGTTTAGTAAAATGTTCCCACCCCAAACAAATCTTGTTTTTTACATGTAGTTAGTACAACCATTGTTACTAGTTTAATCAGAATCACTGTCATCTCCTACCTTATGTGCTATAATAGCTACTTATTTGATCCCCCTTCTTCCTAAAGGCACCACAGTTTATTTTCCACATAGCAGTGATCTTTTAAAAATAGTTCTGATTATGCCACTCTTTTGTATAAACCTTCCAAATACTTCTCATGCCTCTTAGAATGAATGAAAAAGAGTTTATATAAGTCCATATTTCTTGACCCCAGCTATCTATATGACATTATTTCCTAGCAATTTGCTCTTGCTCAGTCAACTTGAGACACACTGGATTCTTTGGTATTCCTCAAAACAGAATAGTCTGATCTCCACCTCAAAGTTTTGCTCTTTGTTCTCCCTGTCTGGGAATGCTCTACTCCCAGAAAGCTTCACTAACTTCTGGTCTCAAATGTAACTATATCAGAGATGCCTTCTCTGATAGTCTTGTATAAAATAAGAAATTCTCATTGATTCTGCTTTATGATGTCTACCATACATTATTTTTCTCCATAACACTGTCATCAACTGGCATTTTAAGACTTTTTTTATTTATTATCTGTTCCCCAATGAAAATATATAGTGCATGGAGTCAGAGATTTTTTGTTCATTGTTTTAACTCACTGCTTAGAACATTGCCTCATACTCAGTTGGAACTCTAAAACTAAATATCGAAGGGAGGAATAAATGACTTGTTGGAGGTCCAAGAAGTTATGTATGTCTGCATCATTGCTTCACTTGTTCTTTGTGTAATTGGAATAACTTTTTACATTAAGTTTTCATCTTACACTTATTTCATACCATATCACACGTGGGAAAACTATTTACTATTTAGTGCCCACAACATGAATATAGTGTCTCAGGTGAGTATACTTCAAACTCAACCTCTGAATTTCTTTTATTCTTGATCTGAGAAACATTTAACTTTTGAAAGCTGTGAATGGGTGGATGTTCTTGCTTTTGGACAACAAAGGCTCAACAGTTGAATCTTTCAATATAATAATGCTTGGCATAATTGAACTGACAGTATTTAATCACATTATTCATCATTTCTTAATATGAATAACACAAGTAGTGTACATAGATGCCTCTAATGGCTATACTCTGAATACAAAATGGGCATGCCAAGTATTTCTGGGGTTGTTTTGGGGTAAAAATGAAGAAACGTGAGTGAAAATCAAGGCCTTCTGAAAACCTTTAGATTTATATAGCATTACACTGCATTGACACACACAGCATAAGTTTACACCTTCTCTTTTTTTCTCATTATTTCCATGTTAAGCAGAGCAGATTGAGGATTTATGATTTGATTGAAAGTCCGTTTCTCCAAATTTAAAATCCCACTCTTTAGCTCGCAGAAATTGCTTTTGGACACCTATAACTAAGGACATATATAAGTGAAAAAACTCTTCATATAACATCATATATGTGTGTATATGTATGTATATATGTGTGTATATGTGTATATATACATATATAAAACCTAAAGACCTATAGCTCTCTCTCTCTTACATACTATGTCCATACTTAGTATTTGTATTAACTTGCTCAGCAGTTTTACTCTAAATAGCTTGAGAATAGTGAAAGGGGTACATTATCTTCTGTATTAATAGTGGGGAGAAGATCCATCATCTTTGCCTATTTTTTCTCATTTTTCCTTATCTTCCTCTGATCTTCAGACTGAATTTTGAGATTTTTCAAAATAATTTTGGTATTATCTTACAAAATCACATGTGAAAATGTCCTTGGAAACTCTAAAGCAAGGTAAATTGAGGGCTTAACACATAATTATCCCCTTTTTCTCATTTTATGTTTTTAATTAAAAATATAGTATTTTTCCATTAACATTTAATCCCCTTATGCCTCTCTCCTACAAGCCCCACACTGTTGTCCCTGTACAGGAGTCCCTTCTCCTTTTTTCTCAATCCCTCCATCCTCTATCCTCCCCCACCCCTTAGCTATCATCCTGCTCTCTATAGAAGTCTGTCTCAATCTTGCTTGTTAGTTCAGTTTGTTCATTATATTCTACATAGGAGTGAAATCATATGGTACTTGTCTTTCACTGACTGGCTTATTTCACTTAGCATAATGTTCTCCAGGTCCATCCATACTGTTGCAAAAAGTAAACTTTTATTTTTTTAAAGGATGAGTAGTATTTCATTGTGTAAATGTCCCACAGTTATTCTATTCGCTCATTTACTGCTGGACACTTGGGTTCCTTCCATATCTTGGTGATTGTAAATAACGCTGCAGTGAACACCGGGGTACTTATGTTCTTTTAAATTAGTGTTTTGGGTCTCTTCAGATATAGACCCAGAAGTGGGATTGCCGAGTCAAAAGGCAAATCCATTTTTTTAAAAGAATCATATGCTTTATTTTTAAAGATTTTACGTATTTATTTTTAGAGAGGGGAAGGGAGGGAGAAAGAGAGAGAAGGAGAGAGAGAGAGAGAGAGAGAGAGAGAGAGAAACATCAACATGTGGTTGCCTCTTACATGGCCCCCAGTGGAGATATTGACTTTGTATCCTGCTGTTTTGCCAAATTCATTTATTAGTTTGAGCAGTTTTGGGGTAGAGTTTATAGGACTTTCTATGTACACTATCATCATCTGCAAATAGTGACAGTTTTGTTTCCTCCTTTCTGATTTGGTTGCCTTTTATTTCCTTTTCTTGTCTGATCGCTGTGGCTAAAACATCCAATACTATATTGAATAGAAGTGGTGAAAGTGGACAACCTTGTCTTGTTCCTGATCTTAGTGGAAAGGATTTTAGTTTTTGCCCATTGAGTATGATGTTGGCTGTAGGTCTCTCATATATGGTCTTTATTATGTTGAGGAATGCTCCCTCTATTCCCACTTTGCTGAGTGTTTTTATCATAAGTGGGTGTTGTACCTTATCAAAAAATTTTTCCTCATCTATTGATATGATCATGTGATTTTTTTTGCTTTTGTTTATGTGCTGTATTACATTTACTGATTTGTGAATATTGAACCATCCTTGCATCCCTGGGATGAATCCCATTTGATCATGGTGTATGATCTTTTTAATGTGTTGTTGGATTCAGTTTGCCAATATTTTGTTAAGGATTTTAGCGTCTATGTTCATCAGAGATTTTGGCCTGAAATTTTCTTTCTTTGTTGTATCTTTATCTGGTTGTGGAATTAGAAGGATGTTGGCTTCATAAAGAGACTTTGGGAGGCTTACATCATGTTGGATTTTTTTGAATAGTCTGTGAAGAATAGGGGTTAGCTCTTTCTTAAATGCTTTGTAGAATTCTCCTGTGAAACCATCTGGTACAGGGCTTTTGTGCATTGGGAAATTTTTGATTACTGATTCAATTTCATTTGCTGTGATTGGTCTCTTCAGGCTTTCTGTTTCTTCTTCACTGAGTTTTGGAAGATTATATTTTCCTAGAAATTTCTCTATTTCACCTAAGTTTTCAAATTTCTTGGCATACAGTTCTTCATAGTAATTTCTTCCAATCCTTTGTATTTTTATGGTGTCAGTTGTAATCTCTCCTCTTTCATTTCTGATTGTGTTTATTTGGGTCCTCTCTCTTTTTTTCTTATGAACTTGCTTAAAGGCTTGTTCTATTTTGTTAATCTGTTTTAAAAAACAGCTCCTGGATTTATTGATCCTTAGAAGTGTGCTTTAGTTTTTACGTCATTTAATGTTGCTCTAATGGTGGTTATTTCCTTCCTTCTACTTGCTCTGGGTTGTCTTTTTTGTTATTTCTGGGGTTCTTGTTAGTGTTGGGTTAGGTTGTTTATTTGTAATGTTTCTATCTATTTTTAGGTAGGCCTGTAACACTGTTAACTTGTTTCTTAGGACTGCCTGTTTTGTGCCCCATAAGTTTTGGGTAGTTGTGAGTTAATCTTCATTTATTTCCTGATTTTTTTTCATTTCTTCTCTAACTCCATTCTTGACCCACTTATTGTTTTATAGCATGCTATTCAGTCTCCATGGTTTTGAGTGTTTAGGGTTTTTTTTTCTTGAGGTTGGTTTCTAGTTTCAGTCTAGTTTCTCTGAAGTCCTCCAAGATTTTTCTTATGTATTTGAGTCCTTCTATGTTGGGTGTATATATGTTTATAATATTTATGTCTTCTTGATGGATTCTTCTATTTAGTATTATGAAGTGACCTTCTGGATCTCTTTTTATGACCCCTATTTTGAAGTCTGTTTTGTCTGATATGATTATTGGTATCCCGACTTTTTTCCCTGTCCATTTGCTTGGAATATTTGTTTCTAGCCCTTCACTCACAGTCTATGTTGGTCTTTTGTTCTGAGGTGGGTCTCCTATAGGCAGTATATGTGTGGGTCATGTTTTCTTATCCATTCTGCTTTTTGTGTCCTTTTATTGGGGCATTTAATTCATTTACATTTAAGGTTAGTCTTCATAAGTACTTATTCATTGTCATTTTTTGTACCTTTGTTTCTCTCTCTTTCACTTTTTCTTCCTGTTCTTAAAGCGAACCCTTTAGCATCTCCTACTGAGCTGGTTTGGAGGTATATTCTTTGATGCTTCTTTGGTCTGGAAGCTCCTTATTTGGCCTTCCACTTTAATTGAGAGCCTGGCTAGATAAAGTAGTCTTAGTTGCAGGTCTCTAGTTTTCATGACTTGGAATATTGCTTGCCATTCCCTTTTGGTTTGGATAGTTTCCATTGAGAGGCCAGGTGCTAGTCTTATCAGGGCTTCCTTGTATGTTACTTCCTGTTTTTTCCTTGCTTCCTTTAAGATTCACTCTTTATCTTGCAATTTTGCCAGTTTAATTATGATGTGTCTTGCAGTGGGCCTCTTTGGGTTCCTCTGTATTTACATTGTCTGTGTTTCCTGGATTTGTGTGACTTTTTCTATCATCACATTAGGGAAGTTTTCCATCATTACTTTTTCAAATAGGTTTTCTATCCCTTGCTCTTCTTCTCGTTCTGGTATCCTTATTATATGGATATCATTACATTTCATGTTGTCGCTTAACCCCTCTTCATTCTTTCTGAGCCTCTTTTCTCTTTCTTGCTCCTTCTGGGTGTCATTTTCTACCTTGTTTTCTAGCTCGCTGATCCAATTCTCTCCTTCATCGAGTCTGCTTTTGATTCCTTCTGCTCTGTTCTTCAGTTCAGAAATTGTATTTTTAGTTCCCTCTTGGTCCTTTTTGATAGTTTCTATTTCCTGTTTCATGTTGATATATTTTGCAGTGAGTTCATTGTAGTTTCCCTGTAATTTTTGGTAATTCTCAGTGAGTTCATTGAGTTTCATAATAACCATTGCTTTGAACTCAATATTTGATAGTTGACTTTCCTATATTTCATTTATTATTCTTTCTGAGGCCCCCTCCTTTCTTTCATTTGGGGATTGTTTCTTTGTCTTCCCATTGTTTGTAAGAATCTTCCTTTTAGCCTGTGTTTCTTAAATTGATCTGTGCAGACTATCTCGGTTTATGGTGTGAGCTTCTATGGTAGAAGACCTGTGAGATTCAGTGGTGCAGAGTCCATGATCTCTCAAGTTCACTAGTCTTGCTCTGTCATTTAAGTTGGCTCTGTGTATGTCTTTGGGTTTTGATTTTTGTTGGGTCTTAATTTGGTGGGCCTTTCCCACCAGCTGGTTAACTGAGTGTTACTCTGTCTACCACGTTTTTTATTCTGTTGTGCAGGTGTGGGCAGGTTGTGTTGAAGCTAATTCTTCCATGTGTACAAGGTTTTGAGGATTCTCTCTTACTCTTGTTCAGTTGTTTGTTTTGAGTAATTTCTCCTGAAGTTTTTGTATTTCCAGATAGGTCCTGGGTTGAGTTAGTGTGCCTTTCACTCCCTCCTTCATGTTTTTCTTTTTGTTATCTGTTGGTGGTTCCTTTGTTGTTGGGTTTCCTCTTCTAGCAGGTATACTGGTGTTCACAGCTCATACCTACTCCTTTTTGTAATCTGTTGGAGGGGGAAGGGAAAATGGTTTAAGATAGCAGGAGTGTATTCTGTGATATATAAAGTTCCACCCATCTGATTTTTTATTGTCCTCTACAATTTTTATTCTGAAATCTTCATATATGCTAGGGTACTGTTGGCTGTTTGTTCTCTCCTCAGTAGATTGGCTGGGTGTTTCACATATGTGCAGGGGGAAGTGGACTCTGCTTGCACTTATCTCACCATCATCTTCTCCAGTTCCCAATCTTCTTAAGTTATACTTTTATTTGGATTTATTTTACTCCTTATACATTTCTGCTCACTTTCCTCTTGGAATGCTTCTGTTGGTCACAGTCCCCCTTTAAAATGTCTCCAGAGCTAAATACCATACCATCCATGATTGTGACCTGGATTCGATACTTTATCAATTCAACTGTTTAGTTCAGCCAGACTGTTGAGTTCCTGGAAGTGGTGATGCAGGTGAGCTTCTCAAGTGGAGCCTACATCTTTTCTGAGCCCACAAGACTATCTTTAAAGAAGATATTTAGTTGCAAGGGCTTTCCTGAAATGATACTAAGCAGTGACAATTTGATACCATGAGGTTAAATCAGTTCAACTCACAAGTGAAAACAAACTTTGAAGATAGTTAGATGCACTAGAGTCTGATGATTATGACTGAACATTGTGTTTTTCTTTAAAACCCAATTCTTCTACCTAAGATCACCCTCGTTGGCCTCAGGAAGACTGCAAGTTTTTAATTTTGACTCATTTGCATAAAAACAACAAGTACAACACTGAACACATAGCCTTTTTAAAGTTTATTTTGCTGTAATTTCCACAAGTTCCCTTCAGACTGACCCTTAAACAACCCTTCAGGGCATAGAAGCCAAGTCCCACAACTGCAATCTGGCTTTGCTTACACTACTTGTTTTCCTCAAGTCCTTGAGGTTCTGAACCATCATGGTTTGGAACCTTAAGGTTCCTCCTTGCTATCTTTCAGGAAAGCAACCTTTATTCCTTCCCTGGAAAGGCTGCCATGAACCACATGAACAAACAAGGTACCCACCCATCCATTTCTCCAGTTAGCTTTTATTAGCTTTCAAAGTTAATCTTAGTTCCTTAAGACTTTCTGATAACAACCAAAGCACAGGCACGACATCCTAGTCAAAGTTTTGGATATTAAAATCATAATTTGAAATTGGTCTTGTTGGTTTCTTGAAAATTAAAGTATATCCTTATATACTTACTTATTAAGAATGCCAAATTCTGGAGGGATCGGGTAGGGAGAAAAATACAAAGCAAAAAGGAGAATTCTTGTCCATCCAATATCCACCAAATTGCATTTTCATGTCTTACATCTTTCATTATTTTACTACTTGGGGTGAAGTTTTAACTATCACTGGGAAAAACTCAGTTTCTTTTGAAAACAGTAACAAAACAAAATTATCTAAAGTAAAAAACAGAATTCCCCCCCCAAAAAAATAGGGCACTAAAACTAGCCTTAGAATTTTTTCTCCCACCAATTGGTCCCACTAACCAGTCACACAGATGACCTTTCTCAGGTTCCAAATGGCATGAAGTCTCAATGGAAGAGACATCTCTCACCCCAGCTAACTCTAATTGGCACCAGATGACCTTTCCTAGGTCCCAAAGCACAAAGCCAGATAGCAGAAATATATTCTCACCCAAGCTGGATTCCATCCAGCACCGATGGCATGAAGTCCCAATCGTAAAGGCATTCTCTTGCCTACCAGTACATCCGCTGGTCTCCTAGCAGACACATGACCTTTCACCAACCAGTCTCATGGCAAATACATGCTTTCTCACCCCAGCTAACAATAATTGGCAGCAGATGACCTTTCCTCGGTCAAAATGGCACAAAGCCTCAAACACCAGAGAGGGAGGATTCCCAGTATAAGCAAAACAGTTAAGTTCCCCAAGTACCCAAATGATCAGAAAGCAGGAAACAAAACAAAACCTAAAGCAAAGAAGAACTCAACCCAAGCACTGAGGTGTCTTTCCTTTCAAAAGAAAATCCACACCATTCTATGGCTTCTACAAGTTTTGTAGACCTTCTTAATGACTTAGGGATAAACATAGCTCACTTTCAATTTTTGTCCCTTTTAACTATGGAACAGACTACCATCAAAGTTAGTATCTGGCAGCTGCAAACACATTAATACAGTAAAGGGACAATGTCACTTTGTGGAAAGTGACATCGGCAGACCCTGCCCTCTTTCAAAATACAAATTTCAAATCTCCTTCTAGAGTGCATGTCCAGCTTTCCTTTTCAGCATCCACCACAGCAGTAGGATTTGAATTCTCCTAAGTTAGTGCTCATTTTATTGGTATATGGGGTGGACCCAAGGTTTAATTTCCATGAGCCTCAGAAAAACTGTGTTTTCAGTAGGATATCATTGGGACCAGTCTATTGCTCAGCTAACTTCAGTTCAGATCCTTGATTCTTCCAACTTTTTATTAAGACTCAATTCCCCAGCTGGAATGGGTAGAAGAGCTCATGGGATGGGTAGATGGACCTGCAATGCGCAAACTTGTGCAAAATGGATAGTGTTTGTCCTAAATGTTGTACATATTCCTTAATTTCCCACTTATTCTCTAAATCTAGAGGGATTGTTCCCAGAACTGAGATTTGGAATTGTCTGCCATAAACTATTTCAAAAGGGCTTACCTTAAGTCCAGTTCTGGGTGTTACCCTAATCTGGAGAAGAGGAATGGGATGTGTGTGGTCCCATTTCAAATGTATTTCCTGACATACTTATGCAAGGGTATTCTTTACTCTTTGTTCACTTATAAATAGGTGCTACTGATAACTGATATCAATATACCGATAAACCAATATTACTGACCATCCATCAAATTCTTACTAGATGCCAACTATTATACTAGGCCTTGAAAAGAAAACAGTTATAGTGACATCCAGGCCAACTATAAACAATTATTATTTTAATAAAAGAATATCAGAAACGTCAGTCTACGCCTTTGTGTAACCATTTTTCCAATTCCTTGTTTACTTGCTGTACCATGGAGAGTCACTCTGTCCTGACCTGTATCTGTATTCTTCAGCACTTCCAAATTTGGAGAAGCCTCAACTCAAGTGGTAACTTTCAACATTTGTAAGTAAAGTAGACCATCCACTGTAACACCATTCCCACAGAGAAGCATATTTACAAAACAGTGCTAGATTTTCAATACCAAATATAGTTAGGAAGGTATTTACAGCCAATCTTTAACATATATTTTTAAATCTCCCCCATCAATCAAAGATCATTGCCCAGGAATTCACTGGCCTTGCCATTTCATGGTCAGTTAAAAATGATCCAGAAGTGGATACTTAAAATAAACATATGCTTATATGCAAAGTAATTACAGTTAGGCACGGTTCGAGGACCAACACAGAACAAGTGGATATAATAACTTTCCCTACATAAATTTGTTTTACCCCTTTTCTGCCACAAAAACATTTAAATTTGTTTATGATTTGAAAATGATATAGGAACAACCAATAAACATGAGGCATCATGCCTCCATTTCTCCAGTTGAAGTGAGGAAGTAATCAAATGCACGCACCAAAAGCACTGAGAAAGAAATCTCAGTTTCTTCTTATTTTTCCCATAGGCATTGTTAGTTTGAAAACCAAAACTCAGAGAATACTGGTGCTTAGAGGGAAAACAGAATGTAGAAAGGAAAGAATTCTTTTAGCTTTCTTTAAAATAAGACTGAGGGAGAAGGCCCAGGACAGAGACTGAAAGAGAGAGAAAATAAATAGAGGCAGTTGTGTTACATGTGTGTCTGAAGCCTAGCACTTTTGAGTTTGTTAACATATATGTAAAAAACAGTTTTTTTCCTGCTGTCTATATTTAGTTCAGTGTATGCATTATCATGGTGGTTGGCTTAAATTTATACATAATAAAATGAAGATTTGGGAATCATCTGAAGAAATCTCAGCCCTTTATAGTCAAACATATTTGAAGTACAGACAGCCATTTAAGTTTGTCAGTTGATTGTTTGGAATTGGGAATAATTCTTTCCATGATTAAATAATGATAAATATTAATTTGCAATGAAAAACTTGAATTGATAGGAAATTTTTAAATACTAGTATTTAAGACATAAAATTAATTTTATTTGCTTCTTTTAAATGCTTATGGTTGGTAAAACCTAGTTCATAAAATGCTTACCATTCAGCCAAAGACTGTTTCATGTTTTGCAAATTATTTATGTCCTCAGAGAATTTCCTAATCACCGGGTTTCTGAACTGACTTGTGATCTGCCTCAGAAAAGGGACTATCACATATTTTCTTTGTCTTGATAGAGAAAAATAATTTATAATTTGAGGTATAGTTTTGTGTTTGGGGATGGACTAGACACTTGAACATGGAGTTAAATTTTACAATATAATTAATAAAGAAGGGAGAAATGGAAATAAAGGAAAGAGAAGGAAATAGGACTATGTAATCCTTTTGTCCAGCAATAAGAATGTCACCTGAACTGACTTGAAGTGCAGCAAGGGAAAGTGGCTCAGTCATAGGTCCCATCTTCAGAAAACAGCTAGCTGGAGTCCATGGTCAGTGCAGGGAGGAGGAGCCAGAATGAGTGGTCACCCTTAGAGCACTACTTAACCAGCCAAAATAAAGCAGACCAAAAAGAGGGGAAACAAGAGTGAGTCATTTTTCTGTTGAATTCAGATATTTACTCAGAGTTCTGTAATAACCTATGGACACTTGGATAACAATATTATCATTTCATACTTGTAAAACAATTCATATCTAATGAAGCTCTATATTATCTACTTGTACCTTTGAACTAATTCTGTAAGATAAGGTAGATGTTAAATACTCAATGCAAATGAGAAACTGATAGAAATTATTTACCAAGTTTACATGGCTAATAAATAACAAAGCAATGATTGAGAGTCACTGCTGTTTTCCTAATTTAGTGTTCTTTCATGTGCATGTACCACATTGGTTCTCATGAATTGGGCATCAAATGTTCACAATGCCTTCAGGGATGTCCAAATGTTTGGTGTCTCTGCGCCACACTGGAAGAAGAGTTGTTCTGGGTCACACATTAGATATATTGTGACATGATTACAAAAAATCATAACATTTTAAGTTTACGATTTTGCGCTGGGCTGTATTCACAGTAATCCTGGGCTGCATGTGGCCCAAGAGCCACAGGTTGGATGCTTCTGCTAGATGTTAACTGCCTAGAGGGTAAAGGGGATGTCTTCTGTCTTGTAACTTGTGTAGCACAGGTGCTCACAATGGAGGCCCATCAGGAAATTTGTTAATTGAGATGTGGATTTGACATCATGGCAAGAGGAGTGCTTGGCATTAGACAAGTGGAAAGCAAATCCCTGGCTTAGGGGTGTGCTGGCTGTGTGTCCTTGTTCAAGTTGTTTGATCTCTGAAATTAATATTCATATGTGTAAAATATGGATTAAAATTGTATGTAGTGGTATTTTGTATGAATTAAAAATAACATTATAAAAGTCCCTACATAGTAACTGCCATATAGCAGATGCCCTTTTTTTGAGTAATAAAGCTGTATCTTATGACTTTTTTCTTAGTCCCTCCTTCAGTGTTTCTTATGCAGGAGTGTTTTGTATGTTAGTTTTGATTTGTGTGTTTTCTTATCTTAATAACTAGAGTGCTAGGATTTAGATTGGGGAAATCCATTCAGCTAAGGGAGTATCCTCATACCAGACCTCATGAATTTGGAGCGGCTGGAAGAAATGGAAATACTATGCAATGTACCAGAGGTAAATATATTGTGTTCCTCATTTCTTGCCACCTTGCTTAGGCAGTTAAGTTATAAACACTTGATCCATAAATATTCTTTAGAAGAAAAATCTGACTGTATGGTTGTTCTCAGAAATCAAATACTGTCTCTTCTTCAACAAGCATTTCTTTGGAAACCTGAAACTTAAAAATTAATTTTGAATTTTGTTTGTAGTATTTGCAAGTGAAGCTATATTATTTATTTATCAAGTTCTCTGAAGCTATTAGCTGTGGTATAACTTGATGGTGCTCCATTTTATTTGAAAATTGTCTCAGTTTTAGATCATTTCATTTTTATGTTTATAAAAGCATTCCATCTTATTGCTTGGCTTTAAATATGATGTTTTTAGATTAATAAATTCATCATTATACTGAAGCTTTATTTTCTGGACAGTATGTTTTAGAAGTCACCTTATAAATTTAAAATCCTTCTTGCTGTGTATCATTTTGACTCTTCTGTTAGCATTTCTCTTGCATTCCACTAAGGGATTTGGGTAAAATGATTTCCATGTCATTTAACTTGGTATCTTAGGTAATTTTTTCTCTGTGTTACCTGCTGTCCTGTTCTGAGTGTCTCTTTGTGGACCTACAACTAAGCTGGGAACTTTACTCTTAACTTGGCTGTTCTAAATTTAGGAAGCCAATTTTTAAAATTCTGAAGTGGAGTAGTTTTCTGTTTTCATAATAAGGCTAATTAATTACAAGTTTCTGTTGGAATTAGAATTATCTCCTTTATGTCTAATGGCCCAGACCATTTTACTCTATGATATAAGCTTCTCACAGAGCAGAGCCATGGCCCTTGCAGCTCACTGCTCTATGTATACTATGGATAGCATTTTACGTGTGTAGTGGAAAAAATAGGTTGCTGATGTTGGATTCTTATAGGTTTCAGGCATTTTGAGGATACTTTCACACTGTACTTCTTTCTTTCAGTTCTAGGAAAATAGTATTGGATAATTTAGTCAAAACACGATTTCCTTTTTTATTTGTCTGGAAATAATTATTTACTGAGGAGATATGTGTCCAGTGGAATAAAGGTTTGGTAAGTGGTACATATTCTTTAGCTTGTTGGTATTGGGAGCATATGTTAGTGATGCCCTAATAAACAGCACATGCTGGAAAAGTGGTTACTGTGTGTGCTTAGTGACTAACCTTACATAATATTGTGTCACGGGAAAGGCTTCATTTCAATTAGGCCTAATGTGTATGAATTTAAACAAATACACAAGTTCTTTCATGGTACTATCAAGATCTGGTCTAAACCTAAAACACTATTTTTTAAATAGAGAAACTTAGAATTACATTATACTTACTTAGAGGTCAACTTTAGTAAAATTCTAAAGTGAAATTGGTGTCAAGTAATTTAAACATTAATTTAGCAATTATAGAAAGATAAAAATAAAACCACTTAGACACGTCACATCACCTGATAGGAATGCCAAAAAATTCTGCTACTTCTTTAAATTTTTTTCCATATGCTTGCCACATTTATTATTTGACTAAAATAAACTGTATGTAACAGTTTGACTATTCAATAAAAGTTTAGTGTTATAATGTTTATTTTGGGGACATAGCCTCTTTTAGTTCTACTTTCATGCTTGGTCTGTTTAGAATTAATTGACCTGACTTAATAAAGTATTATTTAACCACAATTTATAAATGAAATTTTATTTCGTATCAAGACCAGTGGCTGACACAATGTGTGCTAAAGCTCTGAATGAATATAAATCTCTCTGTTCCTCTTCAATCAGAGTCTGCTCTCCTCTGAAAGAAGCAATTTAGGCTATGAGTAATTTTTTGTTTGCTTTTATTAATACTTTTCTTGGCAAAATACTATGATTTTTTTTAAAGTTTGAAAACTATGTTTTATACAGTATACTATTGTTATTCCCACCATTAGACTTAGTTATTCTTAGAGGGTGTATCTTAGAATTAAGGCATTTAGGACTGTATCAAAATACAGATTATTTTAATGTATTTATAAATGTAAGAATTAGATTATATATTAAGGTAGTCTGTATACACAAAACTTTATTAGTACTATTAATTTAGCAACATGAAACAATCATAATTATTTTTGTTTTCCTAGTTTTGCACCATAAATTTATCTATCTATATTATATGTAAAATTTGTTTTGTTGTCAAATTACAATTTATCAGCAGACCAGTGTTACTCAGAAATTAATTTCTAGATTCTGAAATACCTATGTTTGTTTAAAGATGTTTGATTTAATTGCTACATTGAATCTTGTTAAAACTAGGTTACTAGCAATGTTTGCCTTCTTTTTAGGGAAATAAATGGGATGGACCTTCACATTTAGCTATCATTATTTATCTGCCCTGTTTTTAAGGGGGGGGGAGTAGACCTGCACATTTAACATATGAAGTGTTCACAAGATTATATTTTAATAAAATACTAAACACAGGAATACCAAAACCTGAGATATTTTACTTGATTTTTTTAGGGAATAAGTACATTGTAGTCCTCACGGAATAGTAAATTGTGTTCAGTGGGTTGGATGCTGAAAATATGTCAATTCTTTTGCAGTTGTGCAATTTTGTTTTCTTTAATAAAATTTGAACATTAAATACTAAGTTTTGAAAGTTTATCTTTCTAACAAAATCGAGACTACCTGAAGAGACTTTAGATTGATTTTGTGAAAGAGCAAGTAGATGTGTCATTTAAATTTTGTACCTGTATGAAATCAAGAACTATATGTTAGTCACTATAGAATTTGAAAGTGCTGTATACTTTAAATGTTACATTTGGTCATACATGTAAAGTAAATATATTCATACACACCTTAGCATTTCTCTTATAAATTATTTATTTTTACTAAAATGATTAAAGGAAGTTTTTTTTCAAAATGAAACTGTTTTTTGAAAATCTATATAATTTATTTTTGTTAACTAATAAGTATTTGTTAGAACATTTATAGTCTTAATTCCATTTGAATGAGAATTTTATATTTTAAGATAGAGATTTATTTCTTTGAGAGTTTTAAGAATTTTGATTTTGAGCATTTGCTTTGACATATGGTACATTTTCTGTCCTATTTTGTATACCAGCCCATTAAGAAGGGAAAGTGAAATAAGTAGTCTAAATATAACTCTACTGTTGGCCCAATTTAGAAAAAACAAAAAAAAGTTATCTGTGCATAAGTGAATTTCCACATTTTGTCTTCCCTAGTGGAAAATCTCTGAAACATTTTGCCACCTACTCACAGAACAACATCTTATTTGGCATCCTAACTGAAGATAGAAGAGCTATTTTGATATTTTATAGTTACGTGTGTTAATCCCAGACATAGTGCAAATCTTATCAGCCCATAGAGACCAACCTTACTTAATTATAGTTCAGCAACCCCTCAACTTATATATGCACACACCTCCTTAAATTTTTCACAGAAACTTATGATACTGAATTGAAATAGCATTTCAAAGAAGTCACTAGGATAAAAAGTACATCTTTAATCATAAGAAGTATGGTCATATCTCTAAAAGTTTAAAAATTATTTTGCCTGTTCAACCCATTTTTAAATGTTATTATAGGGCATCTTAGAAATAGTAACAACTTGTAAAAATGAAATAAGTTTATAGATTTCTTCCATGTTTACCTTTTGTTTGGTGGTTTTTGCTATTATTTTAGGTTTATTTTTTATTTTATTTTTTAAATTTTATTGTAATTGTTGTTCAAGTGCAGTTTTCTATCTTTCACTCCCATCTCAGCCCACCCCCCCCCAAGTGCTCCCCAACTCCCTTCCATTTCCACCCCCTTTAGTTTTTGTCCATGTGTCCTTTATACTAATTCTTGTAAACCCTTTTCCCTGAAATTCTCTCCCCTCTCCCCTCTGGTCCCTGTTGGCCTGTTCTCTATTTCAGTGTCTTTGTTTTTATTTTGCTTGCTTGTTTGCTTTGTTGTTTAGCTTCCTGTTAAAGGTGAGATCATATGGTATTTGTCTTTCACCGCCTGGCTTATTTCACTCAGCATAATGCTTTCTAGTTCCATTCATGCTATTGCAAAGGGTAGGAGCTCCTTCTTTCTTTCTGCTGCATAGAATTCCACTGTGTAAATGTACGATCGTTTTGGATCCATTCATTTACTGATAGGCACCTAGGTTGCTTCCAGCACTTAGCTATTGTAAATTGTGCTGCTATGAACATTGGGGTGCATAGGTTCTTTTGGATTGGTGTTTCAGGGTTCTTAGGACATAATCCTACCAGTGGAATTGCTGGGTCAAAAGACAGATCCATTTTTAGTTTTCTTAGAAAATTCCATACTGTTTTCCATAATGGTTGTACCAGTCCTCAACAAAATATTGGCAAAACACATCCAGCAATACATTAAAAAGTTCATACACCATGAACAAGTGGGATTCATCCCAGGGATGTACGGATGGTTCAATATTTGCAAATCAGTAAATGTAATACCTCACATAAACAAAAGCAAGGACAAAAATCACAGGATCATATTAGTAGATACAGAAAAAGCATTTGATAAGGTACATTACTCATTTATGATAAAAACACTCAGGAAAGTGGAAATAGAGGGAGCATTCCTCAACATAATAAAGGGCATGTATGAGAGACTTACAGCCAACATCTTACATACTGAATGGGAAAAAACTAAAAGCTTTTCCACTAAGATCAGGAACAAGACAAGGTTGTCTACCTTCACCACTTCTATTCAATATAGTATTGGAAGTTTTAGCCACAGCAATCAGACAAGAAAAGGAAATAAAAGGCATCCAAATTGGAAGTGAGGAAAAAAAACTCTCATTGTTTGCAGATGACATGATAGTGTATACAGAAAATCCTTTATACTCCACCGGAAAACCACTCGACCTAATAAATGAATTTGGCAAAACAGTGTTTTTCTATTTTTATTCTTTAGATTAATATTTTGTATTTTTAGCATCTTCTTATCATGCTCATCAGAGTACTTCTTGTGGAAACCAGAAGATAATTATTCTTTTTTTATTTTTAAGATTTTAGGCATTGTGGATACTTGTGTCATTATACATCCATATTGATTAGAGGTACAGAGTGCCTCAAGAGCTTGAGAACAGGGTATAGACAGTGGAATGATGCATTTGTTCCTGGTGGAAGAACTGATTGGGCCTAATAATTTTTTTAAGGCATTTGCACTTAAAGTAAGAGGAGTTTTTATTCCTTACAAGAGAACTTTAAAAATTTAAGACTGAGCATTTGTTGTGGCATATGGTGCATTTTAAATTTTAAAATACTTTTGAATCCTATGTAAGTATTTATTCACTGATATGTTGGACTACTATGAGCTTATATCACCCACAAATGATGTTTTAGCTTTTATAAATATACAATATGGAGCAGATAGAAAAGAAACTTTTTAAAAGAATAACATGATTCCAGCATTAGAAGGATGGGAAGAAAGAGAAGGAATGACCTTATTATAGAGCTGCTATGGTAGTTTGTTACCTTTATCATGTGCATGGAATCATACTTTCTAGTAGCCACACCCTCCCTCAGTGACTGGCTTATGTGTGTTACTTTGGCCAGTGACACATAAGCAAATGTGATGCAAGTAGAAAGTTGATAAGTGCTTTCACAGTGGAGCTTCCCTTCTTGGAATACTGCTGTCACCATATGAAGAAGACTAGTCTGGCCTCCTTGAAGATGAAAGATCACATGAGTAGAACTAGTCTGTTCAAGGCCCCACAGGCCCAAGTGAGCTCTGCTTATACTGACCTACCAGGTGAATGCAGTTGCATGAGTGAACCCATGCCAGATCAGTAAAAATACACACAACTCTCCCACAGAATTATGACAATAAATTGTTTTAAGCCACTGAATTGGGAGTGCAGTGTTTGTTATAGTAGTAGTAGTAGTCGTTAGAGGATATAGGAATTTATTTAGACATATGATGCAGTACACTAAATCAAAACAACAGAAGATGTATTCCAGAACCATGGACATAATAAAGGCCTTTTATCAAATTTCTAATATGCCTCTGAGGTTCCTGGTAGTTAATATGGGATATAGTTAATTATACAATATCCATTTTGAAAAATAAGGAAAAATAGCATTTTTTAGGAAAGGGAACAGAATAACTTAGACCAAATTCTAAAAGAGTTTCTCATGCCAGGCCTTTCACAGGAGTAATAAGTGCCTACATCCTCAATCACATTCCAGCAACAGATATTCTGAAGACTCTCTTATTGTCTGTTTTTCTTAAAGATATATCATCAAAGCAAAACTCTATGAACTTGATTATTAAAGGGACTATACAGTCTCTTTAAAGATATACAGTACTCTTCTTTATTTGTTATACAGTTATCTATTTGACTTTATTCATTTCTTTAACTTTAGTTAAATCCATTGAAAGAAGTTCTAATTTATGTTTTAGTACCCAGTTTCTCCTTTTTTTTGCTATAAATAAATGCTTCCAAAGATGTTCTAGTAATCTCTTCCTGGATACTTTCTTCTCTGAGTTTCTTGGTTGGAATGCAAAATATTGCTTTCTCTCAAGAAGAGTAAATTGTGCTATTTCCAGTTCCACAGTGCCATACAGTTATCGATGTGTTATCTCCTGGAATAAACCTAATAATAATAGTTCGTGGACCTGAGAGCGTGTTTGTCTGAAAATATTGTAGTTATAAATATATCATTTTGAAATTGTGACGTGTATCAGGAAATCAGAGATTGAAAATAGTAACCAAAGGGCTGAAATCATGAAAAAACTGAAATGAAGAAAATGAAATAGAGGTCTCTACTTTAAGCAATAGAAAATTTATAAACTTTGTGTGAAACAGAAAAGAATACAACTCGTACAATTGTTTTGTTTGTTTTTCTTATGTATTTACTTTTAAATCCTCATTCAAGCATACCTTCATTGGGAATGGAATGGAGGTGTGGAGGGGCAGGGAAGGGAAAGATATAGACTGGGGAAGGAGGGAGAGGAAGAAAGAGGGGTGAGAGAGAAAAAAAAAAGAAAGAAAGAAAGAGGAACAGGAATCAATTGCCTTCTGTACACACCCATGACTGGGGATGGACTCTGTGACATAATCATGTGCCCTGACTGAATATCAAACCTACAACCTTTTGGTGTATGGGATGATGCTCCAACCAACTTTTTCTTTTGTATCATTGAATGCTAAGTGTTCTTACACCTAGCATTTTGCATGGGTAGAATGTATGTACCTTTCTACATACTGTGTCAGCGAATCTACTTTTCTCATCTCTAGTTCACTATCAGTGTCTGAGACAGTGTCAGCTTATTCTGGCCTACTTCAGTAGTGTCCTGAAATATATATTAACTGTACATATGTTTGATGTGTGACTTCTTCTGTTTTTCAGAGCCTACCAGAGTGCAGTCACATGGTAGCTGCTTAATATAAGTGTGTTAAACTTATGAATGAGTTCTACATGGATACCTTTATATCTCTCTAGCAGATTGTCTTAACATAGCAGCTAGAATGATGTATATAAAATATTTATTTTCATATTATCCCTCTGGTTATAATGGCTCCTCATTTTGTATGACTCAAAGACTGTTGGTTGTATATTTTATAATTATGAATTTAAAAATGCACACAGGTGTCAGTATAGCCTGGATAGTGTGAGAACATAACATATAACACAATTGGAGCAAATCCAGATGTAATTTGCAGAGTCAGCCCTAAGACCTTGCAGGAGGGAATTACTCTGTGGGTTGTCTCTGTCTCTTGGGGGACTAGGGTCCTTTGGAGAGCCATACAGGACTGGGCCAAGGAATCTATCAAAGAATCAAAGAAACAGAAGAAGCAGTGCAAGGAAGAAAAATGCCACCATTTCGGGCTTAATGTTTTTTTTAATATTTATTTCTTTTCTGGACTTGCTTTTTGCTAGCCGTAAGACAAATCATAAAGAATAATAAGCGGAATAAAGAAGTGACAAATAGAAAAGTTTAAAATTATTAGAATATTATTAAAATTAGAAATTGAATTAAAATTGAAAACATTTAAGACATCAAAGTGATAGCTATAATGACATTGAAAATGATAGCTATAAATGCTAACTATAGGAAAAAATGACTGGGGCTACAATTCCAGAAAATAAGGGTAAAAGTTAAAAGCTAAAATAATAAAAATGTGACACAAAGTATGTTGAAAATTAGATAAAGAAATATAGCATAAAAAGCAAAATAATAAAGTATATGACATTAAAAGTTTAAAGGCATAGAGTAATTATGACTAAGAATTAATGTAGAGGAAGAGTGATTAGAGATAATGTAAGTTTACAAATGGGTTATTTTCATGAGACAAGTTTGGGCCTTTGGTCACTCATTCCTCAAACACACTCATGTTTTCCACACTCTACATATGCTGAGTCTCAAGTCCCAGTCTAAGATTATTCTTTGGATAATGTGGAATACCCACCACTTCTCCCCTCTTTGAATATTACCTATACTCAGAGTAAATCTCATCAGCTATAGTAAGAGCCTACATTTAAATAACTCTTCTGCCCTGGCTGGTGTAGCTCAGTGGATTGAGTGCGGGCCTGTGAACCAAAGCATCGTGGTTCGATTCCCAGTCAGGGCACATGCCTGGGTTGCAGGCCAGTTCCCAGCAGGGGACTCATGAGAGGCAACCATACATTGATATTTCTCTCCTTCTCTCCTTCCCTTCCCCTCTAAAGATAAATAAATAAAATCTTAAAACAAAACAAATAACTCTTCTCCTAAGCCTAACTGATGGAAATAATTTTATAGTTTTAACAGAAAATTTGTATTATGGCTTAACAAATGTAGATTCTTTGGAGTCTTATTACATATTTCCTGATTTATTACATATTAATAAATGCTTTATGAATGTTAACAATGTACATCATCTGAATTTCTTTATTTGATCTTGATAGCTACCTTGTGGGACAAGTACTTCTATTATTCCCACTGAAATGGATCTTAAACATCAGTTACTGTGAACTATTTATTGTTGGAGAATCTGAGGCTGTGATAAGATTTTAATTAGTGTTTATTTGTGAAGGTGAGATAAAAACTGGACCTTTTGATTCCCAGTATAAATTTCTTTCTACTATAGCATGCTACAATATTTGCACTTATTTTTCCTTGGGTTCATAGTGGTTGAATGTTTTGTAACATTTAGAAATAACAATGGCAAAAAGAATGTGAACTTTTAATAGAAAATACTCTCATTCCAGATTGTAAATGAATCAATAGAGAATTTATGCCAATCATATTGTCCTTAAGTATAATTTATAATTTGGTATGAAATTTATCATCATAAAAGCATACTTTCAAAATGATAAAAATTAGTGGTTCTCAAAATAACTGAAGAGGAAGAAAGTATGTGAGAAAGCTATGAATAGACAAGTATAGTAAATGACTGGTTATATATCAGCCTTGAATTTTTTTTGACTGCTTTCTTTATCTACACAGAATCGAGCTTTGAAAAGATCTTGACAGGCACAAATGTTAAGAGATTACTTTACTACACCACAAGTACAGTTACAGGGGTCTGCACAGGATGCTACCTCAGAATGGGTGAATGGAGGGAGGAGAATCCTAAATTGTTATAAGCAGTCTGACTCAAACATACAGTTTGGAGATGAAGGTGGTTCTGTCTTTTTTTTTTTTTGAGCAGTAATTCTCAAAACTGCTGGACACTTTCCAGCAAGCAAGGAGGGTCCATTTTGTAATTAAATAAATCTACAAACACAAGTTCATTCTTTTATTCTCCCAACCATACTTTGAACAGGATTGGTCTATATTATTCTTGCAAAAACAGATATGTAGAAAACCCAAAAAAACATTCTTATAGGAAGAGATCTCATAGCATTTAGTTCTTTTCTACTGGAAGATAAGCATTTATAAGATGAGGTAAGTAGGTAGGTGGGTGGGCATCAGAATCTCAGAGTATTTTGGTCAACTTATTAAATCATTTAAAAAAATTGAGAGCCTCTAGTTTCATGAAAATTCAAGTTGATCAATGTGGGTCAAATATCACATGCTAGAAGAAGAGGGGATAAATGAGTTTGTTTCAAACCTCACATGTTAGGAGAACTCAGGGGATAAATGTGGCTAGAGAAAGTTTTTGGATCATCTAGGATTTTGTATGCCATGCTCAATAATTTGCATTTATTTATTCATTTATTATCTCACCCAAGGACATTTTTTTCATTACTTTTGGAGAGTGGAAGGGAGAGAATGAAACACTGATGCAAGAGAGGAGCATTGATTGATTGCCTCATGGACACACCCAGACTGGGGATTGAACTTGCAACCTAAGTAGGTGTCCTGACCAGGAATCGAACCCTCAACCTTCTGGTTATGAGTCAACTCTCCAACCAACTGAGTCACACCAGCCAAGGCAATAATTTGCATTTATACTAGGGACAGTAATACACTACTGAAGCATTTGAAACTAGGGCATAATATGTTCAAACTTTATGAAAATAAGAATTTGACAAGAAGGGAAGCACAGATATCAGTTTTGGAGCAGCACCGATAATCCTGGTAGAAAAAGAAGTACACGTATCTAAATTCAATAAACAGTATAGTGAACATGATAAATAGAGCTGAAAGATGTCAAGGAGGTGACAATAGTTAATAGCAGCTGACATTTATTCTGAACTCACTATGGTTTTATTACACTTTTAAGCATTTTACATACATGAATTAATTTAGTCCTTATAGCAGGCTTATGAGGAACATATTGAATTGGTTTTATTTCAATTTCACTGGTGAGGAAACTGAGTCCAGGGAGGCTAGGTTACTTGTCCTAGGCCACATATCTAGTGAGGGCAGAACAAGAATTTAGACTCCAGAAGTTGACTTAGAGCTGGACTCTGAATAGAAAATTTGAGGGAATTTGATAGTCATTTGGATGATAGATAAAATGGAGAGGGAGTATTATAGGATATTAGCAAATCTTTAGCCATTTTAACTCTAAGCACTGTTAGATGAAAATTAGGAAGTAAACCATATTTAGATTGTGATGAAGTGGAGAAGTGAAAAGAAGAGGATACATTCAATTTTGGTCATTTTGAGTTTGAGGAGTTTGTGCGAAATCCAGATGAAGATACCTAGTGAGCAGTGATATATGGATCTTTACTGGTGAAATCTAATGCAAACTAACAAAAACATGGCAGGATTAGATTAGCATGCAGAGGGAGTTGTGAAATGGATGGCACACCATATCTATAGCTATATTCAGTTTTGAATGTCAAATTCTAACTGAATGTTAAGTTTATCTGGAGCTAACCATGATTTCAAAGGATTGGGAAACTGTCATCAGAGTATTAGGATAAGAAATTGAGTTATTTAATGCATAAAGAATACTTGGAGAGGTTTGGTAGGGAACAATGTTATAAACAATAGTTACATGGAACAGATAATTTGTTTTATGTAGCCTGTCAGGATAGGACCAAATAGATACAGGCTATTTAAAAACAGATGCTGAGAATAAAAACATCCAAAACAGCAAAGGATTGCCTTATGAGGTAGTTCCTATATAGGGAAATCTTGTAATATTGACTTGAGTGCCACCCAGTAGGGATACTGTAGAGATAATTCCTGTTATACATGTATCATTGAGCCCACTAGAACTTGCTAACCATGTAATGAGTGTTTTAGATTGTTTTACAATTTGTTTATAATTTTTTTTTTGCTATTAAGAGATCTATTCTGGGTTATTCTTCAAAAATTAAAATTGAAGTAAATAATTCTTATCTTAGCATAAAGCATACTAAATATTACCATCTAAGATGATGTTGCTGAAAGTTTGTGGGAATTTTTAAAAAATATTAATCTACATCATAATTCCTTTAGTTGTTTTAGCAGTGCAGTTGTTTAGTGACAGATTTTATATACCACATCAGTGATTACAAATAAAAATAGTTGAGTTTTTCATTCCACTTAGAACAAAATGTCAAAATATTAAGTGTAGTTTTTCATTACTGGACTTACAATCTATGTATTATTTATTTGTTTGTTTATTTATATTTTGATCTGGGGATTTTTGTTACCAGCAATGAAATACAAACTTCATGTTGTACTGGGTAGGATAGATATTGTAAATTTCTGGTCTTGCTTTTCTATTGATCTGGATTGCCATATGGGAATCCTATTCAGCTGATCTTTATTTCCTGAGTAAGAAATTCTGTTTTACCCATCTTTGGGGCTTTCAGGAGTTATTCTCAATGGGCCATCAGGTATTGCACATGAAAGAAAAGGTTCAAAGGCATAGAAAAAAAGGTTCAGGGCTGAAATATTTACACTGCATTTTAAAACTTTTTACAAACATTTTTAAAGCTTGCAGATTAACATGAAAACTCAGCAGATCTAAGATCTTTTTATATGCTATAGTATAGGTAAGATTTGAATACAAATAATTTTAAAGGAGTGATATGTATTCATCAGTCATAAATTTGATACATAAATGACTTGTTTGGATAGAGTTTTACAGTGGGCATATTTAACATTTAATTAATTTTGTAAGTTTATTGATTATTTTTCACAGGTTTATTTGCTTGTTCTTATCCCACTTTATTTTGCCAACTGGTGTTAAACTGAGGTAAAGTACAAAATAAAAGCAACATAAATTATTATGTCACTAGAAATTTTATACTAATCAGATACTTCAGAACTTTTACCACTTTTTGTGTGGTCAACTATATATACTATGTGGTTAATAAAGTGTTGGTATTTTTGTAAAGAAGAGTTAATGAAAGTACCAATACAGAAAAGCCAAATATAAGTTTATACTTATTTAATAAAATGTGTTTTAATTAGAAAAAAATATGTTTCTCATTATACATTGATTTATACTGTGTTTGCTAATGTGTCAGTAGCTTGTTTGAGCATAATATGGTTCCCTGTAACTGGTTACATATTACACATTTATGTATGATAAATATTCAACGGACAACATTGCTACTTATTTAAGCTTAGGTGCAAACAAAATGTTTGGAAAAGGTTTTACTTTCATTCTTAAATACAGATTATTTTTCATGTATATTTTACTAATAATGCTACTACAGTTTTCACATTTCCCTCCTTTGCCACCCCCTCTCCAGTACCCCAATTCCCTCCAACACTTGCCCTGCTCAGTTCATGTCAATGGGCTCTACATAGAAGTTCTTGGGCTTCTACATTTTCTATACCATTCTTGCCATTCCCCTATCTATTTTGTATCTACCAGTTATGCTTCTTTTCTTCTTCTTTTTTTTTATTGTTGTTCAAGTACAGTAGTCTATATTGCCCCCTTCACCTCCCCCACCTCAGCCATCCCGACCTCCCACCCTTTGGCTTTGTCCATGTGTCCTTTATACATGTTCCTTGACCACCCTTCCCTGTTTTCTCCCATTATCCCCTCCCAGCACCCTTCTGGTTACTATCAGTTTGTTCTTAATTTCAATGTCTCTGGTTATATTTTGCTTGCTTGTTTGTTTTTGTTGATTAGGCTCCACTTATAGGTAGCCTAAGTGCTCATCAGTTAATGAGTGGATCAAAAAACAGTGGTACATTTACATGATGGAATACTATGCAGCAGAAAGAAAGGAGATCCTATCTTTGCAAAAGCTTAGATGGATCTGGAGGGCATTATGCTAAGTGAAGTAAGCCAGGCAGTGAAAGAGACATATCAATTATGTTTCTATATCTCTGCAACTTTTCCCCATTCTGTCCCATCACTGTACCTGCTGATAACCTTCCAGATAATCTCCACATCTATGATTCTGTTCCTGTTCTAGTCATTTGCGTAGTTTGGGGTTTTTGATTTTTCAGATAAAGCTGGTGATAGTTTTAAGTTTGTTCTCATGATGTTCATAGTTCTGATATTCTTGTTCATAAATAAATGCCTTTAACATTTCATATAACAGGGACTTGGTGATGATGAACTCCTTTAGTTTTACCTTGCTTGTCTGCAAAGCACTGTCTCCCTTCAATTCTAAATGACAGCGTTGTTGGATAGAGTAACCTTGATTGTAGGTCCTTGCTTTTCATCACTCTGAATACTTTTTTTTTTGTGGCAAGATTTTGTTTCATTTCTGTTTAATTACAGAATAGTTGTCCCTATTTCCTCCCCACCTCCTACATTCAATCCTCCCCTGCCCCATTGTCTTTGTCCTTGGGTCTTTTATACATGTGCCTTGACAACCTTTCCCATTCTTTGTGTTGTTATCCCCCTTCTCCCTCTCCTGTGGTTACTGTCAGTTTGTTCTTTATTTTCATGTCTCTGGTTCTATTTTGCTTATTTGTTTGTTTTGTTGATTTGTTTTTTTGTTTCCTCTGTATGTCCACTTATACATGAGATCATATGATATTTTGCTTTCACTACCTGGCTTATTCACTTAGCATAATACTTTCCAGTTCCATCTATGCTGCTGTGAAGAGTAGGAATTTCTTCTTTTCTTCTTTTGAGTAGTATTTTAGTTTGTAAATATACCAGAGGTTTTTGATCCACTCATTTGCTCATGGACACTTAGGCTGTTTCTAGCACTTGGCTATTGTATATTGAACTACTATGAACATTGGAGTGCATAGGATTTTTGAATTGGTGTTTCAGGATTCTTAGGGTATAATCCCAGCACTGGGATTTTTAGACCAAAAGGCAGTTTCAACAGTGAACCAGAGTCCCCTTTTCTCCACAACCTCTCCAACACTTGTTGTTTGTTGCTTTGTTTATGATGGCCATTCTGACCAGTGTAAAGTGGTATCTCATTGTGGTTTTAATTTGAATCTCTCTAATAGCTAGCGATATTGAACATCTTTTCACCTGACTCTGGATCCTCTGTATGTCCTCTTTGGAGATATGTCTGTTCAAGTCCTTTGCCCACTTTTTAATTGGGTTGCTTGTCTTAGAGTGGAGTTATGCAAGTTCTTTGTTTATTTTGGAGATTAAACCCTTGTCTGAGGTATCATTGTCAGATATGTTTTCTTATACAGTTGGTTCTCTTTTTATTTTAATACTGTTTTCTTTAGCCATGCAGAGCCTTTTATTTTGATGAGATCCCATTTGTTTATTCTTTCCTTCATGTCTCTTGCTCTAGGGGACATATCAGTAAAAAGTTGCTGCGTGGGATTGCAGACTGGTACAAACACTATGGAAAACAGTATGGAATTTTTCAAGAAAACTAAAAATGAATATGCCCTTTGACCCAGCAATTCCACTGCTAGGATTATATCCTTAGAACACTGAAATACCAATCCAAAAGAACCAATGCACCCAGTGTTCATAGCAGCATAATTTACAATAGCCAAGGTGCCTAGGTGACCAAAAGTAAATGAATGGACCCAGAAATTATGGTACATTTACACAATGGAATTCTATACAGCAGAAAGAAAGAAAGGAGCTCCTACCCTTTGCAACAGCATGAATCGAACTGGAGAGCATTATGCTGAGTGAGATAAGCCAGGTAGTGAAAGACAAATACCGTATGATCTCACCTGTAACAGGAACCTACACAACAAGACAAACAAGCAAGCAAAGTATATCCAAAGACACTGAAGTACAGAACCGAGTGCCAGGGACCAGAGGGGAGAGGGGAGAGAATTTCAGGGGAAAAGGAGAAGGATTTACAGGAATTAGTATAAAGGACACATGGACAAAAAACTAAGGGGGGTGGAAATGGAAGGGAGGTGGGGAGCACTTGGAGGGGTGAGCTGGGATGGTAGTAAAAGATGGAAAACTGTACTTGAACAACAATTAAAATGAATAATTTAAAATAGAAAAAAGGACAGTTTCATTTTAATTTTTTTGAAGAAATTCCATACTGTTTTCCACAGGGACAGCAAGTAGTTTACATTCCCACCAACAGTGGACGAGGGTTCCCTTTTCCCCACAACCTCATCTGCCCTTGTTTGTTGATTTGTTTATGGTGCCCATTCAAACTTTCGTGAAGTGGTATCTCATTGTTGTTTTAAATTGCATCTTTCTGATGAGTAGTAATGTTGAGCATGTTTTCATATGTCTCTGGGCCTTTCATATGCCCTCCTTGGAGAATTGTCTGTTCCAGTCCTTTGCCCATTTTTTAATTGGATTGTATGTCTTCCTGGAGTAGAATCATGTGAGTTCTTTACATATTTTAGAGATCACAGGCTTGTGGAAGGTATCACTGGCAAATATACTTCCCATATCATAGGTTCCCTTTTTATTTTTTGATGTTTTCTGTAGTGGTGTAGAAGCTTTTTAATTTAATGAAGTCCAATTTGCTTATTCTTTCCTTTATGTCCCTTGCTCTATGGGGCACATCAGTGAAAATGTTGCTGCATGGGATATCTGAAACTTTCCTATGTATGTTCTAGTTTAGGACTTTTATGGTATCACAACCTATATTTAAGTCTGTTTTCCATCTTGAATTTATTTGTGTGTATGGTGTAAGTTGGTGGTCAAGTTTAATTTTCTTTGCATGTACATGTCTAGCTCTCCCAACACCATTTGTTGAGAAGCTATTTTTACTTCATTTTATGCATCTGTCCATTTGTCAAATATTAATTTACCATAGACACATGGGTTTATTTCTGGGCTCCCTATTCTGTTCCATTGATGTATGTGTCTATTTTTATGCCAGTACCTGAGTGATTTGATTACAGTGGCCTTGTACTCTTGTTTGGTATCAGATATCGTGATCCCTCCTACTTGGTTTTCTTTCTCAAAATTTCTGAGGTTATTTGGGGCTGTTTATAGTTCACATAATTTTTTGAAATGTTTGTTCTGTATCTGTGATATATAGCATTGGTATTTTATAGGGATTTTGTTGAATCTATAAATTGCTATGGCTATTATGGATATTTTGATAATGCTAATTCTCCAATCCATGAACATGGGATACGCTTCCATTTATTTGTGTCTTCCTTAATTTCTTTCTTCAGTGTTCTACAGTTTTTTGCAAATAGGTCTTTTACCTTCATAAGTATTACATATTTTTTGTTGTATACTAAATGTGATTTCTTCCTAATTTCTGTTTCTGATATTTCATTGTTAGTATACAAAAAATGCCCTTGGTTTTTGAATGCTGATTTTGTATCCCACCATTTTCCAAATTCTTTTATTAGGTTGAGTGTCTTTTTAGTGGAGTGTATAGGGTTTTCTTTGTATGTTATCATGTCATCTGCAAACAGCGACAGCTTTACTTCCTCCTTTCCAATTTGGATGCCTTTGACTTTTTTTCTTATCTGTTCACCGTGTCTACATTTTACAATACTACTTTGAATGCAAGTGGTGAAATGGACACCCTTCTCTTGTGCCTGATCTTAGGTTTTACTGTTTGCCTGTTGAGTGTGACATTGGATGTAGGTTTCTCATATATGGCCTTTATTATGTTGAATTATGCTCCCTCTGCTCCCACTTTGCTGAGTGTTTTACCATAAATGGGTGTTCTACCTTATCAAATGCCTTTTCTGCATTTATTGATATGATCATGAGATTTTTATCTTTCCTTTTGTTAATGTGATGTATTATATTTATTGATTTGCATATATTATACCACCTTTTTATCCCTTGGATGAATCCCACTTTATCATGGTGTATGGTCTTTTTATTTCTGGATGCGTTTTGCCTGTAATTTGTGAAGATTTTAACATCTATGTTCATCAGTGTTATGGCCAGTAGTTTTCTTTCTTTGTTTTTTCTTTATGTGGTTTTGGAATTAGGATAATACTGTCCTTATAAAAAGAGTTTGGGAGTCTTCCCTGTTCTTAGAGTTTTTGGAATAGTTTGAGAAGAATTAGGGTTAGCTTTTTTTATAAGTGTTTGGTAAAATTTTCCTGTGAAGTCATCTGGCCCAGGGCTTTGTGTACTGGGATATTTTTGAATACTGCTTCAATTCCAGTATCTGTTATTAGTATATTCAGGTCTTCAGCTTCTTTTTGACTCAGTTTTGGAGAGCTATATTTCTAGAAATTTTTCTATTTCACCCAGATTTTCAAATTACTTGGCATTTAGTTATTCATCATAATTTCTTAACGATCCTTTGTATTTCTGTGATGTCAATTGTAATCTCTCCTCTTTCATTTCTGATTGTGTTTATTTGGGTCCTCTCTCTTTTTTTTCCTAGAGATTCTGGTTAGAGGCTTGTCCATTTTGTTTATCTTTAAAGAACCAGCTCCTGGATTTATTTATCCTTTGAATTATTCTTTTATTCTCTATGTCCTTTAATTCTGCTCTGACCTTCCTTCCTTCCTTCTAATTGCTCTGGGCTTTGTTTGTTGTTCTTCTAGTTTTTGTAGATAGAAGGCTTGCTTGTTCATTTGAAAACTTTCTTTTTAGGTAGGTCTGTATTTATTTCTATGAGGTTATCTCTCAGAACAGCCTTCACTGTGCCCCATACGTTTTGGCTTGTTGTATGTTCATTTTCATTTGTTTCCAGAAAATGTGTGATTTTTTTCTTGATCTCATTATTCACATATTCATTGTTTGATAACATGTTATTCAGTCCCCATGGACTTGAATGCCTTTGAGTTTTTTTCCCCCTTGAGATTGGTTTCTAGTTTTAATGGTTTTCATGTGAGCTGAGGCTGTGTATGCTTTCAATGCTCTTGAATTTTGTGTTGTATCATGTGGTATGTCTTTGAAAATGTTCCATGTGCATTTGAAAAGAATGTATATTTTGCTTCTTGGAATGAAGGGCTCTGTATACATAAGTTAAGTCCATTTGGTCTATCATATTGTTCAGTGCTGCTATGTCCCTGTTGATTCTTTGGAAGACCTCTTCTTGTTGACAGTGGAGTGTTAAAATCCCCTAGTATATGTTCATTGCTTTCTATCATTCTTGAAGTCCTCCAAGATTTTCCTTATATATTTGGCTACTCCTATGTTGGGTGCATTTACAATGTTTATATCCTCTTTATGGATTCTTTCCTTAAATATTTTGAAGTGACCTTCTTTGTCTCTTCATATGGTCCTTATTTTGAAATCTGTTTTGTCTGATATAAGTATTGCTACCCCACCTTTTTTTCCTGGTCAGTATACTTGGAAATTTTTTTTTTGCATTCCTTCATTTCCGTCTGTGTAGTTCTTTTGTTCTGAGGTGGATCTCTTATAACAGGCATATATGCGGGCCCTGTTTTCTTATCCATTCAGCTACCCTATATCTTTTCATTGGAATATCTATTCCATTTATATTTAAGAGTATTATTAATAGGTACTTGTTCTTTGCTAATTTTCCCTTTGCAACTATGTTCCTCTATCTCACTGTTTTTCTTCATGTTCTTAATACAGTACCTTAAGTGTGTCTTGCAATGCTGGTTTGCTGGAGGTGTATACTTTTAGCTTTCTTTTGTCTGGGAAACTCCTTAATTTGCCTTCAATTTTAAATGAAATCCTTGCTGGGTAGAGAAGTTTTGGTTTCAGGTCTTTGCTTTTCATTACTTATTATATGTCTTGTCCTTTCCTTCTGACTTGTAGTGTTTCTGTTAAGAAATCAGTGGATAGCCTCATTAGAGTCCCCTTTTACATTACTGTCTGTTTTGCCCTTGTTGCCTTTAAGATTCTCTTTGTCTTTAAAATTTGGCATTTAATTACCGTGGGTCTGGGAGTAGGCCTTTTTGATTTCCTCTTGTTTGGGACATTCTGTGCCTCCTGGACTAATGTGGCTTTTCCCATCTCCAAGTTAGGGAATTTTTGTGTCATTATTTTTTCAAGCAGGTTTTCTATCCCTTAATCCTTTTCTTCTCCTTTTGGTGTCCCTATGATGCAAATATTGTTACATTTCATGTTTTCCTGAAGTTCATTTAATCTATCCTCATACTTTTGTAGTCTTTTTTTATTTTTGTTCTTCTACCTCAGTATTTCTTTTTTAAAAAAATTATTTAATGATTTTTCAAGTACAGTTTTCTGTCTATTACTCCCATCCCATCCCGCCCCCCGTGCTCCGCCCTCCCTCCCATTTCCACCTTTCTTAATTTTTGTCCATGTATCCTTTATATTTGTATTTCTTTTTTATTGTTTTTCTTAATTTATTTTTACTGTTACTCAAGTACACTTTTCTGCCTTTTCCTCCAAAGGAAAAGGAACTGAGTCCTGGAACCGAGTCCTTCACACTTCCCTCCCTTGTTTCCACCACCCTCCTTGTTATTGTCTACGTATCCTTAATAATTGTTCCTGCAAACCCTTGACCCTTGTCCCCTATAATCTCTTCTCCTCTCATCTCTGGTCACTGTCAGTCTGTTCTCAACTTCACTGTTTTTGGTAATATTTTATTTGCTTGATCATTTTGTTGATTAGGTTCCTGTTAAAGGTGAGATCATATGGTATTTGTCTTTCACTGCCTGGCTTATTTCACTCAGCATAATGCTTTCCAGTTCCATCCATGATGTTGCAAAGGGTAGGAGCTCCTTCTTCCTTTCTGCAGCATAGAATTCCATTGTGTAAATGTACCATAGTTTTTTGATCCACTCATATACTGATGGGCACCTAGGTTGCTTCCAGCACTTGGCTATTGTAAATTGTGCTGCTATGAACATTGGGGTGCATATGTTCTTTTGGATTGGTGTTTCAGTGTTATGATATAATCCTAGCAGGGAAATTGCAGGGTCAAAAGTCAGTTTCATTTTTGGTTTTCTGAGGAAATTCCATACTATTTTCCATCGTGGCTGCACCAGTCAGCAATCACAGCAATAGTGCACTAGGGTTTCATTTTTCTCAACAATCTCTCCACACTTGTTTTCTGTTGCTTTGCTTATGACGGCCATTCTCAATTGTGTGAAGTAATATCTCATTGTGCTTTCAATTTGCACCTGTAGGATGGCTGTTGATGCCAAGCATCTTTTCATATGTCTTTGGGCCCTCTGAATGTCCTCATTGGAGAAGGGTCAGTTCAAGTTCTTTGCCCATTTTTTAATTGGCTTGCTTGTCTTCTTAGGCTGGAGTCATGTGGATTCTTTATATATATTTGGAGATTAAACCAAATCTCCAAATTTGGTTTAATCGGTGTGAGGTATCATTAGCAAATGTGGTTTCCCATATGGTTGGTTCTCTTTTTATTTCAATACTGTTTTGTTTAGCAGTTAAGAAGCTTTTTATTTTGATGAGTTCCCATTTGTTTATACTTCTTTTATGTCCCTTGTGTAGTGGGCATACCAGTAAAAATATTGTTGCATGAAATATCTGAGATTTTCCTGCCTATGTTCTCCTCTAGGACTTTAATGGTGTCATGACTTATATTTACATTTTTTATCCACCTTGAATTTTTTTTTGAGTATGGTGCAAGTTGGTGCTTGAATTTCACTTTATTGCCTGTAGCCATGCAGTTCTCCCAACATCATTTTTGAAGAGGCTATTTTTACTCCATTTTATGCTTCTGTTCGTTTGCTGAATATTAATTTAACATAGAGACAGGGGTTTATTTCTGGCCTCTCTGTTATGTTCCATTGGTCCATGTGCCTATTTTTATGCCACACCAGAGTGTTTGTATTACAGTGAGCTTGTCATACAGTTTGGTATTAGGTATTGTGATCCCTCCAATTTGCTCTTCTTTCTCAAAACTGCAGCAGCTATTCAGGGTCCTTTATGGTTCCATATAAATTTTTGAAGTGTTTGTTCTATGTCTGTGAAACTCGCCATTGGTACTTTAATAGGTATTGCATTGAATCTGTAAATTGATTTCGGTAGTATGGACATTTTGATGGTGTTAATTTTTCCAATCCATGAACCCAGTCTCTGTTTCTATTGGTTTTTATCTTTCTAAATTTCTTTCTTCAGTGTTGTGAAGTTTTCTGAGTATGGGTCTTTTGCCTCCTAGGTTATGTTTATTCCCAGGTATTTTTTTTCTTGTTGCTATATCAAATGGGATTTCTCCCACCTATTTCTGCTCCTGATGTTTTATTTATGTATTATGTTTATTGATTTGTGAATATTGTATCATTCTTGCATCCCTGGGATGAATTCCACCTGTTCACAGTGTATGATCTTTTTAATGTATTTCTGGATACAGTTTGCCAATATTTTGTTGAGGATTTTAGTGTCTATGTTCATCAGCAATGTTGGCCTGAAGTTTGCTTTCTTTGTAATTACTTTATGTAGTTTTGGGATTAGGATGATGCTGGCTTCATAAAAAGAGTTTGGGAGTATTCTATCATTTTGGATATTTCTGAATAGCCTATGAAGGATAGGGGTTAGCTCTTCCTTAATTGTTGTGTAAAATTCTCCTGTGAAACTATCCAGTCCAGGGCTTTTGATTGTTGGTAGTTTTTCCATTATTGCTTCAATTTCTTCAGCTGTTATTTGTCTGTTCAGGCTTTCTGTTTCTTCTTCATTGACTTTTGGAAGATTATATTTTTCTAGAAATCTGTGTATTTCACCTAGGTTTTCAAATTTCTTGGCATACAGATCTTCATAGTAATTTCTTACAATCCTTTGTATTTCTTTACTATCAGTTGTAATCTCTCCTCTTTCTTTTCTGATTGTCTTTATTTGCGTCTTCTCTCTTTGTTAGTTGATGAGCCTGCTTAAAGACTCATTGATTTTGTTTATCTTTTCAAAGAACCAGCTCCTTAGATTCTAAGGATCCAAGGAACCAGCTTCTAAGGGTTCATTGATTCTTAGAAGTGTGCTTTTGGTGTCTATGTCATTTAATTCTGCGCTGATCTTGGTTATTTCCTTTTTTGTACTTGCTCTCTGTTGTCTTCATTGTTATTCATCGAGTTTATGTAGGCATAGGTTAGGTTGTTTATTCTAAATGTTTCTATTTTTTATGTAGGCTTGTATCGCTATGAAGTTCCCTCTCTGAACTGCCTTTACTGTGTCTCATAAGTTTTGGATTGTTGTGAGTTCATTTTCATTTGTTTCCAGAAACTTTTTGATTCCTTTCCTAATCTCATTCTTGACCCATTCATTGTTTAATAGCATGCTCTTCAGTTTCCATGATTTTGAGTGTTTTGTTTTTTTTCCTTGAGGTTAGTTTCTTTGACCACAACCTTGAGGTTTACAACCTCAAGGCTGTGGTCAGAGAAAATGCTTCATATGATTTCATTTTTCTTGAATTGGTGGAGGCTTATTTTGTGTCGTATCATATGGTCTATCTTCGAAAATATTCCATATGTATTTGAAAAGAATGTGTATTTAGCTTCTTTGAGATGAAATGCTCTATATGTATCAGTTAAGGTCATTTGATTTAGAACATTGTTCAATGCCACAATATCTTTGTTGATATTTTGTTTGGAAAATCTATGAATTTTTGACAGTGGGGTGTTGAAATCCCCTAATATAATTGTGCTGCTGTCAATATTTTTCTTGAAGTCCTCCAAGATTTTCTTACGTATTTGAGTTCTGTGTTTGGTGCACATATATTTACAATGTGTTTTTCTTCTTGATGGATTCTTCCCTTGAGTGTTATGAAGTGACCTTCTATGTGTCTCTTTATGGCCCTTTTTAAAGTCTGTTTTGTCTGATATAAGTATTGCTACCCCAGCTTTTTTTCTTGTTTGTTTGCTTGGAAAACTTGTTTCCAGCCCTCACTTTCAGTCTGTGTACATCTTTTGTACTGAGGTGGGTCTCTTCTAGGCAGCATATGTGTGGGCCATATTTTCTTATCTGCTATTCTATGTCTTTTGATTGGATCATTTAATCCATGTATGTTTAGGCTTGTTATTGATAGGTACTTTTTTATTGCTATGTTTTTGTACCTGTGTTCCTCTCTCTTTTCCTTCCTTTTCTTAAAGTAGTCTCTTTAGCATCTCTTGTAGAGCTAGTTTGGTGGAAGTGTGCTCTTTTAGACTTGTTTTGTGTGGGAAGCTTCTTATTTGGCCTTCCATGTTGATTGAGAGCCTTGCTGGGTAAAGTAGCCTTGGTTGCAGGCCTCTAGTTCTCATTACTTGCACTGTTTTTGGCCATTCTCTTCTGGCTTGGAGTATTTCTGTTGACAAGTCAGGTGCTAACCTTATTGGGGCTCCCTCGTATGTTACATTCTGTTTCTCCCTTGCTGCCTTTAAGGATCTCTCTCTGTATTTGTATTTTCCATTTTAATTATGATTTGTCTTGAAATGGACCTTACTGTGTTCCTCCTGATTGGGATTCTCTGAGTTTCCTAGATGTGTGTGGCTTTTTCTCTCATCAAATTAGTGAAGTTTTGCTACTGGAGTATTTCTTTTTACATTGTCCATTCTCTGATTAGAATCTCTGCTTTGTCTAGCCTGTTTGTTTCAGATATTGTATTCTTCAATTTTTCCTGGTTCTTGTTTGTAGGTCCTATTTTCTTGTTCATAATGGTTTAATTCCCACTCAGTTTTTTGTGGTTGTCATCCATATAACCATTTTCTTTTAATTCTATATCTGATAGATTGTTTGCCTCCATTGCATTTAGCTCTTTTTCTGGGGGTTCTTCCATCCATTTTAATTGGGAATTCTTTCTTTGTCTTTTCATGGTAGGTAACTCTTTTTGTTTGTTCCCGCACCTCAGGATGTTCTGCTTTGTCTGCCTGTTTTCATGGGGTGGAATGTTCGGTAGTAGTTCTGTGGGACTCAGTGGTGCAGTCTTTTTGATCTTCTTGTCTAGATGCTCTAAGATTTCCCTTTCTTCCAGTTTTGTGGTCTCTCTTATACTTGGGCATTACCTGTCAGTGACTCCTTTGTTGGTGAGTTCTCCCCTCCCATGGGTTTACTAGTATTCACAACTCTCACCTGTCTTACACGCTGTTGTACTGGTGTTGATTAACAAAGCATTATTGTCAGACAATAAAACCTATTCCTGCAAAAAGAACTCCCCTACCACATCAGCAATATCAACCACAAATGAACAAAAATTAATGAAGGTGAAGAGAGATAAGACTATGTTAAAGTAGGACAAAGGGGATATGAGATGGCCTTAAGAGAGGGAAATGTTTTTAAGAGAGAAGAGGGTAGAGAATTAACAAGATTAAGGATACAAACAAGGCAAAGAAACAGAGAAAAAATTAGAACGTAAGTAAAACATGGAAGGGTAATTGCAAAAATGGGGTAAGAATGGGGAATTATATACTATGAGATTTGAAGTAACTTTAAAAAGGCCTTGGAACAACAGGAGTTAGATTTTGAAAAAAGGACTGCAGGATCAGTTTCAACAACAGCTAAATGAAATTTAATAAAGGTGGACAGTGAATAAGAATATTGTGCAAGCGGGAGAAACAAATATGAGATATATACAGTAAAGAAAAAATATTTTGAGATGATGGAGGAGGCAAACTAATAAGAGTAAGGTGTAAAGGCCAGGCTAAGAGAGGGGCAACAATTAAAATAAAATTTCTCCCTTAACTGATCAGGGCTAGGGGGAAGGCAAAATGGAGTAAGACAGAGAAAGATCCTATGAGATTTAAGGTACAAACAAATAGTGAACAAATACGAATTGTGTTGATGTACAGCAATAATTGTGGTATTTCACCCAACTACCTACATTTTATAAGGGTAGAAAGGAAATAAGACTCTTATAAGAAGGGAAAAAATGTAAGCCCACTTAAGAAAAAAGAGTGCTTATGCAAAGTTAGATTGAGGAGAAATTGTAAGAGTAAGGGATAGCAACCTGGCATAGTGTGAGAGAAAATAAAGTTTATATCAACAGTAAGAAAGGTCAGGAAGTTGGCAAAATGGAGTAAACCAGGGAAGAGTGCTGGGTGGGATCTGAAATAAGAATATCATGAAAAATATATATAATATGAATAAAATAATAAAAAGTAAAAGACCAAGAGTAGTGATATATTTGGAATATGAAAGAAGTGATAGAAGAAAATTTAGAATTCTGTATGAAAGGAAGTAAAAAATGGAGGTGGGAGGGGCTAATGGTTGTAAGAGGGGGACGGGTTGTCAGGAACATGTATAAAGGACACATGGAAAAGCTAAAGCACTGTAGGATCAAGGGTGGGAAGTGGGGATGGCTGAAGGTGGGGGGTGGGGGGAATAGAAACAACTGTACTTGAACAACAATAAAAATTGTGAGGAAAAGAAAAACAAAAAAAGAAAGAAAATTTTTAAAAATAAAACTCAAGTTCTCATGAAGAGCACAGTGAAATTCCTCTCAGCTCTTGCTGTTTACCCTCTGACATCTTCATGGATCCATCTCTGATTTTCTCTCATTTCAAGGTCCCAGGTGGGTCATCCAACCTCTGGCAACACTGCCTGTATCTCCTTCCCCTTCCCCTGTAGGGAACTTATGTTGTGATCCAAAGGTCACTGTGTTGAGGTCTCTGTGTCTCCCCTGGGAGGCACTGTTCAGTCTTCTGGAAAAAATGTGGGTTTGTTCCCCATGCCCCTACACCTCCCATCTTACTGTGTTCCAGGCTATTTCCAGTAATGTAGAGTTTCTGCTTAAATAGCTGTTTATTTTATTGTGGGCAGGGGGCAATCTGTGTAAGAGTTATCAGCTCTCTACTGCTTGGTGTAGTCTGCAGCTCTGTGTGTGAGCCAATTATGGGCAGTGCCCTGAGTCTTCCTTCTTGCACCTTTTCTTACCTTCCAGTTTTTATGGCCTCCGTGAAATAGGGCCCTAGCACCCAGTGTAATTTGTCTCCCTGTGGGGAGTTCAGAATGGGCTCTTTTAGGCATTAACCTTGCTGTCTTCACCTGCTTCTCCCTGGCAACTTTGCACATTCAAGTCACTCCCAGGAGGGGTTTGTGGTTTCCCCACCTGGAAAGGGAAGAAGTCACTAGGCTGCCTTCCCTGACCAGGCTCTCCTCAAATGGTGTCCCCATGGGGCCACAGTTTCCCAGGGAGTGGGAAATTCCTACTCCTGGGGAATTTCCTGTCTGCTTATAGAACCTCCTTACTGCCTGTTTTGAATCATCCTGTGTATACTTCATATTCCAATCTTCTTATCAGCTAAGATTCTGTTGACTGTTCACTTTGTCTTTTGGAACATTAGCTAAGTGTTGCAGTTGGGTGCACTGCCATATGAGCTTAACTCCCACCTACTTTGCTGCCAACTACCTTAACCTAATAAATACTTTTAAATTATGTTTTAGTCTTAAAGTATTTTTGGATGCTATTAAAATGTTGTAAAAGAAATCCTAATAATTTTTTGAGGAAAAACAAAAAATAATTTTGTTCAAACTTTAGACAGTGTCTCTCTAGAATATACCAGAAAATTTTGCTCTGCACAAGTGCTTTGCTTTTGCCAAACTCACTTGACTGTAAAACTGCCCCAACACCATGCCCACAACATCTCAAGTTCTTTGGAATTATCTTAATTGTTAGACCAAGTCCTATATCTGGATACTATCTCTATACATTTGTACTTCAGCCCCAGAATGATATATTTAAAATTAAAATTATTTTATACTGTAGCCCATAGGAATTCCACAATTGAGTATGTACTTAATTGGATTTCATGAACATGTTATTTCATATACATGCAATTAATGTTATTTTTCTTCAGTATTTCTGTAGATTTTTCTTTTTTAAGAAAAATAATGAAGAAAAGCAAAGTTTCTGGGTAAACTATTCCTAGTATTTTATCATAAAAATAAAACAAAATTCCTGTTAAATGTTAATAATTGTATATCACTAATGAAAAATTTAGAACATTTAAATATCTGCGATTCTGAGATTTTCATGTTAACATAGTTCATGCTGATTTTTAGTGTGTGAAGTAGGTATTGTAAATCACATGCTATAAAAGTAAAAAGGCAAAAATATTTTCATAAGTCATACCCCACATATAATATAACAAAGACATAAAAGTAGGTATATAAGAAAATTGGGGATTTTTTTTTTCTTGGGAAGAATTTGAACTGCCATTGTATTTCATTTTCATTTAATTTGTTTTAAAGGGAAGGTTGGCATTATTATGCTAGATCATTATAAGATTTATTTCCAATACATTTTACCATAATGCATCTTGAGTATAAATAAACTCTGATATGCTGAACTTAATAGCAATTAAACTAGAAGTGTTTATATTTCATCACTGTGAACTTTGCAGAAATGTTTCCATGACAACCTCCATGCTAGTTAAAACAACCAGAGGTGATCAATAGTTTAAGTATTTTTTCTCTTACAAGAATGGAATTTGTGTTGACGCTTTTGGCTTTTGATGGCATTTTTGTTCTGTGTGAAGTTATATGTTTACCAGATCGTATGTTGTTAACTGTCGGCTGAGGTAGAGTGACTGCTTTTGATAAAGCAGCGTTAGAATTTGTAATCTGTGAAGCTCTTGCATTCTAAGCATTCCCATCAGTATGGAAGAGTCTATTTATTCCAGTACTCTATAAATTGTACTTTGTTAAGACTATTATACACACTAAATTGGGAAGATACTTTGTTCGACCATTTAGAAATGGAAATTACTTTTAATTTTACTTCTACATGAATGCTGCCCCAATTCATGTGTTCTTGTTTCCCCTCCCTTCCCTTCCCCTCCCCTTCTCCCCTCCCCTCCTCTATTTCTCTCTCTCCAAAACAACATCTAAGTGACCTCTTTAGAAAAGGCTTTCAGGAAGTAAGTCTTTCTTACTCACATTCCTAGATATTTTAATGACATCAATAGTATTTTCTACTAAAGATATTTAAAAAAGAAAATAATATAATTTTGTATTCTCAAAAATTACCAGCTGACCATGAAACTATTTGCTTTGACATTCTCTAAATAGCCATCCAAATATACATGTTCTTATAAAAATACTGATGCTGTAAAACCTCTCCTGAGCCATGTGAATTGCATAGAAGAGGATAGTATTATTTACTCAGAGACCCTGAACTTCTGTCTGTAATTGTCTCTATGATCCTTTGTCAGGATTGTCTAATACCTATATAGTGAGACTAGGTAGAAAGACACATTGTTTTATGACAGATATGTGAAATATAAGCTCATTACTTAATAAAATAAAATTTTTGATAGTATAACTACATTTATGAGTATTTTAGGCCTTATCCTATGTCTTCTAAGAAATATTTTGATTTCATCTCATTTGTTAAACAAGTATTAAATAATCACTTGCTATGACCAAAAATTATCCTGACTTTCCTTAAAATGTTCTATTACAATGCATTAACTCCAACATAGTTGACATTTCTATAAAATAATAAGTGGTTTTATCTTATTTTAGTTTAAAAACAGCATCCTGATTTTCCTAATTTTTTTCTTTTGTTTTTGTCTTAACATCATCATCTGCTCAGTTGTATAAGCCAGAAACTTGGAAACAACTTTGAACCCTTGTTTCATTCAGTCACTCACTCAGTGTTTCTCCTTGTGTACTCTAGCCACCAAGGATACAGCAGAAATAAAACACAAAAAAAACCCCTTCTCATAGGTAGACTCTAGGCTCATGATGGGAAACAAACAATAAAATGAATCAGCAAGATACAGAATGTGAGACAATGGTAAGTGCCATAGAAAAAAATAAAATAAAAAAGATGCATGGGTGTGTATGTGCACAAGCACAAGTGAGAGAGGAGTGAGAGGGTGTGGGTGGAAAGGGAAGGAGAGAGACAGGGAGGTGGAGGGAGAGGAACAGGGGGAGAGAGAGGAGGGAGGTGGTAGGTGGGGTTTACAATTTAAATAAGTGGTCAAGGATGACTTTATTGAAAGGCAACATTTGTGCAAAGATCTGACAGAGGTTAAGTGAAGAGATATGTTGGTATCTGAAAGGAAAGTGTGCTAAGGCAGAGTGGAGAAAGGCAGTTTTCTTGAAGTTTGAGATATGACAAGCAGGCCATTGTAGCTGGTGCAGAATACTCAAGGGCAAAGAGCCATAGGAGATAGAATTAGGGATTGAATGATAAAGAACATAGGACCTTGAGGACTATTCTAGGCCATTAAATAGATTATTAACACAATATGACTATGTCTTAAGATTTCTCTGGATGCTATGTTGAAAAAAGCCTATAGGGAGGTAGAGATGAAGGCAGAAAAGTGAGCAAATATATTTGAAATGTATATTGAAATATATTTGCTATTCTAATCATTTAGAAATATATTGGAAGAATCTAAACAAGTGATGGTAGCAGCTTGAACAAGAATAGTAATTGTAGTGGTGGTGATGGGAAGTGATCCAATTATGACTATTTTGAAGGTTTAGCCAATAAGATTCTCTAACAGACTGAATGAGGCAAAGACAGGAGTTACCGTTGATGCCAGCTTTTGACCTGAAAACTGATGGGGTGATATGTTTTGTTTTGTTTTTTCTGAGTTGGGGAATACCATAGATCACACAATTTTATGGGAAGAACACAAAATTTTAATTTTGGACAGGTTTGGAGATCTCTTAAGGCATATGATTATGGAAATTCAGTAGGCAATTCGATATAAGAACCTAGAGTCTGGAGCAGAGATGTGAGCTATACATACTTTATGTTAGTATATAGGTGTTACTTGGAATTGTGAGGACCAAAAGAGGACACCTCCAAGGGCTTCTCTTATCTAACCTCTAGCAGAATGAGTATCTCACAATGTGCCCTGAACAGTACTAGTTTGTGTCTGGTTCCAGAATAGCTAATAGTGTATTCTTTTGCCTCTTTGGAAAATAAATTACTCAATAATATGATGAATGTATTTCATCTCTATTTTTCTCTATATCTACTACTTTTTCTCTAGTGTATAAATTCATTGGCCTCCCATCAGGTTTCTTACCTTCTTTCTCCTTACTTTTTGTACCGATTTTATTCTATTCCCAGAATAATCATTCCATACATAAATCTAATAATTCTCTCCCCTTTGCTAGACTTTTCTATGGCATTTAATATTTAAGAAGCAAAATACATTCTTTAGTATGAAATTTCAAATACTTTTGTGTTCTTGTCTCTCTGTTTATCCCCATCTCTTTTTCCCCTTCCTTCTTCTTTCAACTTGTGAGGAAATTGCTTGTTATCTAGCTTCTTAGAAATAAGAATTTTTAAGTACTATTTGTTAGCCGCCACTGCTGAGCACCCTGAAGTCACTGTCCTGCAGTGAAGTTCAGGGTAGGGATGGTGGACTGCACTCATCACTACTGCTCCTTTCGTATCTTCCCAATGAGAAGGAATTGGAAGTGGATGAACAGGCACCCCCACACATAGCTGCTAACATAATATAGGTGTAGTTTTTTGCAGCAGAGAGCTGTGGAAAATGAGTCAGTATTTATTTTTTTCTAAATACCCCCAGAGCTGGGAAAATGGGCACTGTTATTTGTCTGGCAGGTCTTCCAAAATACAGAACTGTGGAGGATGGGTATAGTTTCTGGCTAGAAAGTCATAACCTTCTACTGTTCTTGCTGAGTTTTCATAGATGTTGTTGAATCAAAATTTTTCTGGTATGTGTCTTTTGATAACCCACAGAAGACTTTGAACAACTTTCTTTTCTAATTTTCACTAGCTTAACAAATGTCTCTCCTAGAAAAAAGGTATCTTTTTAAGTATATTTTATTGATTATGCTATTATATTGTCCCATTTTTCTCCCCTTTATCCCCACTCCACCTTGCACCCCCACACACTCCAGTGTACCCCTTCCTTAGTTTATGTCCATGGGTTGTACATGTAAGTTCTTTGGCTTCTCTGTTTCCTATACTATTCTTAACTTTCCTCTGTCTATTTTGTACATACAATTTATGCTTCTTATTCTCTGTACCTTTCTTCCCCATTCTTCCCCTCTCCCTCCCCACTGAAAACCTTCCATGTGGTCTCCATTTCTCTGATTCTGTTCCTGCTCTAGTTGTTTGCTTAGTTTTTGTTGTTTAGGTTCAGTTGTTGATAGTTATGAGTTTCTTGCCATTTGTTGACAACAGTTGTCAGTCATTGATGGTCATGAGTTTGTTGATAGTTATGTGTTTGTTGTATGAGTTTGTTGTTCATAGTTTTTTATCTTCTATTGCTTAGATAAGTCCCTTTAACATTTCATATAATAAGAGCTTGGTAATGATGAACTCCTTTAACTTTAACTACTTGGTTGTCAGAATTCCATGCAGTGTGATTTTCTGGCATTTTTGGTTACTTATTGTTTTTAAGTTGGTTGTTATCCTTCTTTTGGTTGTGCAAGGAAGCAAAGTGTTTCTACCTACTCCTCTGTCTTGGCCGGAACTCCTAGTTCCTCATACCACCATTCTAGAAGTCCCATTTCCTATATCAGTGACCCCAGACTCTTTGGTCCCAGGGTCTGGTTTCATGGAAGATAATTTTTCCATGGACTGGAGTCAGGCAGGGGATGGTTTTAGAGTGATTCAAGTGCATAATATTTAAACTTCCCTCCTACTGTGGAGCCCATACTGGTGGACCAGTACTGTCCCATGGCTCAGAGGTTTGGGATCCCTGTCCTATATCATACCTTGTATATATTGTTTTAAAACTTAACATATCATAAATATTTTCTGACCTAAAGAGAGAGAAATAAGTTTTACCTACTTAGATGAACATTTTGTAAGAGAAATTTATAGATAAACTAATGAGGTCTGTCTAGAAAAAGTCCAGACATTGTTAATATATTGAGATCTATTTCGTGATATTGATGTTACCTGGCAGCCAGGGAGAGTGGACTGGAATGTGCACGCATGAACAGTGGTGACTTCACTGTACTAGTAAGTGGAGGTGGTAGACACTGTTGACTGAGCATGTGTACTGTGTGGCTGTCACATCCGAAATGACTGAGTGAGTAGAACAACAAATCTGCATCAAATTTTGCATTAAGCTTAAACATTCCTCTGTAGAAATTATTTGGATGATTCAGAAGGCTCTCAGGTATGGTGCAATGAGTGTAGCCCAAATAAAACTGTGGCACAAATACTTCAAAGATGGTTAAGAATTTGTTGAAAGGGATCCACATTCTGGGAGGCCTATGAAAAGCAGGGCACCTGAGAATATTCAGTATCTATGGGCTGCAATCAACAATAATCAGCAACTGAGAGTGTGAGAACTTGAAGCTGATCTGGGGATTTCATAAACTATTGTGTTGAAATTTTTGACACTGGATCTTGGCATAAAATCCAGTATTGTGGCAAAATGCTTCCCTTGTTTTCTGCTACTAAAGCAAAATGAATATTGGGCTGCAGTTGCTAATGACTTAGTTAAAATCATTACCAATGAACCAGATTTCTTCAAGAAGGTTATAACTTTGAAGGGGATTGAGGCATCATTGTCCGATGTACAGTTCTTGCATCTTGTATGTTCTTCAGCAAATGTTTCAATTTTTCATAGTGCATGACCATATATATACTTTCTAGACAGGCCTCTTATATAGCTTGTTGGAAAATCTAAATTGAGAGTAGATTTTATTTTTTTTAAATAAAAATAAATAGCTTCAGTGACCAAAGTGACATTATATACTAAATTAAAGAGAAATCTGTGATGTTTTAGATCTATCTCTGATTTTGAAAAAGTTGATTATTTTAAAAATCTGTATATTTTTTACCTATAAAATGCTCATAGGACACAGATTTATTGTGCTGTCACCCACATAAGATTTATGAAGTACAGTGTGAGCTTTCTTTAGTTCTCTGTTTAAATCACTAATAATTAGAGAAAATATATGCCATCATGTTTTCATTGAAATTTATATAAAAATATGCCTTTTTCACAACATTTTTCTTGAATATTTTTCATACACCTAACACTCTTCCCCTCTTTTTTCAATATAAAATTCCAAACAAGATATAGCTATCAATGGCATAACACAATTCAGGGTGGCATAATAAACTGGGACATTGAGGTTTGGCTGGAATGTGATTCTTGACATTCTCTCACTGCTGCTATAGGTTAAGGTTCCTGTGACTATGTACCTTAACCAATGTATTACACATGCAATATTCTTGATAATTCCATCTCTATTCCAGTCTCCATAGTATCTATTTCATCCTCTGTATCTATTTCAACCTTTGAACTGGTTGACTTTATAGTCTCAATTTTTAAGCTTCATTTTACTTTAAGGATTAAGATTTTCAGAAATTGACAGAATTTGAATAGAAGACACTATGGTATAACCTAAATTTTGATTATGTTTTCACAATAAGTGTTAATAAGATATTTTATATAATAAAAGTAAAATATCATATAATAAAAGAGATTTTAATAAAAAATTTAAAGATTGTAAACTCTTCTGATTTCTAAAATTGGGCAATATCTTTCTGAAGATATAGTTTTTGTTTTGGAGAAAATGGGCCTCAGATTGTTTTCCAAGAATTTTAAGGACATTTAGGTAAATGAATCTAAGCTGGCCATCAGAAAAAAAGATTCTAATTAAAAGTAACACTAGAAATAAAATCAAGCCTATTAAAATAAATTATTCAGTCTAATTTGACTATATCATTGTTACTACAGTAGAGTCTAGAGACTAATACACTTACATATTATTTTCTGTCACAGAACTTCAACAATAACGAGCAAGTATTATTCTTTATTGAATCAAAGATACTGTGATTCATTAAAGATTGTATACAACTACATCCTAAACAATCTGAAAAATTGTCTAATGTTCTCTGAAAATGCTGAAGGATGTAAATATCATTTTTAAATTTTAAAATCTGGGTTTTACTGATCAGCATGGGGGTTTTGACCTGCTCCTTTTCTGACCTGGGCCGGTTCACCCCTCCTTAGGCAACCTGGTGGCCCCCCCGTTCCCAGGTGGTCACCATATTGATGCCTAACTTAGTGCGGACACCCGATTGGCATAGCACACTGCAGCCCAGAACTCCTGGGTTCGAGCAATCCTCCTGCCTCAGCCTCCCGAGTAGCTGGGATTACAGTACAGGCGCATGCCACCTGATATCAAACTGTATTACAAGTCCACTGTAATCAAAACAGCCTGGTACTGCCATAAAAACAGAAACATGGACCAATGGACCAGAAGAGAGAGCCCAGAAATAAACCCAACTCTCTACAGTCAATTAATTTTTGACAAAGGGGGCAGTAACATAAAATGGAGTAAAGATAGCCTCTTCAACAAATGGTGTTGGGAGAACTGAACAGCTACGTGCAAAAAAATGAAACTTGAGCACAAACTTACACCATGCACAAAAATAAATTCAAGGTGGATAAAAGACTTAAATATAAGCCGTGACACCATTAAAGTCCTAGAGGAGAACATTGGCAGGAAAATATCAAATATTTCATGCAGCAACATTTTTACTGATATGTCCCCCAAAGCAAGGAATATAAAGAAAGAATAAACAAATGGGATCTCATCAAAATTAAAAGCTTCTGCGTGGATAAAGAAAACAGCATTAAAATAAAAAGACAACCAACTGTATGGGAAAACATATTTGCCAAGAATACCTCAGACAAGGGTTTAATCTCCAAAATATACAAAGAACTTACTTGACTCTACTCTAAGAAGACAAGCAACCCAATTTTAAAAAATGGGCAAAGGACTTAAACAGACACTTCTCCAAGGAGGACATACAGAGGATCCAGAGACACATGAAAAGATGCTCAATATCGCTTGCTATCAGAGAGTTGCAAATTAAAACCACAATGAGATACCACTTTACACCAGTGAGAATGGCTATCATAAACGAAGCAATAAACAACAAATGTTGGAGAGGGTGTGGGGAAAAGGGGACTCTAGTCCACTGTTGGTGGGATTGCAGACTGTTACAACCATTGTGAAAAACAGAATGGAATTTTCTCAGAAAACTAAAATTGGACCTGCCTTTTGACCCATCTTTTGACCCAGCAATCCCACTGCTGGGATTGTATCCTAAGAACTCTAAAACACCAATCCCAAAGAACATATGCACCCCAATGTTCATAGCAGCACAATTTACAATAGCCAAGAGTTGGAAGCAACCTAGGTGCCCGTCAGTAAATGAATGGATCAAAAAACTATGGTACAGCCCTGGCTGGCGTAGCTCAGTGGATTGAGCGCGGGCCTGCGAACCAGACGGTCGCGGTTCGATTCCCAGTCAGGGCACATGCCTGGGTTGCAGGCCGGTTCCTTGCAGGCCAACTCCCAGCAGGGGACGCACAAAAGGCAACCATACATTGATGTTTCTCTCCCTCTCTCCTTCCCCTCTAAAGATAAATAAATAAATAAAATCTAAAAAAAAAAACAACTATGGTACATATATGCAATGGAATTCTATGTAGTAGAAAGAAAAAGGTGCTCCTACCTTTTGCAACAGCATGGATGGAACTGGAAAGCATTATGCTGAGTGAAATAAGCCAGGTGTTGAAGGACAAATACCATATGATCTCACCTTTAACAGGAAGCTAAACAACAAAACAAGCAAGCAAGCAAAATATAACCAAAGACACTGAAATAGAGAACAGAGGTATAGTGACCAGAGGGGAGAGGGTTGGGAATTTCAGGGGAAATAGGGGAGGGATTTAGAAGAACAAATATGAAGGATACATGAACAACAACTAAGAAGGGTGGGAATGGGAGGGAGGGGGGATATGGGGGGTGGACTGGGGTGGGAGTAAAAGACAGAAAACTGTACTTGAAAAATAATTAAATAAATAAAAAATAAAATCTGGGTTTTAAAATAAAATAGTTCTTGAAAAACTTAATGAGTTTTGTTTCCCTTTTATGAAGATTTACCATGGTTTATTCTAAAAATTAATATAACACCAGCTTGAATTGCTTAGTGCTCTTGAACTGTAGTTATCTCTATTTGTTAGAAGTATATTTCCATCCTAAGGAAGATAGTAGAGGGCCTTATATATAAGGTTATGGAAACAGAGATTAGGATATTTGAAGCAATTTAACAGATATTAATTTAGTTCATTATTGTAAAGTGAATTTGTAAGTCATTACTAAGTAACATTCAAATTTAAAGAAAATTGGTTTCTTGGGCTTACCTCATGAAAGCTTCAGAGGATACATTTTGGACTCTGTGATGAGCATTAAGAGGATGTAAACTTTTAGGACCTAGTGTTTTTTTTTTAAAATCTAGTTGATTAGTGAGAGACATATTTTCAATAAATATATTTGGTTTATGAAATGCTCACCAAGACCTGTAATGGACAGGTGGTGTTGCTATCACTACTGGATATTACATTGTAAACTTTTGAGTTTTGTTTAATTCCATTAAAGTTGTAGCTTGGTTGCAATTTTGTCATAAAAGTTCAATTTCACATGGAGAAGTTAAAGAAATTTTAGTGAAAAACTATTATTTATCAAATATTTCACTGGGACAAGGTATTAAGCAAAAGTTTATCATAGATTTTATAGGTAAGCATGATGAGGAAGCTAAAATGAGTCATGTGGTAATGGATTAGAGTTGGAGACATTGACTTTACATTTAGCTCAATAAAACTTTAGCTTAGTGTACATACAGATAACTACATGTATAAATATTTACAGATATGTGTGTATGCTTTAGTTCATATACACACACTTACTTCCTTGTCCTGTGACCTGAGAGAGATTTAAAGCAATCATAATATTTAGTCCCCTATCTTGATTTCTAAGGTCATTCTCCAACAAAAGAAAACAGGAATTATAGGAGAAATGGGGCTTATTCTCGGATGGGGCAGGAAATATACAAGATGAATGTGGAGCTCTTATAGTTCCAGAAAATTAGGAAATGGTCAAATAAAAACACTATGTAAAATAAATATCACTTGTTCCATACCATATTTATAAAAATCAATGTTTGGTAAATAAAGAAGAAAATAGACATTTCCTGTAGAGAACAAGTCCAAACAATTTATATAGAATCTCATTCCTCAGGGTGGTGGAGCATGATTCCTTACTCTCTAATTGTGGGCTGCCCTTGGTAACTTTCTTCTAAAGAGCACCGCATGGAAAGGGGGAGAAAGAACAATTTTACATTAGAGATACATGGCAAACCCTCAGCCAGATCATCAAGGTCAACATCAACAGTAATATATCATGTTCATCCCTTGATATGATGTGATGCAATGGCAATTTACTTCTGCAGTCTTCCCCTCAAAATATCCATAACCTCAATTTTATAATGAGAAAAGATCAGACAGATCCCAGTTGAAGGACATTGTCTGAAATACCCTCCCAGTACTCAAAACAGCCAAAGTCATCAAAAACAAGTAAATTCTGAGAAACTGTCACAGCTAAGAGGTGTATCCTTAATGAGACATATAATGACAAAATGTAATGTAGAATCCTGGATGGAATCCTGAAACAGTAAAAAGGAAATGTGAACAAAATTGTGTACTTTATTTACTAATATTTTAAAGAGTTAATATTAGCCTTTCTGCATGAGCATGTAGGTTTAATGTGGCTAAATTCTGAATGGTGGGATGTGGATTGTGGTGGTATTAAATAGCATAAATAGCTAACACTTTTTAGAGCTTACTGCAGGCCAGTCATTCTTCTAAGTACTTTATATATCTTATTCAATTTTTAAAACAACTCTTTGGTAGGTGTTATTATACTCACATTAGAGTTGAAGAAAAGAAAGGTTAACTTGCCCAAGATTAAGAATTAATATCTACACTCTAGATCTTTTTCTTGTAACTATTAGGCTTTCTCCAGGTTTACCTTCTGCCCAGCTATGTAGGTTAAAAAATATAGTCAGACTTATTTTATTCATATTAAATAAAACTAATAAATGTTTTCGTTAAATTCTGGTATGTGATTATTTCATGTTTGTTTTTGATACTTTTTTATCCTTTTATATGTAAATACTGAAAAAATATACAAATTGCTGGAGTCCCCAATTCATTAGTTTTTTAGTGACCGAGCAAATAATCTCTGCAAATACACCTCAGGCAAAATGTCCATTATCTAACATTGTTAATGTATTACAGTATTTTAAAGTATTTCTCTCTCTCTTTTATAATTTTTTGTAATAGCATTTGAATTTTGTTGATTTTGTAATCCTCAAATAAGAGATAAAGTAACTGAGGCCTAATAACATGAAATGAAGCTTCTCCTCAAAAGTTGTAATCCTTTAGGCTTCTGTTGTCTTTTTCTTCTACCGAGAAATAATATAAAGCTAGTTTCCAAAATTTTCAGTTTACTAGAGTCCCATGGACAATGAGCTTCATTTTGTTATTTTATGACAGTTATTTTGTTTAAATAGTTGCAATCCAAGTAAAGATGATGCTAAATAGGCAAGGACAGATATCTGCTAAAAAATGTGTTCTGTCAGATGAGGTGAATCATATGACGTTGGCTGTAATCTTTAGGGTGCATCACAATCCACTCCTGATTTTCTTATAGTGAGTAAAGTGAAGGCCTGATGAGACTTATTTATTTTGTGACGCAGAAAAATTGCCAGAATATTTCTTTCTTTGTAAACTGTACTAAAATTCTGTAATTTAATCAATAGTAAATAAAGTCTGTCATTTAAAAAATTAATACTCATCTGAAGTTATGTTTAACAATTTTAGAGAGAAAAGGAGAAAGAGAGTGAAACATTGATCAGTTGCCTCCTTTATGCACCTGAACCAGGGACTGAACCTACAACCTAAGTATGTGCCCAGACCTAAAATTAAACCCATGACCTTTTGATGCATAGAATGAAGCTCCAACCCAGTGAGCCAACTGGCCAGGTCAAGAAGTCTTTCAATAATCTATTTAATACCTATAGTCAATTGCATCCTGACCAGGGATATTCCATGGCACCAGCAGGTAACTAACTATCATAGTTAACTTTTCTTACCCAGCTACCACTTTTGTGGTAGTGCCTCCCACCTTGATTCATGCCATGACACAAAGAGAAAGTGATGGTATGTATTTGCAGAGCACCAAGGGTTGATTGTAGTCTCACTGCTGAGACTCCTTTAGCCACCCTGAGAGAAGAAGGGATCTGCATCTTGGCATGCTTATATATATTTATGGCAATCAAGTATATCAGTACTCTGATCTATGACATGCAGTTGTATTTTACACAAGTGTCCTTAGCTTCCACACCAAGTTTTATAAGATTTTTACACAAGTATTTATACTGAGACCTGGATTATATAGAAGATGGATAGCACTACAGTTTCTAAAAACAAAGTTTTAAATCTTGCTGTTGACCAATCTCATTGGATAATTTCATTATTTTGGTTGGGGAGTATCTCTTAAGTGGCCCAATAATTGTCCTTCTTTCCCTCTTAGGTTCTGAACTAGATGAATGTCACATATTTATCAATAAGATGGTTCATGCTTTCTTCCCTGGCAAAGAATACTAAGTACCTGAGACAAAATAAAAAACTCACATGGGTTATATGAGTAAGATCCCTACAAAGGCAGGAAACATCATGAACAGGGAAGAAGCATTTCCCCAATACCATTTTGTAATTTGTCATCATTAATTGTAGACAGCTATGAAAAGTAACAGCAAAACACTTTGTATAACAGAAAAAAACTACTTTATATAACAATAGAAAAGACTTTAGATATATAATATGCCAAGAATATATCCAGCCGTACAGCATGAAAAATAGAGACTTTTATTGAAGAAGGTACAAGGTACAAGAAACATTGTACATAGAACAATGATGCCTCAGTCCCCTTCAAAGCAGGCACCTTGGGAACTCACGCAGTTCTCCCAATTGCCATCAGCTTCCCCATCATATTTTTCTGAATCTCATTGATGGTCTGAAATCTCTTCCCTTTCAAAGGTTATTTTAGTTTTGGGCAAATCCATAAGTCATCATGTACAAAATCTGGGCTCTAGGGGGACTGAGTCACTGGTATGATTGATGTTTCTCCTAAAAACTCTTATTTGAGATGTGATGCGTGAATGGGTACATTGTTGTGATGAAGCTGCCAATAACTAGTTGCCTGTAGCTGTGGCCAAATAGTTTCTGTGGAAGAATGTTTAAGCTTAACACAAAATTTGATGAAGATTTATCACTCTATTCACTCAGTCATTTTTAATGAGGTGACCACACAGAAAGCATGCTCACTCAGTGGCTTCTATCACCCCCACTAACTAGTATAGTGAAGTCATCATTGCTCATGCATGCTCATTCCAGTCCACTCTCCTTAGTTGCCAGGTTACATCCATGTCATGTAAACCATTATTATATTAACAATGGCTGGCCTTTTTCTGGACAGACCTTACATGTGTGTAATGAATTTCAAATGAGAGAGTGGATGAAATTTCAATTATCCAGGAACATTTAGGATACATTCTAGAAGGTTCACCTCAAGTGGAACAGTCTTGAAAAGTTAAGAGCTTAAATTTCTTATACTTTTTAATTGAATTTATTAGTGTGACATTGGTTAATAAAATTATATAGTTTTAAAGTGTACCATTCAATAATATATCATCTGATATTGGATTGTGTGTTCACCACCCCAAGTCAAGTCTCCTTCCATCACTATTTATTTATTCCCCTCTATACACTCCTCTAGCTCTTTCCACACCCCTTACCTTCTCATAGTCACCATATTATTGTCTGTGTCTATGAGGATTTGGGGGGGTTCATTTTTTTTTTTGCTTAATTCCTTCACCTTTTTTCACACAGCCTTGGAACTCCTTACTTCTCTGACAGATGTCAGTCTGTTCTCTATGAGTCTGTCTCTATTGTGTTTGTTAGTTTGTTTGTTAGATTTTGCATGTGAATGAAATTGAATGGTATTTGTCTTTTCTCTGACTGGCTTATTTTACTCAGCGTAGTGCTCAACAGATCCATACATGATGTCAGAAAGAGTAAGAACTCCTTCTTTTTTATTACCAAGCAGTATTCCACTAGATAAATGCATAACAACTTTTTATTTACTCATCCACTCATGGTCACTTGGGCTGCTTCCAAATTGTGGCTATTGTAAATAACACTGAAATGAACACAGAGGTGCATACATTCTTTTGGGTTAGTGTTTCAGGTTTATTTGGATATATTCTCAAATGGAATTGCTGGGTCATAAGGCAGTTCCATTTTTAATTTTTGGAGGTAGCTCTATAGTGGCTTCTCCCACCTGCATTCACATGGTCTTATACTATTTATGTTAACTTCAAAAAATCCATTCAATAGGAATTGGTTTACATCTGCTATGTTATTCTTAACTCAAGGCACTATTTTCTGGGTTATGATTTGGTGTCAGTAAGTGGTATTTGCCTGTTCCTTTCTCCATGTTGATTTTAAATCATTTATAGGGTGAAGTTTTTGCCAAGTTTTACTGTTAATGAAAGATAAACATGATTATGAAGTATCCTAGAGGACATAGCATTCTGAAGAAAAGTTAAAATACTATTTTTAAATATCTCATTTCCAACTCTGATGAAGAAGTCCATTGTGTCCCAAAAGATCTTTTTACCATTAAAAATACACTTTCTAGTACTACTTTTGAAAGCATAATTTGTCAGAGTAATACTGTGAAGCACTATAATTAGGTTATCTTAAGGTTTATTTTCCTTCTATAGTTTTCCCCTGCTCCTAAAATGGAATGATTTAAATTAGTGTATTTGTCAGGATAGGTTAGGTGTAGCTTGCCTTCTGCACAAAACAATATTACAGAACAGAAGATAACTATGGTTGCACCTGGAGAAAAGAAACAGTAGAAACAATAACTATATTCAATATACAAAGGCTGTCAAAAATAGTAACATAGAATTTTATAGTTTGTAAAACCCTATAATATATATATACTTTTTGATCACCAGAAAAACCCTATCTTACTATGTGTGTATAAAAATCAGAGGTTAAAAAACCTGACCAAGTATAAATTCATAGATGGCTGATTTGTGTCACAAATCCAAATCCTCAGATAACATGTCCAGTGCCATTATCTTTATTGTATTCTAACATAATTAACGGATGTATTTTACATAAATTTTGAGGATTCAATCAGGGGCATGAGAAGTTTTAAAGAGCCAGATTTTTGCTGGATTTAAGGAATCTTTTACTTTTTTTTTTCATTTGTTTTTTAAATTGTTGTTCAAGTACAGTTTTCTGTCTTTTACCCCATCTCAGCCCACCCAGCCAGCCCTTCCCACCAATCCCATTTCCACTCCTGCTAGCTTTTGTCCATGCGTATCTTATATTTGTTCCTTAAACTCTTCCCATTTTCCCCTGAAATTCCCTCCCCTCTCCCCTCTGGACACTGTCAGCCTGACCTCTATTTCAGTGTCTTTGGTTATATTTTGCTGGTTCAATTGTTTTGTTGATTAGGTTCCTGTTAAAAGTGAGATCATATGGTGTTTGTCTTTCATCACCTGGCTTATTTCACTTAGCATAATGCTTTCCAGTTCCATCCATGATGTTGCAAAGGGTAGGAGCTCCTTCTTCCTTTCTGCAGCATAGAATTCCATTGTGTAAATGTACCATAGTTTTTTGATCCACTCATATACTGATGGGCACCTAGGTTGCTTCCAGCACTTGGATATTGTAAATTATGCTGCTATGAACATTGGTGTGCATAGGTTCTTTTGGATTTGTGTTTCAGGATTCTGAGGATATAATCCTAAGGGTGGAATTGCTGGGTCAAAAGGCATATTCATTTTTAGTTTTCTTAGAAAATTCCATACTATTTTTCATAATTGTTGTACCAGTCTGCAATCCCACCAACAGTGAACTAGGGTCCCCTTTTCTCCACAACCTCTCCAACACTTGTTGTTTGTTGCTTTGTTTATGATGGCCATTCTGACTGGGATAAAGTGGTATCTCATTGTGGTTTTGATTTGCATCTCTCTGATAGCAAGCAATATTGAGCATTTTTTCATGTGTCTCTGGATCCTCTGTATGTCCTCCTTGGAGAAGTGTCTGTTTAAGTCCTTTGCCCATTTTTTAAAATTGGGTTGCTTGTCTTCTTAGAGTAGAGTCAAGTAAGTTCTTTGTATATTTTGGAGATTAAACCTTTGTCTGAGGTATCACTGGCAAATATGTTTTCCCAAACAGTTGGTTCTCTTTTTATCTTAATACTGTTTTCTTTAGCTGTGCAGAAGCTTTTAATTTTGATGAGATCCCATTTGTTTATTCTTTCCTTTATGTCCCTTGCTCTAGGAGACATATCATTAAAGATATTGCTGCATGAAATATCTGAGATTTTCCTGCCTATGTTCTCCTCTGGGACTTCAATGAAGTTATGGCTTAATACTTAACACTTTTCTGACCATGAATTTATTTTTGTGCATGGTGTAAGTAAGTGCTTGAGTTTTATTTTTTTACATGTAGCTGTCCAGTTCTCCCAACACCATTTATTGAAGAGGCTAACTTTACTTCACTTTATGTTGCTGCCCCATTTATCAAATATGAATTGACCCTAGAGACTTGGCTTTATTTCTAGGCTCTTTGTTCTGTTCCATTGGTCCATGTTTCTGTTTTTATGCCAGTACCAGACTTTTTTTTTTATTAGAGTGGCCTTGTAATACTGTTTGGTACCAGGTGCTGTGATCCCTCCTACTTTACTCTTTCTTCTTAAGATTGCAGCAGCTATTCGGGGCCATTTATGGTTATGTATAAATTTTTGAAGTGTTTTTTCTGTCTGTGAAATATGCCATTTGTACTTTAATAGGTAAACTGCTTTGAGTCGTATGGGCATTTTTATGACGTTAATTCTTCTGATCCATGAACACGATATATGTTTCCATTTGTTTGTGTCTTTCTTGATTTCTTTCTTCAGTGTTGTGTAGTTTTCTGCATACAGGTCTTTTACATCTTTGGCTAAGGTTTATACCCAGGTATTTTATTTTTTCTTTTTGCTATATCAAGTGAGATTTTTTTCTTGATTTCTGCTTCTATTGTTTCATTGTTAGTACACAAAATGCCTTTGATTTCTGGATATTGAGTTCATATCCTGCTGTTTTGACAAATTGATTTATTAATATGAGCAGTTTTTTGGTGGAGTCAATAGGATTTTCTATGTACACTATCATGGTGTCTTCAAACAATGACAGTTTTGTTTCCTCCTTTCCAATTTGTATGCCTTTTATTTTCTTTTCTTGTCTTATTGCTGTGGCTAGGACTTCCAATACTATATGGAATAAAAGTGGTGAAAGTGGACAACCTTGTCTTGTTTCTGATTTTAGTGGAAAAACTTTTAGTTTTTGCCCATTGAGTATGATGTTGGCTATAAGTCTCTCATATATGGCCTTTATTATGTTGAGGAATGTTCCCTGTGTCCCCCCTTTGTTGAGTGTTTTTATAATAAATGGCTACTGCACCTTATCAAATGCTTTTTCTTCATCTATTGGTATGATCATGTGATTTTTGTTTTTGCTTTTTTAATGTGATATGTTAAATTTGCTGATTTATGAATGTTGAACCATCCCTGCATCCATGAGATGAATCCCACTTGATCATGGTATATGACCTTTTTAATGTATTGCTGGATGCAGTTTGCCAAAATTTTGTTGAGGATTTTAGCATTTAGGATTTTTAGGATTTTTTGTTTAGGATTTTTCTATGTTTATCAGCAATATTGGACTGGAGTTTCCTTTCTCTATTGTGTCTTTATCTTGTTTTGGGATTAAGGTGATGTTGGCTTCATAAAAAGGGTATGGGGGTTTTCCATAATTTTGAATATTTGGAATGGTCTGTGAAGGATAGGGGTTAGCTCTTCTGTAAATGCTTTGTAGAATTCTACTGTGAAACCATCCCGTCCAGCACTTTTGTGTGTCAGGAGTTTTTTATTACAGGTTCAATTTCATCTGCTGTTATTGGTCTGTTCAGGATTTCTGCTTCTTTTATTGAGTTTTGGAAGATTATATTTTTCTAGAAATCTGTTTATTTCACCTAGGTTTTCAAATTTCTTGGCGTACAGTTCTTCATAGTAATTTCTTACAATCATTTGTATTTCTGTGGTGTTGGTTGTAATCTCTCCTCTTTCATTTCTGATTGTGTTTATTTGGGTCCTCTCTCTTTTTTTCTTGATGAGCCAACTTAAAGGCTTGTTGATTTTATCTTTTCAAAAATCCAGCTCCTGGATTCATTGATTCTTAGAAGTGTGCTTTTGGTGTCTATGTCATTTAATTCTGCTCTGATCTTGGTTATTTCCTTCTTTCTACCAACTCTGGGCTGTCTTTGTTGTTGTTCCTTGAGTTTTTGTAGATGTAGGGTAAGATACTTTGTTTAAAATGTTTCTATCTTTGTTATGTAGGCCTGTATTGCTATGAACTTCTTTCTCAGGGCTGTAATCACTGTGTCCGATAAATTTTGAGTTGTTGTCGATTCATTTTTTTCCAGAATATTTCTGATTTCTTCCCTAATTTCATTCTTGACCCATTCATTGTTTAATAGCATGCTATTCAATCTCCATGATTTTGAATGTTTTGGGCTTTTTTCTTTTGGGGTTTGTTCTAATTTCAGTCCCTTGTGGTTGGAGAAAATGCTTGGTATGATTTCAATTTTCTTGAATTTGTTGAGGCTTGTTTTGTGTCCTATCATGTGGTCTATCTTTGAAAATGTTCCAGGTGCATTTGAAAAGAGTATGTATTTAGCTTCTTTGGCATGAAGTGCTCTATATATATCAGTTAAGCCCATTCCATCCAGGGCTTTGTTCAATGTCACAATATCTCTTTTGATATTTTTTGGTAGATCTGTCTATTTTTCGCAGTGGGGTGTTAAAATTCCCCACTATAATTTTGTTGCTGTCAATATGTTTCTTGATTTCCTCTAAAATTTACTCTATGTATTTGGATGCTCCTACATTGGGTGCACATATATTTACAATGTTTATGTCTTCTTGGTGGATTCTTCCCTTGAGTATTATGAAGTGACCCTCTGGGTCTCTTTTTATGTCCATTTTTTGAAGTCTGTTTTGCATGTGATGAGTATTGTTACCCCAGCTTTTTTTTCTGTTCATTTGCTTGGAAAATTTGTTTCCAGCACTTTTTGTTCAGTCTGTGTAGGTGTTTTGGCCTCAGATGGTCTGTGGTAGGCAGCATATGTGTGGGTCATACTTTCTTATCCTTTCAGCTTTTCATTGTCTTTTAATTGGAGCAGTTAATCTGTTTATGTTTAAGGTTATTATTGATAGGTACTTATTCATTGTCATTTTTGAACCTGTGCTCCTCTTTCTCTCACTCTCTCTTTTTCTTCCTTTCCTTATTGCAGTCCCTTTAGCATGTTTTGCAGACCTGGTTTGCTGGAGGTTTATTCATTTTAACTTCTTTTGTCTGAAAAGCTTCTTATTTGGTTTTCTATCTTGATTGAGATTGTTGCTGAGTTAAGTAGCCTTGGTTATAGCCCTCTGGTTATCATACATGGAATATTTCTTGCCATTCTCTTTTGGCATGCAGTGTTTTCATTGATAAGTCAGTTTCTAAATTTATTGGAGCTCCCTTGTATGTTATTTCCTTATTCTCCCTTTCTGCCTGTAAGATTCTCTGTTTGTCTTAGAATTTTTCCATTTTAATCATGATGTATCTTGAAATGAACCTTTTTGTTTTCTCTTGATTTGGACTCTGTGATTCCTGAATTTGTGTGACTTTTTCTTTCATCAAATTAGTAACATCCTCCATCATCACTTTTTCACATAGGTTTTCTATCTCTTTCTCTTCTTTTTCTCCTTCTGGTATCTCTATTATTTGGATATCATTATGTTTCATATATCTTCCATTCCTCTTAATCCTCCCTTATTCTTCCTGAGCCTCTTTTTTTTTCTTCCTCTTTCTGGGTATTTTTTTTCTACTTGGTCCTCCAGCTCACTGATACAATATTCTGCTTCTTCTATCCTGATTTTGCTTCCTTGTACTATGTTCTTCAGTTCAGATATTGTATTCTTCATTTCCTCTTGGCCCTTGTTGACAGTTTCTATTTTCTTTTTTATGCTGATATAGTTTGCAGGGAGTTTATTGTAGTTTCCCTTTAGTTTCTGATAATTTATTGTAAGCTCATGGAGCTTCCTGATAACCATTGCTTTGAACTCTATATCTGATAGTTGATTTGCCTGTTTAATTTATCATTCTTTCTGAGGCTTCCTCCCTTCTGTTCATTTGGGGATTGTTTATTTGTCTTCCCATTGTTTGTGAGACTCTTCAGCTTCTTAAATTGATCTGTTCTGACTCCCTGGCTTATGATTTGAACTTCTGTGGTAGAATACCTGTGAGATTGAATGGTGCAGTCTCCTTTGGGTATCTTGGTGTTCACCACCTCCACCTACTGTTTTTTGTGATAAGTTGGAGGAGGAAGGTAAAATGGTTTAAGATAGCACGAGACTATTCTATGCTGTTTACAGTAGCAGCCGGTAGCAAAGAGATACGGGATCCTTTGCTATGTGTAGTGTCAACCATTTTATTCCACCCAACTAGCCAGTTTTTAGAAAGGATGGAGAGAAGATAAGACTTTTTTGGGGGGAGGGAAGGATTGTGAGTTGGATCTAGAAAGCAGTGAGGTTGTGGGAGGTCAGCTTCTGAGGTAAGGTGAAAGTAAAGGATAGTAAATAGGTTTAGGGTGTGAGAGAATAGAGTTAATCACTACAATAATATATTTCGGGAAACTGTGAAGTGGGTTGAGATATGGGGGGGTATTTTGTAGTATTTACAGTGGTATGGAATGACTATTATTTACAATAATATTAGAGCAACAATCACATGACAGAATATATGAGATCTAGATACCAAGAATAGGAAGTATTGGACCATCAGTAGTGTGCTAATAGAACACCGGTAAAGTGAAGAACAGTAAATTAGCAATGCACTATGAATGAGAGGACAGGGGAAACATGTCATACAATACAATATAACCAGACAAGCCAAGAAGACTAAAGAGAAATGGGAGGAATACAAAAATATTATTCAAACAAAAGATGTAAGAATAATTAAAAATAAAAATAAGAATATGCAGTAATCTTGCAGGTTCTCTGTAACAGCAAAGTGAAACTTGTCTTTGTGTCTCAGCTGTTGGGATGGCTCCTCTTTGGACCCAATTCTGCTCTTTTCACAGTTTTTTTTTTTTGTTGTTTCATTTGTTGGCATTTCAAAAAAAAAAGCAGACTAAGGAAGGTGGAAGAGATAAAATTGGAAAGAAAGGAGAAGGAATAAAATAAGAAAGAGAGGCAAAAGGAGTTGAGAGATAAATAGACTTCCGCCAAGATGGAGGCGTAGGTGGAAACACTGTGCCTTCTCCCACAACTAAGTTTGAATACAAAGGTTTGGGGAACAAAGACACAGCCAAAGAACAGAAAATTGAACTATAGGGAAGTCCAACAATAATGAACCATTGTACCGGACGGGTAAGAGGGGCAGAGCCAGCAGCAGAGCAGCATTGGGCATGAAAGATCCCCCCACCCCAGGCGCCCAGGCGCCCAGGCACCGGGGGTAGCATCCCGTGGACCCAGTGAGGGCTTGGGATGGGGCGGCGGGAGTGAGCAGTGAGACGGACCATGCAGTCCCCAGCAATGAACCCAGCAGAGGCTGAACATTCGCGAGCACTGGGATGAATCACGCGGCCCATTTGCACACAGTGGGACAAATCACAGGGCCCGCTGTGTTGGCCATCACTTTCCTTTGGCCCCACCCCCACATACAGCATCACAACCCAGCAACTGGGTCGCCTGGCCCTGGTGAACACCTAGGGCTCTGCTCCTCATACATAACAGGTACAAACAGTCCAAAATATGGCTCAAGAAGAACTCACAGTCCCAGAGCTGATAACGCTAAATGACCAGGAAATAGCGAACCTCTCAGATGCACAGTTCAAGACACTGGTGATCAGGATGCTCACAGAACTGGTTGGTTTTAGCCACAAATTAGAGGAACATATGAAGGCTAAACTAATTGAAATGAAGGGAAATGCACAGGAAACCAATAGTGATGGAAAGAAAACTGGAACTCAAATCAAGGGGGTGGACCAGAAGGAAGAAAGAAATAACCAAACAGGAAAAAGTGAAGTTACAAGAATTCAAAAAAATGTGGAGAGGCTTAGGAACCTCCAGGACACTTTAAACGTTCCAACATCCGAATTATAGGGGTACCAGAAGGGGAAAAGAAACAGCCACGAGTGGAAAACTTATTTGGACAAATAATAAAGGAGAACTTCCCCAGTCTGGCAAAGGAAATAGACCTCCAGGAAATCCAGGAAGCACAGAGAGTCCCAAAGAAGTTGGACCCAAGAAGGAACACACCAAGGCACGTCATAATTACATTAGCCAAGATTCAAATGAAGGAGATAATCCTAGAAGCAGCAAGAGATAACGGGACAGTTACCTATAAAGGAGTTCCCATCAGACTGTCAGCGGATTTCGCAAAAGAGACCTTACAGGCAAGAAGGAGCTGGAAGGAAGTATTCCAAGTCATGAAATCCAAAGACCTACATCCAAGACTGCTCTATCCAGCAAAACTTTCATTTAGAATGGAAGGGCAGCTAAAGTGCTTCTCAGATAAGATCAAATTCAAGGAGTTCATCCTCACCAAGCCCTTATTATATGAAATGTTAGAGGGACTTATCTAAGAAAAAGAAGATAAAAAATATGAACAGTGAAAGGACAGCAAACTCACAGTTACTAACAACCACACCTGAAACAAAAGCAAACCAAGAGGACAGCTAGATCAGGAGTGGAACCATAGAAATGAAGAACAGATGGAGGGTTAGCATCAGGGGAGTGGGAGGAGGTGAGGGGGGGGATACAGAGAATAAGTAGCATAGATGGTAGGTAAAAAATAGATAGGGGGAGGGCAAATATAGTAGGGGAAATATAGAATCTAAAGAACTTGAGACACGTGGTCATAAACTAAAGGGGGGAAGGTGGGGGAGGGGATGTGCAGGGTGGAAGGGAATGAAGGAGGGGAATAGAACAACTGTAATGGTATAATCAATAAAATATATTTAAAAATAAAAGCAAAAAAAGGAATTTAGAGATAAATAATAAAAATTTAAAAATAAAAAATTACTTTGAATAATCAAACAAACAGAAAACAGAAACACAGACACACGCAAACCTCTTGCTGTTTTCAAAGTGGCCAAAGTGGTTTTTCTCTTCTTGCTGGCTGCAGCAGGCTGAGGGGTGTGTTGTTTACAGATGTGGGCGGGTCTCCTGAGGTGCACGCCCTCACTCTGAGTTTAAGGGTGCTTTCTCTGTGTCTCCTGAGGCTAGCATGCTCTCTCTGGTCCCAGGGTGTGGTCCCTGGGTGTTCCACAAAGCTCTTTTTTTCAGGGTTGCAGGCATGTGTGCCAGGCCAGTCTTCCTCCAGTCACAGGGGCTCTGGTGCACACTCTTCCCCGGGCTATGTGTGGGTGCTCACAGCCCCAGTGAGTTTGCCACTCAGTCCTTACTCTCCTCTCTGCAACTTCAAACAACCAGGTCTCTCCTGGTGCTGCTCAAACCCTGCGTGCCTGGGAAGGGAGCTCAGACCCAGCTCTCTCCCAAGAGTCTTGTGGCTGTCCCAGCAGGCCCCAGGACTGGGGCTGTAGCCTTCCTGGTCCCCGCAGTGATTCCTGGGTCCTTTCTGTCCTGAAGCACTCTCCTTACCATCTGGTTTTTCAGTGTTCACTACGATTTTTGATCTCCTATTTTCATATATGCTGTGGTACCCTTGGCTGTCTGCTCTGTTCCTCCATAGATTGGCAGGTTTCTCTCCCATGTGTAGGGGTAGTGGAATCTGCTCCCTCTTACCTATCAGTCATCTTCTCTGTGCTCTAAGGAATCTTTTAACCGCTAAGATCATGCAACTACATAATTGACTGCCTTAGCAAGTAATGATGATTAGAAATAGTTAGGTAGGAGCTAGATGGCTATCTATTGAGCTTAATGGTAGACTGGATAACCTTTAAGATTCTTTCTAATTCTTAGATTTCATGACTTTGTGGTGGTAATGATGTTGTTTTAGCTTTGTGCCAAGTAACATGACTGTGTTTTTTTCTTTGTGCTTGTCACAAACAGAAATGACGGTAACTATTATTTTTCATTACATCAGGACAAATTCATATCCTAGTATCATATTAGCAATTAGCATTATCAAAACTTCTTACTTGTATAATGTCCAAAGCTATTTTAAAGATGTTGACAAAATTTAATTTTCAAAAGTGTGAAATTCCTTTGATGTATTGTATAACCTAAAAAAACCTATTTCTTCCCCTTTCTTTTCCTTTTAATCTTCCTCAGTCATATCCTCCTAAATCTTCCATTGCCTGTACTGTTTAACAGTGAATTTTTCTATCATTCACTTATTCATTCTATAAACATTCATTGAGTCTATGAGCACAGCACATGTGTAAGGCAAGAAAATACAATATAAAATTTAGGATCTTTTTTAAAATTAAGCTTAATAGCTTACATTGGTCATTAGCACTATATGTTTCAAGAATAAATTCTATAATACATCATCTGTGTATTGCATTGTGCTCGTCACAGAAAGTCTAGTCTCTTTCTGTCACCATATATTAGAGCTCCTCTACTCTGTTCCACTTTCCCTCAACCCTCTTTCCCTCTGGTATTTACACTACTGTTGTCTGTGTCTATGAATTACTTTCTGCTTTATATCCCATATATAAGTGAAATCATATGATTCTTGTGCTTTTTTTGACTGACATTTGCTGAGCATGATATTTTCAAGATCAATCTATGTTTCACAAATGGCAGTACTTGGCAGTATTTATTTCTTAATGCTTAGTATTCCTCATATTTATAAACTCCATCTTATCTAATCATCCATTAATGGACACTTAGGTTGTTTTCATTTCTTAGTTATTAGGAATAATGCTGTAGTGAACATAGTGATACATGCGTCTTTAAAAATACATATTTTCAAATACTTTGGTAGATACCCAAAAGAGGGATTTTTAATAATTGAGTAATTTCCATACAGGTTTCTGATAATGGTATACCAAATTATATTTCTATGAGCAGTGTGTGAGGGTTGCTTTTTTTCAGCATTCTCAACATTAATATTGTGTCTTATTGATAACAGCCATTCTAACAGATGTGAGGGGGTTTTGACTTCCGATTTGCACTTCCCTTAAAGTTAGTGAAATCGATCCTCTTTTCACCTACCTGTTAGCCATTTGTGTATCTTCTTGAGAAAAGTGTGTGTTCAGTTCCTATGCCTATTTTTTAAAGATTATTTGTTTATTTATTTTTAGAGAGAGGGGATGGGAAGGAGAAAGAGAAAGAGAAAAACATCAATGTGTGGTTGCCTCTTGTGCATCTCCTACTGAAGACCTGGTCCACAATCCATGCATGTACCCTAGCTGGGAAGTGAACCAGTGACCCTTCAGTTCACAGTTCAGTATTCAATCCACTGAGCCACAGCAGCAAGGGCTCCTGTGTTTATTTTTGACTGCATTGTTTGGATTGTTGTTGTTGTTATTTTTGAGTTGTATGACTTCTTTATATATTTTGGATATTTGCCCCTTATTGGAAGTATTATTTGAAAATACCACCTTCCATTTACTTGGTTGACTTTTTGTTTTGTTGGTGATTTCTTTTTATTGTTTTATTATTATTTTTTTTACTTTATTGTCCTTCAATTACAATTATCTGCATTTTCTCACTACCAATGCCCCCAGGAGATGAGGCAACCCTCATCTCCTTCTCTTGCTTCCACCATGACCCTTGGTTTTGTCCATGTGTCCTTTATAGTAGTTCTTGAAGACCCTTCTCCCTATGGTCCCATCTCCCCTCCACTCTATCTATTGTTAGATTGTTCTTAATTTCAATGTCTCTGGATATATTTTGCTTGCTTTTTTTCTTTTGTTGATTATGTTCCAGTTAAAGGTGAGATCGTATGGTATTTGTCCCTCTCTACCTGACTTATTTCACCTAGCATAATGTTCTCTACATCCATCCATACTGTCACAACAGGTATAAGCTCCTTCATCTCTGCTGCATAAAATTCCATTGTGTAAATGTACCATAGTTTTTAATCCACTCATTTACTGATGAGCACTTGGATAGCTTCCAGCAATTGGCTATTGTAGCTTGTGCTTCTATGAACATTGGGGTGCATAGGTTCTTTTGGATGGGTGTTTCAGGGCTCTTAGGTTATAAACCCAGCTGTGGAATTGCTGGGTCAACAGACAGTTACAGTTTTAGTTTTCTGAGGATTTTCCACCCTGTTTTCCCCAGTGGTTTTACAGTTCTACATTCCCACCAATAGTGCAGTAGGGTTCCCTTTTCTCCACATCCTCTCCAACGCTTATTTTTTTATTTGTTTATGTTGGTCATTTTGACTGGTGTGAAGTGGTATCTCACTGTGGTTTTAATTTGCATCCCTCTGAGAGGTAGTGGTGCTGAACATCCTTTCATATTTCTGTGGGCCCTCTGTATGTCCTTCTTTAAGAAGTGTCTGTTCAGGTCCTTTACCCATTTTTTAAGGAAAAACAAAGTTTTATTTAAATACATCATTTCTCTTTACAAAACATCATAAAGTAAAGCAAGAATTAAAATACAAAAGCAAAATTCCTATTAGAATACATTTAAGGAAGTTGTTATTGTAGAATTATTTTAGACACCATTCATTGTTATTGTTTGACAACTTACATTTTCTAGAATATGTTTTAAATCAAATTTAAAGTCTTTAACAATGTGATATTTTTTCACATTTTTTATTATTGTTGAAGTACAGTTGTCTCCATTTTTGCCCCACTACTCCCTTCCACACCAGCCATTTCTACTTCCCACATTTAATCCTGCTCTCTTTTGGTTTAATTGAATTGGCTTCCTGGAATGAAGTTGTGTGAGTATTTTGTGTATTTTGGAGATCAAACCCTTATCTGAGGTATCATTGGCAAATATATTTTCCCATAAGGTTGGTCCCCTTTTCATTTTGCTGATATTTACTTTAGCTGTGGAGAAGCTTTTTTACTTGATGAGATCCCATTTGTTTATTCTTTCCTTTATGTCCCTTACTCTAGGGAACATATTGGTGAAAATATTGCTGCATGGAATATCTGAGATTTTCCTGCCTGTGCTCTCCTTTAGAACTGTTATAATGTCACAGCTTATATTTAATTATTTTATCCGTCTTGAGTTCATTTTTATATATGGTTAAGTTGGTGGTTGAGTTGTATTTTTTAGTATGTAGCAGTCCAGATCTCCCAACACTATTTGTGAAAGAGGCTATTTTGACTTCATTTTATGCTTCTGCCCCCATTGTCAAATATTAGTTGACTATAGACACACAGGTTTACTTTGGGTATCTGTATTCTGTTACATTGGTTCATGTGTCTGTTCTTATGCTAGTACCAGACTGTTTTGATTACAGTGGCCTTGTAATACACTTCAATATCAGGTAGTGTGATCTCTCCTACTTTTTTCTTTCTTCTTAATATTGCTGAGGCTATTTGAGATTGTTTATGGCTCTTTATAATTTTTAAAATGTTTTTTCTATATCTGTGGAATATGCCATTGGTATTTTCATGGAGATTGCAGTGTGTGGAGGACTGTGGTAGAGGACCCAGTGTTTTAGGTAAGGACCAGTGTTCCAGTAAGGACCCAGTTACTGCCTATTTAACCTCCACAAATTTGTGGGATTTCCCACTTTCTTTTTGCAGTTTATTTCCAATTTGAAAGTACTGTGGTGAAAAAATAGGCTTATTATGATTTTAATCTTCCTTAATATTTTAGACTGCTTTTGTGCTCCAACATATGGTCTATGATTGAGAATGTTCTCTGTGCATTAGTTAAGAATATGAACACACACACACACACACACACACACAAAGTCAGGTGTTCTGGCATGAGATGCTCTGTAGACATTGATTATATACTTTTGGTTTAATGTGTCATTTAAGACTAAAATTTTATAATTGATTTTCTGATTGAATGATATATCTTATGCTGTTAGTTTGGGTTTTTGACCCCAGCTATAATTGGGTTTTTGTCATTTTATCACTTTAGTTTTTTTAGTAGTTCCTTTGTCTACTTTGGTGCTTCCAGGTTGGGAACAAATGCATTAATTTGTTATCTGTTGACATTTTGTCCCATTTATTATTGTGTGTCCACTTTTGTCTCATGACTTTTTATTTTAAAATCTATTTTGTCAGCTATAAATACAGTTACACCCTCTTTTCCTTGAATTCCATTTGCTTGGAGTATCATCCTCTACCCTCTTCCCTTTGAGTCTATGTTTGTCCTTGCAGTTGATATGTGTCTCCTGAATGCAGAATATTGTTGGATTTTGTTTTTTGATCCATCTCACTACTGTGTGCCTTTAAACTGGTGAGTTCAATCTATTTGTATGTAGAGTGATTATTGCTATATGATGACTTCCTATAGCCATTTTTTCTTTTGTTTTCGGGCACCTCTGTGTCTCCATTGTTTCTTTTCCCTTGTGTTTTTGTCTGTTATTTTAATTTAGTGATATTTTATGCTTTTTCCCTTCATTTCTCTTTTTTATGTGTCTCAGTTCTAGATTGTGTGTGTGTGTGTTTATGTTAGGTTTATGTAAGTGAAACTTTTCTATGTACAATAGTGCTTTTTATTCTGATGCACCTTATCCATTTTCCTGTGCAAGTTCAGACCTTTCTCTCTCTTTTATCTTTTTTATGTGGTGTGTTCATTTTCAAATTGCAGTAGCTATTTTCTTTTTTTAAAAAAATTAGTTTACCTCCTTTAAACTTTAAGTTATATTTTAATACTTAATAAACGTCTGAACAAGGGCTGCAAGTTTCTGCTTCTGTCTGTGAGTTATCTTACTTATATTTTTATATCCTTTTGTATTTTTGATTCAGGTGGAAGAGCACTTTTCAGCATTATAATCCAGGTCTTGCTGGGGTAAATACCTTCAGATTTTGTATGTCTGGAAAAGCCTTTATTTCTTATTCATATCTGAAGGTTTACTTTGTTGAATATCTTGTTCTTGGTTGGTGATTTTTGTCTTTCAATAATTTGAATAGTTTAGTCCACTCTGTCCTTGCTTATAGTGTTTTTTGCCAAAAAATACAAATATATTCTAATGAGGTGCCCTTAATATGTTATTATCTTCTTTTTCCTGGATGCTTTAAGAATTTTATTTCTTTTTCATTACTTTTTGATGGTTTTAATATAAGGTGTTCTGATGAAGGCCTTTTTGGCTTGAGATAATTAGGTGTTCTGTTAGCACCTTGGATTTGAGGATCCAGTTCTTTCCATATATAGGTTTGGAAAATTCCCATTGATTATTTGTTTGAATAAGCACTCAGTGTTCTCCTACTCTTTTCCTTCTAGTATACACAATATTCATATATTGTTCTTTTTTAAAATTTTTATTTATTCATTTTTAGACAGAGGGGAAGAGAAGGAGAGAGAGGGAGAGAAATATCAATGTGTGGTTGCCTCTCGTGCGTCCCCTGCTGGGAACTGGCCTGCAACCCAGGCATGTGCCCTGACTGGGAATCGAACCTCGGTCCTTTGGTTCATAGGCCCACGCTCAATCCACTGAGTTACACCAGCCAGGGCTATATATTGTTCTTTTCAATGGAGTCAGAAAATCATGTATAGTCTTTCACTTTTAAAAATGTTCATTCTCTCTCTTTCATCACCTAAGTCATTTCTAGATAATTATCTTCTGTGTTACTATTTTTTTCTCCATCAGGGCTGCTGTATTTCCCAAGCCTGATAGTTCTTTTTCATCTCATTTAGCTGCAGAATTTCTGTTTGGTTCTTTTTCTTAAATTTTAGTTTCTTTGGTGAAATAATCCTATTAGATTTGGTTTTATTTTTGAGCTAATTGAACTGCTTTTCTTATTTTTTGGTATCTCTTTGAGTTTTTTCAGAACTGCAAACTAGAATTTTCTCATTTAAGGTACAGTCTTCCATTTGTTTATTTTCTGTTGATTTTTAAATTTTCTTTTTTTTAATTTTTAAAATTTATTTATTTTTAGAGAGAGGAAGGGAGGGTGAAAGAAAGGGAGAGAAACATTAGTGTGTGGTTACTTCTACAGTGCCCCTTACTGGGGACCTGGCCTGCAACTAGGCATATGCCCTGACTGGGAATTGACCCTTTGGTTCACAGTCTGACACTCAATCCACTGAGCCACATCAACCAGGGCTTACTTTGCTTTTTGAATTATTTTCTTACCTTGGTTATTCATTGTGCTTAATGGATTATTTTTCTGCCTAGGTATTTGTGGAAATAAAAACTTCAGCTGCTTCTTTAAAAAATATATTTTACTCTTCATTGTTTAGCAGATTGATATGGAGAGGTATTCCTTTTGTTTTCTAGTAGTTGGGATAGAAGTACAAGCTTTTATTTTACATAATCTGTTTTATTGGGGCTTAAGGGATTTCCATGGGAAGGTATAACTTTGGCTATGGGAATTGCCCTGTATGCCCTGAGGAGGTAGGCATACCCTTTATGCCTCTGTGGCCTTCGTATTGGGGCACCATCCCTAAGGATTGGAAGTGGTGGAGTATAGGTCTACTATATGCTCTCAGCACCAACTTTCTCTAGCCACAAGCCATGGCACAGTTGTTGTTTCTGAGTTGACTGAGCTGACTTTACCAGGATGGTTTTAGGAGGGATGGGCACAGGAAAGCTGATTCAGATCTCCATGGCTCTGTTTTCTTCAGTGGTTTTAGCTGTGGTGGGGGCTCTGCCTGCAAAACCCTACTGGCCACAGTGAATGAGAATAAATCTACCAAGACATGATCTGCATAATCTGATTGGGGAGGAATGGTGGCCAGTCTCTCAGATGAGAAGGGCCATGAGCCTGTTCCTCAATGGGCTTTTATTGGGTTTAGTTTCCATAGGAATACAAAGCATATATGTAAAGCTCATCAATCATTGTCTTGCCGTAGTGATAGCATTCAAAGAACTATGAGGGCTTATTCTGAGTCAGTGTCAGATAGATAGAGTGACACCATAAAATTTTGAGAAACAAACTCATTTTATGCTTGGACCCTTATCATTTGAATTGAGGCTATTCTTAGCAAAGCAGGTCTCATAGGATTTTATGCATTCTTTCCCAGGCCTAATTGCCCCAGGAAACTGCCCATTCCAGCACGGGGCCCACCTGCCCCTGGCATTGTTTCAGGCTTAAAATAAGGTGGGGCATGTGGGCAGCCAAGAGATTGGGATAGAATGAGGACTCAAGCTATGAGAAAGCCAAGGGTGAGGGTCCATTACCCCTTTTCTATAGTCCCCTAAATCCTTCCCTGATGGCCCCTTCAAGACTGTGCCTGTGTTAGGTTGTCCCTCCTTTGAAGAATCTTACCCATCATTAGCTAACCAGTCATCAACCCAGGGCCAAGCAGGGTAAAGTAAAGGGGGCAGAGGCTGCACCCCAGCCAGGAGGATAAGCTTTATCTTCTTAGCTTAGTGGCTTATGGTCACAAGGTCTTTTTACTAATCCTCAGACAATGAGGGTTATGACTTCTGAAACCAGGCAGGGTGGTTCCCAACATTTAGCTATAATAAATACAGAGTCTTTAGGCTGAATTTTTAAATTTCTTTTGTGATTTTCTGAGCAAGGATTTTACTTCTGTGTGGGTTACAGGGGAATGGGGCAGGCAGACTCCCATGTCTGCAGAATCCCGAGTCCAGTGATTACAGGCTTTGGAATGCTGTCACCCTTTGAACCCACCACTCTTCCCCTGACTCTGGGCCCAAACTTAATGTGTGCCAGGCTCCCCTAGCCTGATTGCTTCTACCTTTCTGGTTTGCCCAGTGCAGCAATACACTCTGTCCCTTCACTGCAATCTGTCAACTGATGCCCATGCAAGCATCTAACTGTACATGACTTTTGTCTTTGTTCTTCCACAATTGGGTCTCCACTGTTGGCTTAGGTACAGGCACCTTCAGAATTCTCAGTGTGCAGGTTACTCAGATGTGTTTATGTGTTGAGAGGGAATCCTTTGTTGAATTGTAGCAGTCCAGTTTGTACATTCAAGGGGAGAGACCTGGAGGTCCTCTCATGCCATCATGCTACTTATATCACTCTAAGATTTAGAACCTTACTAACTATCAGGGTGGTAAAATATAGGGATCATCTAATGAAAATTTACTTGTGTTTATTAAGCAACTACAAGTAGGTTTACATGGTATCTAGTTTTGATCCACCACCAAAAATGACTGAGTTAGTATATGAAGTCTGGTAAATTGACTAAGTCTGACAGTTACAATGCTTACCACTATCCACAAGCTACCCGGTGTCAAATGTTAAGCACATACAAAGGTAGAAACACAGAGACATATAAAAGATGATGTTTTGCTACTGTAAAATACTTTATCTTAACTCAGGAAAACTCAAGCTCCATATCAAAGGTTTAGAATATTTCCATTAAGTTTTGTAGCCAACTCAGGGTTAAAATTGATGTATGAATGAGTTTTGTTCCATTATGAATGTTACTCAATAATTTGCTTATGTTGCGGGGATAGATGTGAGTAAAATAACAATGATGTATGTCAGAACTTAACTAATTCATTATTTATGTGATTGGCTCCTTTGTTGGACCAGACTTTAGTTTTTGGATATTGGAAGAGTATTTCTTCAATTTTTTGTGCTATTTACAGAAAAAAAAATGTTGGCCTATCACTTGGGCATTTATATTGGCCATAGAACCATAAGGTAATTCACAACATGGCAACTGGCTTCCATCAGAGTGAGCATGTAACAGAGTTATTTTGACACCCATTCATGGAAATGGCATTATATCATTTTGCCATATTCTGTTCATTAGAAATAAGGCACTAGGTCTAGCCCACACTCCAAGGGAAGAAGAGATTATATAAGATAGAGATACCAGGTGGAAAAGTGATCAGTATGGGCCATTTTGAAGGCTGCCACCACAGGTATACTTCTATGCAGGTAGAAGTCTACCACATAGTAGACTTCTTTCCTTTCTGCAACCCTTATCTTTTAGAAAGACATGAATATCGCCCTGGCTGGTGTAGCTCAGGGATTGAGCACAGGCCTGTGAACCAGAGGATCATGGTTCGATTCCCAGTCAGGGCACATGCCTGGATTGCAGGCCAGTTCCCTGCAGGCCAACTCCCAGCAGGGGATGCACGAAAGGAAACCATACATTGACGTTTCTCTCCCTCTCTCCTTCCCATCTAAAAGATAAATAAATAAATAAAATCTTAAAAAAAAAGAAAGACATGAATATCTATCACATATAACAAAGCCAAAACCTTAAAAGCCTTTTACAATTTCCCACTTTTGTTCCTTTAATGTAATCAATCACAAAGGGAAATGGAGATTGATTTATAAGCATCTATGAAATATGTCCTATTTACTTCATATCCACTGATACTGTCCTAGTTCAGATTTTCACTCTTTCTAGTTTGGATTACTTTTTATTTTTCTTATTATTAATTGTTTATTAATAATTTTATTGTATTTTTCCATTAATATTTATTCTCCTTATACCCTCTCCCACTTCCTGCCACCCACCTCCTCCCATAGACATTTTTATTCTTATAGTTCTTCAGTTTCTCTTTCCATGCAATTAATATTTGATACTGATTATTCCCCCAGTTCCAGCCAGTACTCCTGGCTTTTATACAGTTTGTGGGATTGCATCATTGGATTCCTAGTGCTGAGGACAGTATTTGGACATGATGCTCATGCAAATTTTCAACAAAATGATTAGGCATTAGAGGCAGAATGGAAGTCAGTACTGAGAACTTCTTAAATATGCCTATGTCCCTGAATGCTCTGTATATTTTTCCTGGAATATTAGGTGCTTCTCCTCGTGGGAAAAATATTGAATCCACCTTTTCTTCCTAATAACACAGAGCTTCATTTCCTTATTTTTTTATGAGTTCCAAGTTTTACCTGCTACTTTCTGGTCACTGATCTTGACTTCTTCCTTTCTCCTTGGATCACCTTTATCATTTGACATATTCAAAATAAAAAAGTGATCACTGTAAAATAAGTAATTATTCATAAAATTTTTCATACAAAAACTGATAAAAGATATTACATTATTTCACTATGAAAACAAAATAAAATGCTTCTCAAAAACAAAATAAAATAAAATAAAAAGGTTCAGTAAACACAAATCTCACTTTCTTTACAAAAGTGTGTTTTCCATCATAGCACTAGCTGTTAAACTACTACCTAAGAATTTCTTTTATTCTTATTAATTTCCATAGTGGTTTGAATAGTTTTTATCTATCAAATTGCATTTATTAATGTATTAAAATAATAAACTGTTTCCATATTCCAATCAAATGAAACTAAATGATAGCTGGAGATTCTTAAGCTAACAAGTGGGACCTCTGACCTACCTGCTTCATATAAGTATGTGTTCAAAATAAATTAAAAATAAAATATAGCAGAATCATGGATAATGTTTGACTTAATTTTAATAACCTTATCTGGAGTGAAAAATCAATTCTCTTTGTATTTTTAGTACTAAGTATGTATTATACCATGGTGAAATATGGTATAACAAACTGATTTGAGGACTCTTGTTGTATATGCTATAAACAATCATCAGCAAAATTTTTAAATTAGAATAATTGAGGGATTACTTGCATACCATTTTAATATGCAATTAGGTTTTCTAGCAGGTACTAATTTTTAAAAAACTGCAAAAAGATTGAATAGCTATATTAAGTTCTTTTTTTCCACTGAAAAAATTTAAATGGTCAGTTTAGCTTATTCAAATTTAATTTAATTATTAAAAACACATGATACATAATACCTCATAGTCTGCTGTGCCTCAGTTACTTTAACACTGTGAAGAGATAGTTGTGTTTTATACTCCCCTAACAAACAGGGTGGAGCCTAGTATAGCTCACCCTTCATTTGTCCCAATGTGCCATATAATTGTTATTGTTTTTTATGTAAATAGTCATTACAAATTAGGGAAATGCGATCTTAAGTATCCATTTCCCCTTTTCAAGAAGCAATCACAATAACCATTGTCTTGGTATTTTTCTAGAAATAGTCGATGTATCTGCAAACATGTGTCTTTATATGTTATTTTTCATAGATGGTAATGTAAACATACATACTGATTTTTTTCTGCTTTTGAAAATGTTCACTGTTAATATATATAGTACTACTGTATTGTTTTTATTTTCTTGAGTGGGGGTGCTGCATTGTTGCTTGTCAAATATTATTTTTTATTTACAAATGCTAAACTTTAAAAAGCTTCATTAATATCTGTTTATGTATGTATTGTTAGGTATGTATTTTTTAACAAAATGTGACCAGAGGGGAGTGGGGAAGTGGTAATGGTAGAAAGAAGGGGGGGGCTAGTCATAGAACATGTATGAATGACCCATGATATGGACAACAGGGTGGGAATTGACTGTGGGAGTGGGGAGGAGGGCAAAGGGGGAAATTGGGACAACTGTAACATAGTAACAATAAAAATGAAAAAAAACTATTTAAACTTCTAAAATTCTAATATCACTGATGGTCACTTTATGCCGTTAATGTTTTCATTGATATCAGTTTCTTGTCCTTGTATGAAATATTGTGTTTCTGGCTAAAATTTTATTGTACGAGAAAAATGTTTTTGACCAGATTTTATTTACATGACGGCCTGGAATTGTGGCATTTTGCCAAGTATACTGTGCACGTTTAAAATATTTTCCAGGTATCTATTCACATAAGGAATTATCGTGGCCCAGAAAAAGCAGTTACAACCTACTGAGTAAATAATTTTAGTTTTTAAAAAATTGGAAAAACTTTGAAGGGGATATAATCATATCTTAGTTGTTAGAAACAACTATTGATCAACCTTGTTTTTTTTCTCTAAATGGTACTTTAATTCTTAAATAATTGAGCAGCAAGATAAAACAGAGGAAAAAGAAACAAAGGACAAATGCAATCAGTTTCTTGACAGTATAGATTTTCTTTCTTCCCCATAATCAGATAGCATCTCCTCATCATGAAAAAAAAAACAAATAAACAAAATCACAAACAAATAAAATAATAGTACTGGAGCAAAATGCTAAGGTTTCTGGAGGCTAAAACAAAATATCAAAATACATAGCTCAAATTGCAAAAATAAGTAGATGAAATTTCACTGAAATTTAAAAGGTTCACTTTCATTATTGTGTTGTTTGACTTAAATTTTATCTTTGTGAAACTTCTGTATAGGAAGTAATTGATTATTTTAACTCATTTAGAAAATTGTGCACTTTATGCTACTTCTTTTTTCAATAAGGAAACAAGGTTATTGTTATCAGTTAATTTAAGCTTATGTGTGTTTTTGTTTGTGTGTGTTATTTTCTGTTTATCAATCATGTGGCACCAAATTTTTATTTACAATTCAAAGATTGAGCTTTACAATTCTTTGTAGTTATTAGAGTTCAATTTGTTCTTTCTAAAAAAAGTGAGGAAAATATTTTGTGTTTTTTTCACACAATTCTATGTTTATCTAGACATTGTAGGTTTCTGATTATAATATCTTTTGACAAGCAAATTAGACCATAGAAAGGGTATCTGACTTGGCGCTTGAAGCATATGGGGCTGTCTTCTGCAAGTATACCTTAAAAACAAGTCTTTCTGTCCAGTGAGGGGCCATGTTCAGACTCAGATTTTTACTTTAGTGTGCAAGGGAAAAAGTAGCCTCTTATGTTAAAGGAAATCATAAGCTCAGGAGAAAAGTGTACCTAGTATGAATTGAAGCTGAAAGTAAGAGATATTAAGAAGCCCATCTAAAAATAACATTTTAATGTAAAAATAGTTAAGGAAAATATATAGGGTAGAAGAAATCCAATAAATTGATTATTTTGATTATTATCCCTGCAATTAGAAGTAGTCCTGTAAAAAGTTTGCTCTATAACATAACACTATTATTAAAATTTAGTATTTGGTTCCCTACAGTTTGTCAACATGGCAAAAATAATTGTTTTGAAATGACCAATTTCACACCAATTTTGCATGTAAACATTTCTATTTCAGCTATCTTATCTGAGATTGATAGGTAAAACAGCTAAATATATACACGTCTTGAGATTTCAACATATATATAAAGATAAGGGAAGGTCTATTGATCAGTTTTTAATTCATATTGTCATTTTGAACACACACAACTACAGATGGTGGAGTTTTGACTACCCATCAGAGAACCAGTACCTTTGAGACAGCTGTTACAGCTAAACTTCTCTTACAAGCTTTAGGTCAAGAGTAGTCAAACCTGTTACAGCACCTGCTTTTGCATATGCAAATCTGTTATTCTGTCACTTCATTAAACAAAAAGCCATAACAGCCTTTTGTGGTTGTAAATATGAGACTGGAACATCATCTACATGAAATGAAATCCAGCAAAAAGACAATTGTGATTTCTGCTGTGTAGATCCTGTTTGGGGCTTTGTTTCTGAAAGACTGCCCATAGTTCAGAGGGAGGATAGAGGCAAGTTTATGTTCAGAGACAAGAACAGGGAAGGTATTCACTGTCATTGACTGTAGGGTAGTTGTGAAGTTTGACATGCCCAGAAGCTACTGAATGCCATATGGGGCCCCCATATACTGCATATCTCAGTTTTCATCATCCGGTGAGCCTGCAGCAGGATTTCCAGGCACTGAAGTTGACATGTCTACTTTGGTTTGGAGCTGATTGATCCACAGAATAAAACATGCTTGTGGGATCTTCCTTTGCTATAGAATGACATAAATGATTAAAATGCTTTCTTTAGAAAAACAATCATCATTTGTTTATAGACCTTACTGCTTATGGGAAAGAGATTGTCAAATAGTAATGCAAGCAGAGTTTGTTGGAAACTTTCTTTTTTTAAATTATATTTTATTGATTATGCTATTACAGTTGTCCCATTTTGTTTGTTTGTTTGTGAACTATAGTATCCTTCAACTTAGGCACATTAGAGATAAAAGTGGGAATACAATTTGTGCTGTTGGGAGAAGAAAGGATGGAAGGGAATTCTTTCTTTATTTACTCTATCTCTTAAAAAGGGTGGTGGCATGTAACAAAAATGGCTCTTGAGAATTAGCAAAATGACTAAAGATTTTACTCTGTGTTGGTATAGTTTGCTGTGGGGGAGAAATGGAAATTACTACACCTGATAAAGAAATGTTGTATTCTATCATTTTAGCTTACATTATTTTATTGTGAAGTGGTTCCTAATTTCCCTTGTAGAAAAAATAGTGCAAAATACATATTTCACAGAAACTAAAGGTTGTGTGTTGATTGTGCTAATTATGTTGAATTGTGTTCATTCTGACATTGATTTACAATAAGCAAGAGTAAAACATATTATTTTCTAGCTTTGGGGGGATTAAAAATTCTTCCATGACCTTTTAACCTCATAAAATGATTTCCCTGCTTTTGACACAGGCATTATATTTGCAAAGGTTGAAGTTAACTCTTCAAAGTACCAGACACCATTTTTATTAGGATATTAATTCTCAGAGGTTCTAATCTCATCAAGATTTGTGGGCATTTTCATTCATAGGCCATTCTGATTTGTAGCTCTTTCTTTTCACAGCAGTATTAAATACCAAACCTTCTCTGATATGGAAGTTCATTAGAGATATGTCTTTGATGACAGCCTTTTTCCTGGCTTCAGTTTCAAATACCTTGATGTAAAGCTTAAGAAACCATTGTGTTGTAAGCCCTCCTTGATGCGCCTTATTTAGATCTGCATAGTAAATCAAGGAAAGTAAATAACAAGGCAGCAGATGGAAGCATGGAGATAAGACCCATGAACAATTGTATTTGTATTTTGTTATGATGTTGACAGGAGCTAAAATTCACTAATCTAGTTCAACTGATCTGCATTTCAAAGAAATCTCATTTAGCAGCAACTTGAAGGTTTGTAGGATAAAGTTCTTTTATTACAGCTTTTATTGCATTCTTTGCTAATTTATCTGTTCAAGATTTATCCTTGGTTACTTAAAGCTGCAAGCATGTTACAGGGAGTCTTAAATACTATGACAGCATTAATGTCTAGACCATGAACTGAAGATAATTACATATCCAGCCCTGAATAGGTTACATTTAGAAACTACTGTTGTCCAAACTCAATTGACAGGGCAAAATAGATAAGGATTTTTATTTTCTTCTCCCTCTCTTGCTTGTTTGCTCAGAGATTTTTTCTTCGTACCTCATAAATGAGTTGATATATAATCAATTACTGAGAAAATATGCACAAAATGAGTAGATCTTCTTTAAATGTGAATTTATTAATGCTGATATAGGTAAGCTCATTTGAGAATGGAAGATCATTAGTTTTGGAAGTCTGATATCCTTATTTAACTCTGTAGTTATAAATATGTATACTACATAAGTAAATATGTTTAATGCGAAACTAAACACTTAAAAACTATACAATAAACAAACTACAAAAAATTAGTATTTTTTCATTTTGATTATATATCTCAATTCATGTGAATTAGTTATTTTGAAAAGTTGTCACAGAAATTAAATATTATATGTGTATATTTATATAACTAAATTTTGAATAAATTCCACTTGCATTGGTTCCAAAATGATAGACTACTGGGTTAGAACAGTTATGCATAGCTTAGGTCCTATACTTGCCATTTTCCTCTCTGAGATTTTGGATAAATTAATTTCTATGACTATTTCCTATAAACTGTGGAAGATGGAGATGATTCAGAAGTGCACAGGGTCTTCTCAGTTAGAAGTTGCTGGTCATTCACTGACAACTCACTCTACGTTAGACATCATGACTGACCTAAAGTTTATGCAGGTAAGTTGTCTTCCCCCAAATAATTTGTGTAAATATTTCATTCTCTAAAATTTATTGCTAATACAATTATTATTTGGGATATAAGTTTGTACTTCTCTTTCTGACTCCTTTTGGTGGCCCCAGTTTGTTGTGTGTGGGTTAGCTTTGATTCTACTTTTCATAAGACACAATGGATTAATTTAGTAGCCCTTACAATATATTTACTATATAATTTATTTATTCTTTTAAGATATTTTATTTATTTATTTTTAGAGAGAGGGTAAGGGTGGAAGAAAGGGAAAGAAACATCAGTGTATGGTGGCTTCTCCAGTGACCCCTGCTGGAGACCTGGCCCACAGCCCAGTCATGTGTCCTGACTGGGAATTGAATTGGCAACCCTTTGATTCTCAGGCCAGCACTCAATCCACTGAACCATGCCAGCCAGGGCATTTTATCGTTTAAATCAAATTTATAATGTGATTTTTGGAAAAAAAACTGTAATTTTTTTTATTCTAAAATTTAATGTCATTTCATCAGTTCAGAGTATTTAAAACCAAGTATTTTATTTTACTAACTTAATACAGTTTGTCAAGTAAGTTTCCTATAGAAATAAGTTAAATAATGACTTGATTGTCCTTTAGAAGATATATTTTTGAAAGGTTTAGTCAGAATTTAAAAATCATGGTAGTAAAAATAAGTTCCTGCAATTGATGAACATAAATGATTAAGAAGAGCTTAACATAACTGTCTTGGCTCATCATTCCTTGTCAAATAGTTTAGTACTATCTTTGTTATAAAGTTAGGTTGGTAAGATAGACACAGATAAATAAGACATCCTCTATTTTCAAATAGTTTTTAATTAAATGTGAGAAATCAGTTATGTAGACAAACATAATATATAGTGGATTAAGTGAACAGTTTGCAATATGGAGCTGTGGAGAAAAAGCTATGTGAGTCAATAACTTCTGGCTAAAAGGATAAAATAAGCAAGTGCTTCATGTTTGTGGTAATTGAAATGAAGGTTGAAAGGTATGGTGCAATTTGATCAAATAATATTTGAAAGGAGCAAGACATTCTAGGTGAAACAAATTAAGACTAAAGGATTATAAGGGTGAACATGGTTTGTTCAGGTTGATTCTAGATTGTAGAATGCAGAAATGTAGAATGTAGAAGGTAGAAAAGATTAGTGGAACTTAAAGGAGAGGTAGATCTGATACTAAGATGAAAAGCTTTAGGTTTAATAAGTTATACTTTGTGGGAATAATATCGAGGAGACCCTCCTTATGTTAAACACTAATTGATGCACTCATAAAAAAGACACCAGGGAAATGATTTGCATGATATGAAGTAAAATGTATTGAATTTAGACATTAATATTTTTCATCCCTCCCCCTATGCTAGTCCAACAGATTAGGAAAATATTATACATTTGAACAACTTCGTCAGGTTTGATATATTCTGCAGAAATCAGCAAGGAGAGAGATGTTTGAAGATATTTGGTTCATGTGAGGGATATGAATTCAGAATTGTCATTTGAGAGATGAAGAAGGGACTATCATTAGAGAGGTAAAAGAGAGTGCTGTTTTAAGATGATTTGTAGAGACATCTTATAGTTTTTCGGTATGTATTTAAGAAAACGCCAGTTTTCTTAAGTGAAGGGAAGGTTTCAGATAAAATTCTGAAGCTATATGAGCCATTATTAATTTGAAGAAGGGTTAGAACCAGAATATTCAAGTGAAATGTGAGAGAAAGTAGAGGATAAACAGCTGAGCAAAAGAGAGAATGGAATTATATTTGGGAATATAAATGAAATTTACAGGCTATAAATTGCATTTACAGTCTGTTTTCACTAATAAGATTAAATAGCAAGAATTTCTCAAAATGTAAATGGAGTGCATATAAAATATTTCGTATTTTTATTTTTATTGTTTATGCTGTTACAGTTGGTCCCCCTTTTCTCCCTTTCCCCACCTCCACTCAGCCTCACCCTCTTCCTATCCCAAGCCAATCCCCATTTTGTTGTCCATGTTCATGGGTTGTCGATAAATATTATTTGGTTAATCCCTTCACCATGTTTTATTTTTCACCCCTCCCCCCTTTTGTGGCATCTGTCAGTTTTATGTATCTAAGCTTCTGTTATATTTTGTTTGTTGATTTAGTGTTCATTAGATTCCACATGTAAGTGAGACCATGTAGCAGTATTCTTTCACTGACTGGCTTAATTCACTTAGTATAGTTTTTTAAATATTTTATTTATTTATCTTTAGAGGAGAAGGGAAGGAGAGAACTATCAATGTATGGTTGCCTCTTGTGAGTCCCCTGCGGGGGACTGGCCTGCAACCCAGGCATGTGCCCTGACTGGGAATCGAACCGCAATCATGTGGTTCGCAGGCCTGGGCTCAATCCACTGAGCTACACCAGCCAGGGCTAATTCACTTAGTATAGTTTTTTTCAGTTCCATCTATGCTGTTGCAAAATAGGAGTTTCTTCTTTTTCACTGTTGCATAGAATTCCATTGAGTAAATGCACCACAGCTTTTTTACCTAGTCATCTACTGATGGGCACTTAAGCTTCTTCCTAATTTTGGTTATTGTAAAGAGCACTTGGTTATTGTTAAAGAGCTATAAACATAATGGTGCGTGCATTTTTTATATTGGTATTTCAGGATACTGGGGGTGTCCTCCCAGAAGTGGAATCATTGGCTCAAAAGGGAGTTTCATTTTTAACTTTTAAGGAAAATTCCATAATGTTTTCCGCAGTGGCTGTGCCAGACTACATTCCTACCAACTAAGATTCCCTTTTCTCCACATCCTCACCAACATCTGTTGATTTTTTGATGGTAGCTGTTCAATAAGGTGATATTTCATTAAGGTGATATTTCATCCCACTGTATTTCTGTGATGATTAGTGATATTGAGCATTTTTTTTCATGTCTATGGGCCCTCTGTATGTCCTTTTGGAGAAGTGTCTATTCAGAATGTTTGATCATTTCTTAATCAGGTTGTGTGTCTTCCTAGCATTGAGTTGTATTAGTCATTTGTATATTTTGGTGATTAAACCCTTGTCAGATTTATCATTGGTGAAAATGTTCCCCCATACAGTGGGTTTCCTATTTCTCTTGTTGATGTTTTTATATTTATTTTTAATAAAATAAAAGTATATTTATTTTATTCAAATACATTTTTCTGTCTTTTACTGCCACCCCAGCCCACCCACCCAGCCCCCCCCCATTCCCTCCTATTTCTACTCCCCCTAGTTTTTGTATATGTGTCTTTTATACTTGTTCCTGTAAACCCTTCCCATTTTCCCCTGAAATTCCCTCCCTCTCCCTTCTGGACACTGTCAGCCTGTTCTCTATTTCAGTGTCTTTGGTTATATTTTGCTTGTTTGATTGTTTTGTAGTTTAGGTTCCTGTTAAAGGTGAGATCATGGGTTTTTGTCTTTCACTGCCTGGCTTATTTCACTAAGCATAATGTTTTCCAGTTCCATCCATGCTGTTGCGAAGGGTAGGAGCTCCTTCTTTCTTTCTGCTGCATAGAATTCCTTTGTGTAAACGTACCACAGTTTTTTTTATCCATTCATTTACTAATGGGCACCTAAGTTGTTCCCAGCACTTGGCTATTGTAAATTGTGCTGCAATGAATATTGGTGTGCATAGGTTCTTTTGGATTGGTGTTTTAGGGTTCTTAGGGTATAATCTTAGTGTTGGCATTGCCAGGTTCAAAGGCAAATCCATTTCTAGTTTTCTGAGAAAATTCCATACTATTTTCTATAGTGGTTGTACCAGTCTGCAGTCCCACCAACAGTGAACTAGGGTCCCCTTTTTCCCACAACCTCTTCAACAGATGTTGTTTGTTGCTTTGTTCATGATGGCCATTCTGACAAGTATAAAGTGGTATATCATTGTGGTTTTCATTTACATCTCTCTAATAGCTAGTGATAAAATCCTTTCATGTGTCTCTGGAATCTCTGTGTGTCCTCCTTGGAGAAGTGTCTGTTCAAGTCCTTTGCCCATTTTAAAATTGGGTTGCTTGTCTTCTTAAAGTGGAGTAGTGTAAGTTCTTTGTATATTTTGGAAATTTACCATTTGTCTGAGGTATTACTGGGAAATATGTTTTCCCATACAGTTGGTTTGATTTTTATTTTAATACTGTTTTCTTTAGCCGTGAAGAAGCATTTTACTTTGATGAGGTCCCATTTGTTCATTCTTTCCTTCATGTCCCTTGCTCTAGGGTACATACTGGTGAAAATATTGGTGCAGGGAATATTTGAGTTTTTCCTGTCTATGTTCTCCTCTAGGACTTTAATGGTTTTATGGCTTATATTTCAGTCTTTTAACCACCTTGAATTTATTTTTCTGTATGGTGTAAGTAGGTGCTCCAGTTTCATTTTTTTTTGCATGTAGCTGTCCAGTTCTTCCAACACCCTTTGTTAAAGAGGCTATCTTTACTCCATTTTATGATGCTGCCCCTTTTGTCAAATATTAGTTTCCCTTAGAGACTTGGGTTTATTTCTGTTCTGTTCCATGGGTCTATGTGCCTGTTTTTATGCCATTACCAGGCTCTTTTGATTACAGTGGCCTTGTAATACAGTTTGGTATCAGGTATTGTGATCACTCCTACTTTGCTCTTTTTCTCTCAGAATTGCAGCTGCTATTTGCAGTCATTTATGGTTATGTATAAATTTTTGAAGTGTTTTTCATATGTCTCTGAAATATGCCATTGGTACTTTAATAGGTATTGCATTGAATCTGTAAATTGCTTTGGGTAGTATGGACATTTTGATGATGTTACTTCTTCTTATACATGAACACAGTGTATGTTTCCAGTTGTTTGTGTCTTCCTAGATTTTTTTTTCTTCAGTGTTGTGTAGTTTTCTGACTATGGGTATTTTACCTCTTTGGTTAGGTTTATTCCTAGGTATTTTATTTTTCTTTTTTGCTATATCGAATGGGATTTTTTTCTTGATTTCTGCTTCTGCAGTTTTTTGTTGGCTCCTACCTTTTGCAACATCATGGATGGAACTGGAAAGCAGTATGCTGAGTGAAATAAGCCAGGTGCTGAAGGACAAATACCATATGATCTCACCTTTAACAGGAAGCTAAACAACAAAACACACAAGCAAGCAAAATATAACCAAAGACACTGAAATAGAGAACAGGCTGACAGTGACCAGAGGGGAGAGGGGAGGGAATTTCAGGGAAAATAGGGGAGGGATTTAGAGGAACATATATAAAGGATACATGGACAACAACTGAGAAGGGTGGAAATGGGAGGGGGGGAGTATAGGGGGTGGGATGGGATGGGAGTAATAGACAGAAAACTGTACTTGAAAAATAGTTAAATTAAAAAAATGGGAAACAAATAAAATAAAATATAAATACACATTTTTATTCATTGTCTGTAGAATATTATGATGTAGTAGACTAAATTTACTATTAAAGACATTATTTTATTTCATCATCATTATCTTCTGAGTTTTGTTAATCACACCAATTGTTTTTAACTTTGAACTGGTGTAAATATTTTATTGAATTTTCTAAAAGTATGAAAAATACCTTCAACTTAATTTTCCTTTATGATTTATCTAATGTGGTTATGTTCATAAAATGATAAAGAAAATTAATTAGTGGTTTTACATGTGACAATATGCTAATATATTTGTGTATGTTCATAACAACATTATATGGGAGTTTTTAGTTTTCCATCAAAAGGAATAGATCCATAAGACAATTTAAAGACAAATTTACTTTTCTTGTACTTCCAAATTATTTCTCTAATGTCTGATTCAGAAAAAGACACATTAAACTTAAAACTTGACTTACCTTAAAAAAATGCCTTTGATTTCTGGATATTGAGTTTGTATCCTGCTGTTTTATTCATTTATTAGGTAGAGCAGTTTTTTAGTAGAGGCTATAGGCTCTTTCATGTACACTATCATGCCATCTGTAAACAATATCAGTTTTATTTCCTCATTTCTGATTTGGATGCCTTTCATTTTCTTTTTTTGTCTGATCACTGTGGCTAAAACTTCCAACATTATATTGAATAGAAGTGGTGAAGGTGGACAACCTTGTCTTGTTCCTGATCATAGTGGAAAAGCTTTTAGTTTTTGCCCATTCAGTATGATGTTGGCTGTAGGTGCCTCCTATACAGCCTTTGTTATGTGGAGGAATGTTCCCTCTATTCCCACTCTGCTCAGGGGCCTAAATAAATGGGTGTTTTTTTAACTAGCTATTTTTAAATTTAATTCTTGTTCAAGTACAGTTTTCTGTCTTATATTCCCAGCCCTGCTCCCCCAGTCCTCCCCACCTCCCTCCCATTTCTGCCCCCCCACCTTAGTTATTGTCCATGTGTCTTTTATACTTGTTCATGTGAGTCCTTTCCCATTTCCCCTGTGATTCTCTCCCCTCTCCCCTCGGTGCTTTTTATCATATAAATGAATGGGTGCTGTATCTCATCAAATGCTTTTTCTGCATCTATAAATATAATCTAGATTTTTTTGTCTTTGCTTTTTTATGTGATGTATTACATTTACTGATTTGTGAATGTTGAACCATCCTTGCATCCCTGGGATGAATCCCACTTGGTCATGGTGTATGATCTTTTTGATGTATTGTTGGATGCGATTTGCCAATATTTTATTGAGGATTTTAGCATCTATGTTTATCAGCGATGTTCACCTAAAGTTTTCTTTCTCTGTTGTGTCTTTATCTGGTTTTGGGAATAGGATGATGCTGGCTTCATAAAAATGGTTTGGGAGTTTCCCATAAGTTTGCATTTTTGAAGTAGTCTGTGAAGGGTAGGGGTTAGCTCTTCCTTAAATGCTTTGTGGAATTCTCCTGTGAAACCATGTGGTCCAGTGATTTTGGGTGTTGGGAGTTTGTTGATTACAGCTTTATTTTCATCTGCTGTTATTGGTCTGCTCAGGCTTTCTGCTTTGTTTTCATTGAGTTTTGGAAGATTATATTTTTCTAGAAATTTGTCCATTTCACCTAGGCTTTCAAATTTCTTGGCATACAGTTTCTCATAGTAATTTCTTACAATCCTTTGTATTTCTGCGGTGTCAGTTGTAATCTTTCCTCTATTATTTTTTACTGTGTTTATTTGGGTCCTCTCTCTTTTTTTCTTTATGAGCCTGCTTAAAGGCTTGTCAATTTTGTTATCTTTTCAAAGAACCAGCTCCTGGATTCATTCATCCATAGAATTGTGATTTCCGTCTCTCTCTCATTTAATTCTGCTCTGATCTTTGTTATTTCCTTCCTTCTACTAGTTCTGGGCTGTCTTTGTTGTTCCTTGAGTTCTTATAGGCATAGGGTTAGGTTCTTTGTTTGAAATGTTTCTATCTTTGTTAGGTAGGCCTGTATTGCTATGAACATTCCTCTCAGGACTGTGTTTCCTGTGTCCCATAAATTTTGTGTTATTGCCAGTTCATTTTCATATGTTTCCATAAAATTTCTGATTTCTTCCCTAATTTCATTCTTGACCCATTCATTGTTTAATAGCATGCTATTCAATCTCCATGATTTTTGAGTGTTTGGGTTTTTTTCCCTTGGGTTAATTTTTACTTTTAATCCCTTCTTGTTGGAAAAATGCTTGGTATGATTTCAATTTACTTAAATTTGTTGAGGCTTGTTTTGTGTTTTATCATGTGGTCTATCTTTGAAAATGCTTCTTGTGCATTTGAAAAGAATGTATATTTAGCTTCTTTGGGATGAAGGGCTCTATATGTATCAGATAAGTCCATTCCATCCAGGACTTTGTTCAATGTCACAATATCTTTGTTGATATTTTTGGTAGGTCTGTCCATTTTTGACAGTGGGGTGTTAAATTCCCCTACTATAAGTGTGTTGCTGTCAGTAGGTTTTTTAAAAATTTCCTCTAACATTTTCTTTATGTATTTGGGTGCTCCTACATTGGATGCCCATATATTTACAATGTTTATGTCTTCTTGGTGGATTCTTCCCTTGAGTATTATGAAGTGACCCTCTGGGTCTCTCTTTATGGCCCTTTTTTTGAAGTCTATTTTGTCTGATATGACTATTGCTACCCTGGCTTTTTATCCTTGTCCATTTGCTTGGAGAATTTGTTTCCAGCCTGTCACTTTCAGCCTGTGTATGTCTTTTGTCCTGAGGTGGGTCTCCTGTAGGCAGCATATGTGTGGGTCATGCTTTCATATCCATTCATCTATTCTATGTCTTTTAATTGCAGCATTTAATCCATTTCCATTTAAGGTTATTATTGATAGGTACTTATTCATTGTCATTTTGGTACCTGTGTTCCTCTCTCTCTCTCTTTTCCTTCCTTTTCTTAAAGCAGTCCCTTTAGCATGTCTTGCAGACATTGTTTAGTGGAGGTTTATTCTTCTAGACTTCTTTTGTCTGGAATGCTTATTTGGCCTTCTCTCTTGATTGAGAGCCTTGCTGGGTAAATAGCCTTTGTTGTAGCCCTCTAGTTATCATACTTGGAATATTTATTGCCATTGTCTTCTGGCTTGGAGTATTTCAATTCACAAGTCAGTTGCTCACCTGATTGGGGCTACCTTGCATGCTATTTCCTTTTTCTCCCTTGCTGACTTTTATATTCTCTCTCTGTCTTGGAATTTTGCCATTTTTATTATGATGTGTCCTGAAGTGGGCCTCTTTGGGTTTCTTTTTGATTGGTCTCTCTGTGATTCCTGGATTTGTGTGACTTTTTCTTTCATCAAATTAGGGACATCCTCCATCATTACTTTTTCAAATATGTTTTCTATCCCTTTCTCTTCTTCTTCTCCTTCTGTTACCTCTATTATGTGGATATCATTATGTTTCATATTATCTTGCATTTCTCTTAATCTTTTCTCTTGATCCTTCTTCATTCTTTCTGAGCCTGTTTTTTTTCTTACTCTTTCTGGGTGTTTTTTTTCCTACTTGTTCCTCCAGCTCACTGATACAATATTCTGCTTCATCTAGCCTGATTTTGCTGCCTTGTACTGTGTTCTTCAGTTCAGATATTGTATTCTTCATTTCCTCTTGGCCCTTGTTGACAGTTTCTATTTTCTTTTTTATGCTGATATAGTTTGCAGGGAGTTTATTGTAGTTTCCCTTTAGTTTCTGATAATTTATTGTAAGCTCATGGAGCTTCCTGATAACCATTGCTTTGAACTCTATATCTGATAGTTGATTTGCCTGTTTAATTTATCATTCTTTCTGAGGCTTCCTCCCTTCTGTTCATTTGGGGATTGTTTATTTGTCTTCCCATTGTTTGTGAGACTCTTCAGCTTCTTAAATTGATCTGTTCTGACTCCCTGGCTTATGATTTGAACTTCTGTGGTAGAATACCTGTGAGATTGAATGGTGCAGTCTCCTTTGGGTATCCTGGTGTTCACCACTTCCACCTACTGTTTTTTGTGATAAGTAGGAGGGGGAAGGCAAAATGGTTTAAGACAGTGAGAGAGTAGTCTATGTTATTTACAGTAGCAGCTGGTAAGGAAGAGATAGAAGATCCTTTGGCTATGTATAGTGTCAACCATTATATTCCACCCAACTAGCCAGTTTTTAGAAAGGATGGAGAGAAGATAAGACTTTTTTGGGGGGAGGGAAGGATTGTGAGTTGGATCTAGAAAGCAGTGAGGTTGTGGGAGGTCAGCTTTTGAGGTAAGGTGAAAGTAAAGGATAGTAAATAGGTGTAGGGCATAAGAGAATAGAGTTAATCACTACAGTAATATATTTCAGGAAACCATGAAGTGGGTTGAGATCTGGGAGGGGTGTTGTATAGTATTTATAGTAGTATGGAACAGCCATTATTTATATTAATATTAGAGCAACAATCACCTGACAGAATATATGAGATCTAGATACCAAGAATAGGAAGTATTGGACCATCAGTAGTGTGCTAATAGAACACCGGTAAAGTGAAGAACAGTAAATTAGCAATACACTATGAATGAGAGGACAAGGGAAACATGTCATACAATACAATATAACCAGACAAGCCAAGAAGACTAAACAGAAAGAAGAGGAATACAAAAATATTATCCACACAAAATATGTAAGAATAATTAAAAATAATAATACAAATATGCAGTATCTTGCAGGTTCTCTATAATAGCAAAGTGAAATTTGTCTTTCTGTCTCAGCTATTGGGATGGCTCCTCTCTGGCTCCAACTCTGATCTTTTCACAGTTCTGTTTTTTTTTGTCTCATTTGTTGGCATTTCAAAAAAAAAGCAGACTAAGGAAGGTAGAAGAGATAAAATTGGAAAGGAAGAAGGAATAAAATAAGAAAGAGAGGCAAAAGGAACTGAGAGATAATAAAAATTTAAAAATAAAAAATTACTTTAAAAAAAATCAAACAAACAGAAAACAGAAACACAGACACACACACACAGACACACACAAACCTCTTGCTGTTTTCAAAGTGGCCAAAGTGGTTTTTCTCTTCTTGCTGGCTGCAGCAGGCTGAGGGGTGTGTTTACAGATGTGGTTGGGTCTCCTGAGGTGCACGCCCTCACTCTGAGTTTAAGGGTGCTTTCTCTGTGTCTCCTGAGGCTAGCATGCTCTCTCTGGTCCCAGGGTGTGGTCCCTGGGTGTTCCACAAAGCTCTTTTTTTCAGGGTTGTGGGCATGTGTGCCAGGCCAGTCTTCCTCCAGTCACAGGGGCTCTGGTGCACACTCTTCCCAGGGCTATGTGTGGGTGCTCACAGCCCCAGTGAGTTTGCCACTCAGTCCTTACTCTCCTCTCTGCAACTTCAAGCAACCAGGTCTCTCCTGGTGCTGCTCAAACCCTGCATGCCTGGGAAGGGAGCTCAGACCCAGTTCTCTCCCAAGAGTCTTGTGGCTGTCCCAGCAGGCCCCAGGACTGGGGCTGTAGCCTTCCTGGTCCCCACAGTGATTCCTGGGTCCTTTCTGTCCTGAAGCACTCTCCTTATCATCTGGTTTTTCAGTGTTCACTACGATTTTTGATCTCCTATTTTCATATATGCCGTGGTACCCTTGGCTGTCTGCTCTGTTCCTCCATAGATTGGCAGGTTTCTCTCCCATGTGTAGGGGTAGTAGAATCTGCTCCCTCTTACCTAGCCACCATCTTCTTTCTCCTGATGGTTTGTTTATCTTATAGAAGTTTTTTAATTTTATGTAGTCCCATGTGTTTATTCTATGCTTTGTTTATGTCCCAGTACGTTAGGAGATATATTAGCAAACATGTTTCTATGTTGATCATCTCAGATTTTACTCCCTAAGTTTTCTTCTAGCACTTTTATGTTTTTGTGACTTACATTTGTCTTTTATTCATTTTGTGTGTGGTGTAAGGTGGTCATCTTGTTCCTTCTTTCCTTCCTCTTCCTCCCTCCCTATCTTTCCTTTCTTCATTTTTTCTTTTCCCTCCCTCCTTCTCTCTTCTCTTCTCTCTTCCTTCCTTCCTTTCCCTCCCTCCCTCCCTTCCTTTCTTCCTTCCTTCCTTTCACCAGGCCATTTTTGCCAACATCATTTATTGAAGAAACTCTCTTTGCTCTTGCCACCTTTGTCAAATATCAATTGCTCATCCACACATGGGTTTATTTCTGTGCTCTTTATTCTATTCCATTGATTTATATGTCTGTTCTTGTGCCACTACCAGTCTGTTTTTATTACAGTGGCCTTATAGTATATAGTTTAATATCAGGAGTTGTGATACCTCAGCTTTGTTGTTCTTCTGTAAAATTGCTGAGGCTATTTGGGGTCTTTTGGGTTCTATAAAATTTTTTGAGTATTAGTTTATTGGTATGCCATTGGTATTTTACTAGGAATTGCACTGAATGTATAAATTGCTTTGGGTAGAATAGCCATTTTAATGATGTTAGTTCTTCCAGTCCATAGACACTGGAATATGCATCATTTTAATAATGTTAATTTTTCCAGTCCATGGATATATGCTTCCATTTATTTGTATGTTCCTTGATTTCATTCTTCAGTAGCTATAGTTTTAGCAGTACATGTATTTTATATTCTTGATTAAATTTATTGGTAGATACCTTAATTTTTTTGTTGCAATAGTAAATGGAATTTTTTCTTAGTTTCTCTTTCTGATAGCTTGTTATTGGTGTATAAAGTTGGTATTAATTTTATGCCTTGCTACTTTGCTAAATCCATTTATTAGGTTTAGCAGATTTTTGGTGGAGTCTTTAGGGTTTTCTATGTACAATATCATGTCATCTGCAAATAATGACAGTTTTACTTTCTTCTTTCTAATTTGGATGCCTTTTTTTTTTGACCAATTGCTGTGGCTAAGACTTCCAGAACTATTTTGAGTTACAAGTGGACATCCCTTTCTTGTTTTAACCTTAAGGGAAATGCTTTTAGTTTTTGCCCATTGAGAATGATGTTAGCTGCAGATTTTTCTTATGTGCCTTTTATTCTTTTGGGATATGATCACTGTACTCACACTTGGCTAAGAGTTTTTTATATCATGAAAGGGTGCTGGATTTTTTGGGGGTGCTGGATTTTATCAAATGTTTTTCTGCATCTATTGATATGATGGTGTGATTTGTCTTTCATTTTGTTTATGTGATGTATCACATTTATGATTTGTAAAATTTGTTGCACAAATTTTTGATCTCTTTGCACAGCTGGTCTTGGTGGGAAAGAACCCAAATATACAGCACGGCTGAGAAAAGTTCAGAATGGGACAAAAAATGTTCCTTTCTGCAACTGCAGCAACAAAGGTAGCTCACATTTTGTACTGCCTGCACACTTGAGAGTGGAGAAACTGATTCTCTTTTTCAGTCCACTCAGCAAGTTCTTTCTTTTGGTCTTATGCCTGTGCCTCCCCTGCAGTCAGAAATCTCCTTTGTGCCACTGCTATCTGCCACACTCAGAAACCCTGTTGCATCAACATGGTCTCTCTCTTAGCCTCAGCTCTTATAGTGAACTCTTCCATCTGGTGCCCCAGCTGTAGAAACATTTCACACTGAATTTACAATCTGTGATTTTCACAGGTGTGGTAGAACCTCGTTGTATCCTGCAGCCAGAGGGCCCACAGCCTCCCCTTTTCTTTCTACTACTGTGAATATTTTTATGACCCCATAGTTCAAAGGGGAGGGATCTCTGTCACCGTGATTTTAATCTCCTCTCTTTGCTGGCAGAGCAGCTGTGCACAGGGTCTTTGCCCAACCACTTTTATCAGTCTATGTAGTACCCACACCACAGTATTGATTCACTGGTTCTCTGTGCATAAAACCTCCCCAAAGAACAAAATGTCTCTCAAAGTAACAGATGGCTGCAGCCTGTAAGTTCCTCTGACAGACTGGTGTGGCAACCCTTTAACAGTGTGAGCCTCTATCCTGAGCTCTCCAGGTTGACTATTCAACAATGGAAGCTTTGATCACTGTGAATGTGCAGCCTAGGTCTCATAGATTCAGTGGATTCCCTGCAAATTTCCCAGATTAAGGTTGGAGATCCCTGCATGAGACTAAAGCCCCTTGCTCCGAGGAGGGGAGGGAGTTCCAAAATTATGATTTGTCTAGTCTCTCAACTGTGTCAGGAACCACACACATAGGGTATTTTCCTTTTCACTTATAAAATCTCCTCACTGCAGGAGTCCCCAACCTTTTTAGCACCAGGGACTGGTTTCGTGGACTATTTTTCCACAGATGAGGTGAGGTTGAGAGAAAGGCGACAGGAGGTGGAGCTCAGGCAGGAATGGCGGTGAAACTTTTCTTGCTGGCATGCCACTCACCTCCTGCTGTGCAACCCAGTTCCTAACAGGCCATGGAATAGTACTGGTCCATGTCCCAGGGGTTGGGGACCCCAGCTGTATGTATGAAGCATCTCCTTGGCTTTAAAACTTCATATCAGCTGAGATTCTGTTGATTGTTCACATTGGTTTTTGGAAGTTCAGCTGAAAATCTGGGTTGGGGACAAGAGCAAGTGGACCTGTTCAGCCACTATCTTCCATTTCCCCCCCAAATATTTTTATTGATTATCCAGAATTCAGATAAGACTTTCATAAGAAACCATGTTAGACATGGCTTCAGGTCATAGGCTAAGGTCCATTAATTTAACTTTGAGGTCAAAAAGAGGGTGGCCAGCATTGTTTAAAGAGAGTGTTATTATATTTTTTATTTAAAATTACATTTTGAATTTTAAAAATTGTATTTCTCTCCTTTTCTCATGCACACATGTATGTGCACACAAAGACATACCATTTTTAAAACTCTCTTTCAAATTCATATTTCGCATGAGTAAGCCTGAATTTCTACACAGCAAATGCAATAATCTAATGTGTGTTAAAACTACTTCTTAAGACTTTCCCACAGTACTGTACAACTTTGTTTTATCTTGCACCTCGCTGCTTTACACTTTTATGTTTGGTACTTTATTTTGTGATCCTTATAATGTATTTGATGCTTATCACATTTTTCTATTACTATTTGCTTTGATACCTAACCACTAGATAAAACAATGTTTATAAATGAAACATGCTTGGATTTAAAGAAGATGTGAGGGACAGATTGCCTATTGTGTAGGGAGTTTTGTATTCCTTCTTGTCTTCTCTTACCTTTGAGTCCTATGCACGACTTTCACTTTCTACTGAACTGTTCCTTTGATTTCTTGCTCTTAAAAGAATAACATCAGATTTACATTAGAGAAAACAAATAAATAAATGAAAAATGTAAAAATAAATGTTTAGTTTGGCCCTGGCTGGTGTAGCTCAGTGGATTGAGCATGGGCCTGCGAACCACACGATCGAGATTCGATTCCCAGTCAGGGCACATGCTTGGGTTGCAGGCTGGTTCCCAGCAGGGGACTCACGAGAGGCGACCATACATTGATAGTTCTCTCCTTTTCTCCTTCCCTTCCTCTCTAAGGATAAATAAAGAAAATCTTTTTTTTAATAGAAAATCTTTTAAAAAGTTTAGCTTGTGTTGTGGAGTGTTGGTTAGAGAGAGTTAAGACTGGAGGAGGAAGGGGTACCGAATAGGAAATTGTGTATATGGTAGGAACTTTAAATCTACAGATCAGGTGAAAGGTATGGGATCATTTGCGACAAATGGTGATGCAAGAAATAAAGTGCAGATTACATAAATAAGAAGACTAGAATGAAGCCTTGTGTAAACTGACATTGAGGAGATACATACTAGAATAAGAACTAGTAGAGACTTTAGCAAGGAGGTCTGAAAGGTAGGGAAGGAATCAAGAAAGAGGTGATGTCATAAATGCCACAGAGAGAGAGTTTTAAGAAGGAAGGAGTGAAAAAAAGCACAGTGAATTAGAAAAGTTAAGAAAACCAAGGTTAAAAAAATAACAAAAAGTAAACAACCCAAATGTACATGAAGAGCTGATTGGATAAATGTGGCATGCAATGGAATGCTACTCTGCAATAAAAATAAATGAACTATTTATAAAAAATAATTTGTGGCCCTGGCTGGTGTAGCTCAGTGGATTGAGTGCAGGCCTGTGAAACAAAGGATCAAGGTTCGACTCCCAGTCAGAGCACATGCCTGGGTTGCAGGCCAGTTCCCAGTGGGGGACACATGAAAGGCAACCACACATTGATATTTCTCTCCCTCTCTCCTTCCCTTCCCCTCTCTCTGAAAATAAATAAATAAAATATTTAGAAAAAATAATAATTTGTAGTTGGATTTGGTAGCTAAGAGGTGGTTTCTATACTGATGATAAAATTTTTACCTTCTAATCCCTACAAAATACTTTTGTCATGTCACAGCATCATAGCAAATAAGAAAAAGAGAAAATAGTTTGTTTTTAAATATTTTGATTGATTATGCCATTACAGTTTTCCCAATTTTCACCACTTAATGTCCCCTTTGCCTGGCTCCTCCCAAGCCTCCAGCATTCCCCCATCCCTTAGTTCATACCCATGTGTTGTATATATGTTCTTTGGGTCCTGTTTCCTATACCATTTTTATTTCTCCCTGTTTATTTTAAGCCTACTAATTATGCTTCTTCTTCCATATACCTTTCCCCCCAATTCCTCCCTTCCCAATCCCCACTGTAATCCCTCCATGTGATGGCCATTTCTCTTATTCTGTTCCTGTTTAGTTGTTTGCTTAGTTTTTGTTTCCATTGTTTTTCTTTTGTTTTTGGTTCATTTATTGATAGCTGTGAGTTTTTTGTCAATTTACTGTTCAATTTTTTATCTTTTTCTAAGATAAGTTCCTTTAACATTTCATATAATAATGGCTTGGTAATGATGAACTCCTGAAACCTGACCTTATCTGGGAAGCACTTTATCTGTCCTTTCATTCTAAATGAAAGCTTTTCTGATCAGAGTGATCTTGGATGTAGGTCCTTGACTTTCATGACTTCAAATATTTCTTTCCAGTCTCTTCTTGCCTGCAATGTTTCTTTTGAAAAATCAGCTGATAGCCTTATGGGCACTCCTTTGTAGGTAACTCTCTCCTTTCCTTTTGCTTCTCTTAGGATTTTGTCTTTATCTTGAATCTTGGGCAACTTAATAATGATGTGCCTTGGTGTGTTCCTCTTTGGGTCCAACTTCTTTGGGACTCTCTGGGCTTCCTGGACTTCCTGAAAGTCTATTTCCTTTACCAGATTGGGGAAATTTTCCTTCATTATTTTTTCAAATAAGTTTTCAGTTTCTTGCTGTGGTTCTTCTCCTTCTGGCACCCCTATAATTTGGATATTCAGATCTTTCAGGTTGTCCCAGAGATTTGTAAGACTCTTTTCCCTTTTTTTAATTTCTGTTTTTTTCATTCTGTTCTGGTTGGATTTTATTTTTTCTTTTTGTTTCAAATTGTTGCTTTGAGCCCTGGTTTCCTTCATGGCACTGTTGGTTCCCTGAATATTTTGCTTTATTTCACTTTGGGTATCTTTCTTTTGTTTTTTCATTTTTTGACCAAGCTCAATCAGATCTGTGAGCATTTTGATTACCAGGGTTGGCTACCTCCTTATTACTTAGTTATCTGTTCTGAGGTTTTGCTCTGTTCTTTCATTTGGGCCATATTTCTTTGTCTTGGCAGCCCTGATAAGCTGTAAGGGGGCAGATCAACCCTCTTTGCTGTGCTGCGGAGCTGCCTGTGGGGAAGGAGCTAGAGAGGGAACAATGCAGCTCCCCTGTTCTTCCCTAGCTCACTTTCCAAAGGACTCTCATATGAGACTGGGAGTTTCTCCTACTGTGGCAATCACCATAGTCCACTGTCAACTCTTGAGTCTCAGTTTCTTCTTAAGTCAGCCCAACCACACAGCCCACCACCTAGCTGAAGCTGGCCCCACCCACATGGTCAGAGGCCTCATTGCAGTTTTTCTTAGCAGGCCGGGTCACATGTTCCTCCCGCCTTACTGGTCTTACCATTCTGATTGATTTTTTCTTTAATTCCTTGGTTGTTGAAGTTCCATGCAATTTGATTTTCTAGTGCTTCGGGTTGTTTATTGAGTTTAGATTGGTCGTTATCTTCCTTGTTTGTGTGAGGAAGGGAAGGGTTTCTACCTATACCTACATCTTGGCTGGAACCTCCAAAAATAATTTGTTGATAAAATGAAGTAATAAATTAATGATACTTTGGATGAATGTATAGTTATTATCCAAACTGTCACCCTTCCAGAAGGAAAGATAGTTCTTAATACTTTCAGTAAGTATGGACCACAGCTATCTCAGGCAATGTAGGATGCGCGGTCAGCCTGAATGTAGTTCACATTTATTAAGTGCCAACTACCTGCCAGACACTGAGGTGAGTTCTTTAGCAGTTTATCTGATTTAATGACTAAAAATTTTAGTTGCCAACATTAATAATTATTTCTTTATGTACACTGAATTCACTAACAAAAACATGAGTTTGATTACTGAAATTAACTCTATTTAACAATTGGTACTATCCTAGGAAATGGGGAAATACAGGTGTTTAATAGATAGTTTTCATTGTTAATAATCTACCAGTGTAGTTGAGAGAATCTGGGATCAGCATTTTAATTTAATTTGGTTAAGTGCCATGATGATAATGTGATTTGTGAAGACCCGAAACTCATATTTTAGTATATTATGTTCTGTATTTTATTGGGTTAGGATTGTGGGTTTTTTGGACTTTGCAAGGTAGAGTTTTCTTTTTTTTAATACAAGTTTTATTGATGGAAAAGATAAGGTATAGCTAATTCAATGTTTAAGTGGGTTTTTCTCCATTCTGGAAAGTACATCTTATGTAATATGTTCATGTGTGTATGAGTGTGCATGTGTTTGTATAAAGAGAAGGGGGAAGAAAAGAGAGAGAGGTAACTTCTTTATCACAGAGGATGCCTTTCCATATCTATAATGTAATCTTAGCTACATTCAAGTTATATTCTGTGAAGGGTCTGGAATATTTCTCTGATACATCTGGTAGAAATGTCTGGCATTAATTAGCATAGGTATTGCTATAAATGAATGTCATTCCAAGACAACAAAAATTATTTGTTACTGATGTCATTCATTCGTCCTTTGTCAGTTCAAAAGGCTTCCCTAAAGGAATGAGCATTGATCTTCACTGATCCAAAATACAGCAAAACCATTTCTGTGCTCTGTAAACAAAATATTAAAGTACCTGTGTTTGAAAAATCATATAGAAATGCTCAAACAGAAGTACATGATAAGTTTTAAGGTTAAGATTATTAAATTAAGCCACGATCAGTTGAATCTTTTAAAAAGAAAACAGTTTTTGTAATTATAAAATATAGTCTTGAATTAGTTTCCTCTCTCAATAGTTTTAACTTTAGCTAGTTAAATTTGTGTTTTTGTTCCACCTTAAAATAATTTTGACATACACCAGGTAATTGCAAGTACTACTTTCAATAGTTAAAAACCGAAGGGGATCATAAAAGTACTATTTTGAGATCAGACTGATAAGTTCAAGAGGTACTCTTCTGTCCACATGCATTTTGGTTTTTGTATTTAGCTATTCTGATACAGACATTGATTGGCTTCATTTGTTTACTAATTTCTGCCTGTATTTTCTAAAAAGTAATAGCCATAAGTATAACAGTCTTTAGTTTTGAGCAAAAACTGGCTTTAAAGTGCTAGCAGATACATTTTCACAAAACTTCTATATTTTATTTAAAATTTTTCTCTAAATGCTCCCTTTACATTCTAATTTGTTATTTTACGAAAGGCAGTATGAATGACTTTAAGGTAGGGAAAAAGGGTGTGATAAAGGGAATGTAATCAAGGACATGGGACAAGTTGAAGACACATATTCTAATATTTCATTTTAGTGAGGCAGAAAATATCTATTATTAGAACCCTACATTTGATAAAATTTTAGAAATATAATTAATTATTTTAAAATTATGAATGTATATACCACAAAAGATCAATCATACATTGATCTTCTTTGTCTTTGTAAAGAATAAGGTTTGTTGAATTTTTCCATGTGTTGTTAGAGAATTATCATGAAACCAATTTCAGAATGTACTCATGTTATTTACTCTAATCTGACCAACATGTATTGTTTGAATAGCAGTTCCTCAGCCTGTTTTTCATCTTTGAAATTCTTATGCCAGACTTTTTTGCTCTGACTTATAGAACCACTGTCATCTAATTTTGGTCTGTCTCATGTTCTTGAAATCACCTTTTTTATTATTCCATTATGAATTTTTAAATGGATTTTTCTTCATACTTTTCTAATAATCTTATAATTCTTTAGCCCTAAGACATTTAAATGAATCGGTAAAAATATTTAATATGTAATCATCTCTACCAGTCCATTAGAACTCATGGATTTGAAAAATTATGTTAAAGTCTTTTAAAAATACATTTGAGTAGGCTTTTGTAGTCATTTGGATTTTGATAATTAATTTTCTCTTGCTATGCTGCTTAGCCATGAAAAAGAAAAAGAAGATAGATGTGAGTTTCTTTTAGTGGTGTTAAATTACTTTATTTATTATAATGTTCAACAATGGCAATTACTATTTTTTTCTGTACAACTTAGATTCAAGAGAAAGCAATGAGAAGCTTCCACCTCCAGCACAGTAAGATAAAGTTTGATGCACTTTGTATAATTGATTAAAAGTATAATTTCCCTCTAGATCAAAAAATAATAGAAGTTTGTTCAAGTTTTGTCCTGAGACATTCTGGAAGTAGAAAAATACCCTGGAGAAAGGAGCAGCATTGTAAGCACAAAGAATAATACTTCTCAGTCCTGGGAAAAGAGAGTTAAAGCCTAACCCTCCAAATATAAGTCAACTGTACTCTGTATTTTTCATCTGTCAATGTTTTTTTGGCTATTCAGCTATTAGTAGAAACATATATGATGACAATATTATTTGGATTTTTCTTCCCTAACCAAAAACAAAACAAAACAAAACAAAACACCAAAACAGTGTTTTGGAGATCAAACCCCTGTCTGAGGCATCATTGGAAAATACATTTTCCCATATGATTGGTTCCCTTTTCATTTTGCTGATGTTTTTAGCTGTGCAGAAAATTTTTAATTTGATATAGACCCATTTGTTTATTCTTTCCTTTATATCCCTTGCTGTAGGGGACATGTTGGTGAAAACATTTCTGCGTGAAACAGCTAAAATTTTCCTGCCTATGTTCTCCTCTAGGACTTTTATGTTATTACAACTTATATTCAAATCATTTATCCACCTTGAATTATTTTTTTGTGTATGGTGTAAGTTGTTGCTCGAGTTTCATTTTTTTTTCTATGTAGCTGTCTAGATCTCCCAACACCATTTTGAAGAGGGTTTTTTTACTCCATTTTATGCTTCTACCTGCTTTGTCAAATATTAATTGACCATAGAGACTTGGGTTTATTTCTGGGCTCTCTGTTCTGTTCCACTGGTCTATGTGTGTGCTTTTATGCCAGTAGCAGGCTGTTTTGGTTACAGTGGTCTTATAATATAGTTTGGTATCAGATAGTTTATCCCTCCTACTTTTATCTTCTTTCTCAACTGCCTTTTGACCCACAGTTCTACTGTTGGGATTATACCCTAAGAATTCTGAATCATCAATTCAAAAGAACCTATTCACCCCAATGTCCATAGCAGCACTATTTACAATAGCCATGTGCTGGAAACAGCCTAAGTCCACATCAGCAAATGAGTGGATCAAAAAACTGTGGTACATTTACACAATGGAATACTATAAAACACAAAGAAGGAACTCTTACCCTTCATGACAGCCGGGTGGAACTGGAGAGTAGTATGCTAAGTTAAATAGGCCAGGCAGTGAAAGAGAAATATGATATGATCTCACCTATGACTGGGAGCTAGTAAAAAACAAACAAGTGAACAAAATAGAATGTGAAAATAGAGACATGGAAATAAAGCACCTGTTGACAAAGCTAAAGAGGGGAAGGACTGAGGGTGGGAGGTGGGGGTTGTAATGACAGTGAGAAAGTGGTGACAGGAAAATGGAGACAACTGTACTTGAAGAACAATAAAAAGTGTTAAAAAAAGAACAAACTGACAGTGACCAGCTGGGAGAGGGAATGGAGATAACAGGGAAAAGAAGGAGAAGGGTAAAGTCAAGGAACATGTATAAAGGACCTGTGGACAAAGACATGGTAGGGAGGATTGAATGAGGAAGGTGGGAGGCAAGGGAGAGTAATGGGAAAAAATGGGGACAACTGTAACTGAACAACATAAAACATTTGGAAAATACTTACAATGTTTTGATTGGTAAGTTTTATAGCTCTATTTGTGTTGATATTTTCTAATAACATAATGTGATGCTTTGTAATAACAATATTTAATGCAAATGGATTAATTTTAATTTCACTTTCTGGCAGAGAAATGTTAAAAGTGTTGAGATTATTCTGACGAAAGGGAGATGGCTTTCTTTGTTTTAATATCTGCAATTGTGACATCATAATCTCTTTTTGTTCTAAATTTTGGTTCTTTTTCATATTTCCTCATATCTGAGAATAGGACTATCCTAATACATCTATTTAAATCTACTTTCCCACTTTGCATAGTGAAACTGAATTGGACTGAATTCATGTTCATAGTCTACTATAAAAATACATAAATTTGATCAACTCAGTGTAGTGGAAATATTGATTTCTCATATTACTAGGAAGAACTTAAGAGATGTGTATTAATTATTATATGGAGACACAGTATTCAGATGCTGCTAGCAAATTGGGAGGAAAAGTAATAATTAAAGGCAATACATATTTTATAAAAATTATTGGAAAGAAATATTTTATAATCACCACAATTATCTGAAAGTCACTTAGTAGTCATCATCCTTATGAGAGAGCACTTGATATGGAATGTAATGTCTGAACAGCCAGACGTTTGACTTTTGCTTAACAATTGATACTTTTTTCATTCCTCACTGAAAGAACTCAGTGATAGATTATTGTTTTAGTGTTTTTAGTGTTTAAAATTTATTTACTTTATTTTTCATTGATGTTCAAGTACAGTTGTCTGCATTTCCTCTTTACCCCTTGACTCCAGCCATTCCCACCTGCCTCCCCTAGTCCCAGCCCCCTTGGTTTTGTCCATATGACCTTTATAGTTGTTCCTGAAAACTCTTCTCTCTTTACACACTTATTGTTTTAGTATTTAAATGTCAAAATTATGTAGTAAATAATTACTACTTATTAGAGTTGAATACAACCAAATAATACATTTCCCCAATTATCTATAAAATTGAAACATGGATCTTTACAAGTTTTGGATGTAATTCATAGCATCTGCAGTAACAGTAATTTTCAGCGAGAAACCTCCTTCATTTCTAGATTCGTGTTTAATTTTATTGTTTGGAACTTTTTGGTAGAGCCACAAAACACTATGACCATTCTTTTTTTCTCTTTATATATATAAAGAGAGGGAGCTAGTAAAAAACAAACAAGTGAACAAAATAGAATGTGAAAATAGAGACATGGAAATAAAGCACCTGTTGACAAAGCTAAAGAGGGGAAGGACTGAGGGTGGGAGGTGGGGGTTGTAATGACAGTGAGAAAGTGGTGACAGGAAAATGGAGACAACTGTACTTGAAGAACAATAAAAAGTGTTAAAAAAAGAACAAACTGACAGTGACCAGCTGGGAGAGGGAATGGAGATAACAGGGAAAAGAAGGAGAAGGGTAAAGTCAAGGAACATGTATAAAGGACCTGTGGACAAAGACATGGTAGGGAGGATTGAATGAGGAAGGTGGGAGGCAAGGGAGAGTAATGGGAAAAAATGGGGACAACTGTAACTGAACAACATAAAACATTTGGAAAATACTTACAATGTTTTGATTGGTAAGTTTTATAGCTCTATTTGTGTTGATATTTTCTAATAACATAATGTGTGATATTTTCTAATAACATAATATATATGTGTGTGTGTGTGTGTGTGTGTGTGTGTGTATAATTAATTATTGTTGAACTATAGTTTTCTGTCTTTTACTCCCATCCCAGCCCACCCCCCGCCACTGCTCCCCACCTCCCTCCCATTTCCACCCCCACCTTAGTTATTGTCCATGTGTCCTTTATACTTATACTTGTTCATGTGAGTCCTTCCCCTTTTCCCCTGTGGTTCTCTACCCTCTCCCCTTTGGTCCCTGTCAGCCTGTTCAGTATTTCAGTGTCTTTGGTTATATTTTGCTTGCTTCTTTGTTTTGTTTTTTAGGTTCGTGTTAAAAGTGGGATCATATGGTATTTGTCTTTCACCACCTGGCTTATTTCACTCGGTGTAATACTTTCCAGTTCCATCCATGCTGTTGCAAAGGGTAGTAGCTCCTTCTTTCTTTCTGCTGTATAGTATTCCATTGTGTAAATGTACCATAGTTTTTAAACAGTATTAAAATAAAAAGATAACCAACTGTACTGAAAAACATATTTGTCAATGATACCTCAGACAAGGGGTTAATCTCCAAAATATACAAAGAACTTACACAACTCCACTCTAAGAAGACAAGCAACCCAATTAAAAAATGGGCAAAGGACTAGAACAGACACTTCTCTAAGAAGGACGTACAGAGGATCCAGAGACACATGAAAAGATGCTCAATGTCACTAGCTATCAGAGAGATGCAAATTAAAACCACAATGAGATATCACTTTACACTGGTCAGAATGGCTATCATAAACAAAGCAACAAACAACAAATGTTGGACAGGTTGTGGGAAAAAGGGGACCCTAGTTCACTGTTGGTGGGATTGCAGACTGGTACAACCACTATAGAAAACAGTATGGAATTTTCTAATAAAACTAAAAATGTATATGCCTTTTGACCCAGCAATCTCACTGCTAGGAGTATATCCTAAGAACACTGAAACACCAATCCTAAAGAACCTATTCACCCCAATGTTCATAGCAGCACAATTTACAATAACCAAGAGTTGCAAGCAACTCTTAGCTCTTGGTGCCCTAAGTGCCCATCAGTAAATGAATGTATCCAAAAACTATGGTACATTTACACAATGGAATACTATGACCATTCTTGACACTCTAATTGTGCATTAGAACTCTTAAACTTACTGGAAAATGTGCATGAAAAAGATATTTTATTAGTTGGGTCTTAGATGATTAATTCAAATTTTTGCTTTCAATGCACTAGATAGAAACACCTTGAAGAAAGTCCACCTGGCTGGTGTAGCTCAGTGGATTGAGCACGGGCCTGCGAACCACACGATCGCGGTTCGATTCCCAGTCAAGGCACATGCCTGGGTTGCAGGCCAGTTCCCTGCAGGTCAACTCCCAGCAGGGAACGCACGAAAGGCAACCATACATTGATGTTCCTCTCCCTCTCTCCCCTCTAAAGATAAATAAATAAAAAAATCTTAAAAAAAAGAAAGTCCATAAACGTTATCATTCATTTTATTGACATGAAAAATTGCTCTTCATGTAAAATTTTATTTTTTATGTAAAAGTTTGATAAACTTTAAAGTGTTATTTAAGTTGGGTGGGTCAGTAGTTAAGTTTCATTTTTTTGGTTTGAGATTGAAGGAATGGAAAATATTGTCATTCATAGAAAAATGTTGTCATTCCTCTACTCTACAGTAGTGATAATGGCTAATAGCAACAATAACATGGCCAAATCACATAAACATAATATTGAGTAAAAATCCTTGACAAAAAGTAAATACCGTATGAATTATTTTCATACATTTCCAAAACTATAATGTTTAGTGATAAGTGACTAAAACAAAAGTAAAGATAATGGTTTACTTGTGGGTAGGTAATGGAATTTGGAGTTGAGGCTCCCATAGCTTCTGGGATTTCCACAGTATTTTGTTTATTCATTATGTTGGTGGCTAAATGGATATTTGCTTTATGAAAAGCTATTAATGAGAAACTATATGCTTTTCTGGGGTGTGCGAGTGCCTGCACCCCAGTCTTTAGCCTGCGAGCCTGCACCTCAGCCATCAGAGAGGTCCTGCTGCAACCAGAAAAACCGGTTTGGACAATTTGAAACCAAAAAGGGAGGGGTTTTTTTTGTTTTGTTTTTTTAGCAACTTTTAAAAGTAATCTTATATTTTTAAAATTTTATTATTACTTTATCTTTCAATACTTTGTTCCTCTCCTTTCTTTTTTCTTCTTTTAGTCCTTCTTCCTTTCTTCCCAAACTTATCGCTTATTCCCCCTTTCTCCTGCTTTTCTTTTGTTTGTCTGTTTGTTTGTTGCTTTCCTTTCTTTTACCCACAAGAGACACAAACAACTGGGAACTGCGAAAAGACCAGAGTGGGAACTAAAGAGGGGGCATGTCAACAATAGAGACAGAGAGACAAATTTTACTTTACTAAAGCAGAGAAGCCTCAAGTTGCTGCATAGTTGTATTATTTTTCATTATTCTCACTTCTTTTATATTTTAATAGTATCTTTGTATTCCTCCTCTTTCTGTATAGGCTTCTTAGTCTTAGCTGGTTATACTGTATTATTTGACAGGTATCCCCTATTCTTTCCTCCACAGTGTATTGCTAATTTTCTATACATCAAACCACTTGTTTTCCTTTGGCACACTACCAAAAGCTCTACAACGCCTATTCGGACAGATCACATAGAGTCTGTCATATGATTGTTGCTCTAATATTATTGTAAATAATAGCTGTTTTATACAACAGTAAATACTTCACAACACATCTCTCAGATCTTAGCCAAAATTACAGGTTCCTGAATTCTGTTAATATAGTGATTATCTCTATTTGCTCACATGCTACACCTAGTTACTATTCTTTACTCTCACCTTACCTCAAAATCTGAGCACCTGCAACCTCACTACTTTCTAGCTCCAACTCACAAGCCTTCCCTCCTTAACATGAAACTTATCATTTGTCCATCCTTTCTTAAAAGTGGCAAGTTGGGTAGAAGATTATGGTTGACACTATATATAGCCTAAAGATCTTCTATCTCTTCTCTGCCGGTTGTGACTGTAAATAACATAAAATACTCTTCTGCTGACATAAACCATTTTGCCTACCCCTCCAACTGATCACACACACAAAAAAAGGAGTAGGTGGAGGTGGAGAACATCAAGATACCTGCAGGAGACTGCACCACTGAATTTCACAGGTATTCTACCACAGAAGTTCACACCATAAACCCAGGGAGTCAGAACAGATCAATTTAAGAAGCTGAGGCTAACACGAAGAGTCTCACAAACAATGGGGATACAAAGGAACAATCCTCAAATGAAAGAAAAGGTGGAAGTCTCAGAAAGAATGTTAGATGAAGTGGAGGCAAGTCAACTATCACATGTTGAACTCAATGCACTGGTTATCAGGAAATTCAAAGAGCTCACAATGAGCTACCAGAAACTACAGGGGAGCTACAATGAACTCATTGCAAACTATATCAACATGAAAAAGGAAATGAAAACCATCAGCAAAGGCAAAGAGGAAATGAAGAATACAATGTCTAAACTGAAGAACAAAGGAGAAGGAATGAAAAGCAGGGTTGATCAGGCAGAAGATTAGATCAGTGAGTTGGAGGACAAAGTAAAAAGAAGCTCCCAAAAAGAGCAAGAAAAGGAAAACAGGCTCAGAAAGAATGAGGAAAATATTAATCGAAATGCAAGACAATTCGTAACATAATAATATCCGAATAATAGGAATATCAGAAGGAGAAGAGGAAGAACAAGGGATAGAAAACCTACTTGAAAGAGTAATAACGGAAAATTTTCCTAATTTGATAAGAGAAAAAGTCACACGAATCCAGGAATCACAGAGAAGCCCAATCAAGAGGAACCCAAAGAGGCCCACTTCAAGACACACCATCATTAAAATGGCAAAATTCCAAGACAAAGAGAGAATCTTCAAGGCAGCAAGGGAGAAAAGGGAAGTAACATACAAGGGAGCCGCAATAATGCTGGCTACTGACTTCTCAATAGAAGTCTTGCATCCCAGGGATGCAAGGATGGTTCAATATTCGCAAATCAGTAAATGTAATACATCACATAAACAAAAGCAAAGACAAAAGCCACATGATCATATCAATAGATGAGGGAAAAGCTTTTGGAAAGGTACAACACCCGTTTACGATAAAGGAACTCAGCAAAGTGGGAATAGAGAGAGCATTCCTCAATATACTAAAAGCCATATATGAGAGACCTACAACCAACATCATACTCAATGGGCAAAAACTAAAAGCTTTTCCACTAAGATCAGGAACGAGACAAGGTTGTCCACTTTCACCACTTCTATTCAATATAGTATTGGAAGGTTTAGCCACAGCTATCAGACAAGAAAAGGAAATAGAAGGAATTCAAATTGGAAAGGAGGAAACAAAACTGTCACTGTTCACAGATGACATGATAGTGTACATGGAAAATCCTATAGACTCTACCAAAAAACTGCTCAAACTAAAAAATGAATTTGGCAAGACAGCAGGTTACAAATTCAATACCCAGACATCAAAGGCATTTTTGTATACCAACAAGGAAACAGCAGAAGCAGAAAGCAAGAAAAAAAATCCCATTCAATATAGCAAAAGCAAAAATAAAATATCTGGAAATAAACCTAACCAAGGAGGTAAAAGTCATGTATGCAGAAAACTACACAACACTGAAGAAAGAAATCAAGGAAGACACAAACAAATGGAAACATATACCACGTTAACAGATTGGAAGAATTAACATCATCAAGATGTCTATGCTACCCAAAGCAATTTACAGATTCAATTCAATACCTGTTAAAGTACCAATGGCACATTTCAAACATAGAACAAACACTTCGAAAATTTATATGGAACTGTAAACGATCCTGATAGCATCTGCAATTTTGGTAAAGAAGAACAAAGTAGGAGGGATCACAATACCTGATTTCAAACTGTATTACAAAGCCACTTTAATCGAAACAGCCTGGTACTGGCATAAAAACAGGCACATAGACCATTGGAACAGAACAGAGAACCCAGAAATAAACCCAACTCTCTATAGTCAATTAATATTCGACAAAGGGGGCAGTATCAGAAAATGGAGTAAAGATAGCCTCTTCAACAAATGATGTTGGGAGAACTGGAGAGCTACATTGAAAAAAATGAAACTTGAGCACCAACTTACATCATACACCAAAATAAATTCAAGGTGGATAAAAGGCTTAAATGTAAGCTGTGACACCATTAAAGTCCTAGAGGAGAACATTGGCAGGAAAATTTCAGATATTTCATGCAGCAATATTTTTACTGATATGTTACCTAGACTTAGAGGAAATAATAAACAAATAGGATCTCATAAAAAAAAAAGCTTCTGCATGGCTGAAGAAAACTATTAAAATAAAAAGAGAACCAACTATTTGGGAAAACATATTTTCCAATACCTCAGACAAAGGTTTAATCTCCAAAATATACAAAGAACTTACAGAACTCCACTCTTAGAAGACAAGCAACCCAATTAAAAAATCGGGAAAGGACTAGAACAGACACTTCTCCAAGGAGGACATACAGAGGGTCCAGAGACACATGAAAAGATGCTCAGTATCACTAGCTATCAGAGAGATGCAAATTAAAACCACAATGAGACACCACTTTATACCAGTCAGAATGGCCATCAGAGAAACAAAGCAACAAACAACAAATGTTGGAAAGGTTGTGGGGAAAAGGGGACCCTAGTTCACTGTTGGTGGGATTGCAGACTGGTACAACCACTATAGAAAACAGTATGGCATTTTCTAAGAAAACTAAAAATGAACATGCCTTTTGACCCAGCAATTCTACTGTTAAGAATATATCCTAAGAACCCTGAAACACCAATCCAAAAGAACATATGCACACCAATGTTTATTGCAGCACAATTTACAATAGTGAAGAGCTCGAAGCAACCTAGATGCCCAACAGTAAATGAATGTATTAAAAAACGATGGTACATTTACACAATGGAATTCTATGCAGCAGAAATTAAGAAGGAGCTCCTACCCTTTGCAACAGCATGGATGGAGCTGGAAAGCATTATGCTGAGTGAAATAAGCCAGGCAGTGAAAGATAAATACCATATGATGTCATGTTAATCAGAAACCTAAACAAAGAAGTTAGCAAAATAAAAAGAAAGACCCTGAAATACAGAACAGGCTTACAGCGACGAGAGGGGAGAGTAGAGAGAATCACAGGAGAAAAGGTAAAGGATTCACAGAAAAAAGTATAAAGGATACTTGGACAGTAACTAAGGGAGGTGGAAATGGAAGGGACCTGGGGAGCACTGGGAGGGTCGGCAGGACTGGGAATATAAGACAGAAAACTGTACTTTAACAATAATTAAATAAATCTAAACAGAAAATAAAAAAGAAAAAGCCAACCCAAATTTGAAGGACACATTCAGAGGACTGACAATCTCCAAATTCAAGAATTTTTATAAAGGTACAGTAATCAAAATAACATGATATTGATGAAGGAATTGACAGATCACTGGAAAATGGTAGAATGCCCAGAAATAGATCAAGTATAGTCAACTGATTTTTGACAAAGGAACATAGGCAATTTGATGGAGAATGACACTTTGTATATGGATATCCAGTGCAACAACTGCCTGTTCATATGCAAAAAAACAAAAATCTATACAAACATTCATACCTTTTATAAAAGAATGTATTATACACAGATCATAGGACTAAGTGTAAAGTACAAAATTATAAAACTACTGTAGGAAAAGATAGTAGAAAGTCAAAGTAACCTTGGAGTTGATGGTGACTTTTCATATATTTTTTGCTGCAAAAGGCTTTCTTTATTGTTTACATTTGGTCTAGTATATAGGAGAGGACACCAGGGTTATTAAAAGGATGCCCTGTTGTTTCAGGGAAAGGCTCAGGCAAAAGCAGATACCAGGGGAATACAGAGGGACCCCTCTAAGGCACCTGAGCTGCAAAGGTTCCTAGTTGTGCTTGAGAGTGGACATTTCAAAGACTTTCCACCCACTGCAGCCCACCCTGGGGGCCAGCCAGCCTGCAGAATTTAGCCAGGTGGTTGCCATCTTCTGGATGAGTTTCACCTCCTCATCCATGATGACCCCCAGGGGACAGCCTCCTGTGATTCTCCAGTAAGTCACAGAGATGAGTGAGTGTCTGTTTGGGTAAAACCCAGAGCGTGCAGGTCCAAAAGGGCCTGGTTCAGATTTTTCCTCAAGACCATGGTGGCTTCTGTGGTGTCCTGGGTTTTACCCCACTTGTCTTGGGAAGGCTTCAGCACATCTTAGAAGAGATCATGGCCACCATGCTGGTTTTGCATCTTTAAGAGTTGCTTGGTGCCCTTGCGCTTCTTACGGGTCAACTCTGGAAGAAGTGGCCCATGCTATCCAGAGTCACATTGTCCCAGTAGAAATAGAAGCCCAGAGACAGGTAGGTGTAGGAGGCCTGCAGTTGGAGGTCAATCAGGCAGTTGATGGCAGCCTCCACCTTGGTGAGATAATTCTGACAAATTTAAGAGTTCATGTTTGTTTGGCAGTAAGGTGTTAAGGTCCAAAATTGGTCGTGGCTGTATTTGCAGGCTGAGGTGGTTCTGAAGATTCTGACTGGAAAAGAGGTTTGGAGGGTGGTTAGAGGCTTGATGAAATGATATCCCTGGGTCTGTTCTGTCCAAACACTGTTGAAGCAAGAGAGAGTTCTAGGACTGACAACGGTATGGCCTGATAATGACTTTTTAGATCGAACACCAGAAGCACAATCTATGAAATAAATTGATAAGAAAATAAATTGATGAGAGGGATTTCATTAAAATAGAAAACTTCTCTGAGGAGGATACTGTTAAGAGAATGAAAAAGTAAGTCAACGACTGAAAGAATACATTTAAAAAATATTTTAAAAATATGATAAAAAAAACTTGTATCCAATGTGTACAAATAACTTGAGTAAAAAAAAGTAACCTAGTTAAAAATATTTAACCAAGGAAGATATAAAGATGGCAAATAAGTATATTAAAAGATGCTCAATATTTGTTTCATTAGGAATTTCAAATTAAGATAAGATAGTACTATTCTAACCTGTTAGAATAGCTGATATCCCTAACACTGACAAAACCAAATGCTGCCAAGAGTGTGGAGCAAAATGTGTCTGATTTATTGTTGGTGAGAATGCAAAGCTATATAGCCATTTTGCAAAACAACTCAAAATTTTATTGCAAAGCTAAACATACATACAATATAATTCTTATCATATGACCCGGCAGTTGGGTTCTTGGGTAGTAAGTAGTTACTACCCAAATGAGTTGAAAACTTTTGTCCATGCAAAAATTTGCACAAAAAAATGTATGTAGAAGCTTTATTTATATGTGCCAAAACTTGGAAGCAACTAGGATGTCCTTCAATAGGTAAATGGATAAAACAGTGATATATTTAAAGCAAGAGCTGATATTGTGATAAAAAGAAATGACCTATCAAGCCACAAAAAGGCATGGAGAAGACCTAAATGAATATCACTGAATGAATGAAGATATCTGAAAAAAGTTACATACTGTATGATTTCAACTATATGACATTCTGGAAAAAGCAAAACTATAGAGACTATAAAAAAATCAGTGGTTGCCAGGAGTCTGCATGCAGGAAGGGAGTGATGAATAGATCGAGCATAGGGAATTTTCAGGGTATCTTTATTTAAGATAAATACTTTGTTTTAAATTAATAGTATAAAGTATGGAATATTAAATAAATAAATGAGATATATTTTTATATGCAACACCATGGTATACTACTGAACTATTTAGAGTTGCTTGTGGCTTGTTTTTTTAAATTTGAATACATTTTATGAGGTTCACTATCTTCAGAAACATTTTTCTACTTAAGTGGCACTTTAATTTGTTAATTTTAACATTGGCAACAGCATGGATGGAACTGGAAAGCATTATGCTGAGTGAAATAAGCCACGCGGTGAAAGACAAATACCATGTGATCTCACCTTTCACAGGAACCTAATCAACAAAACAAAAAAAGCAAGCAAAATATAACCAGACACTGAAATAGAGAACAGGCTGACAGGGACCAGAGGGGACAGGGGAGGGAATTTCAGGGGAAAAGGGGAAGAATTCACAGGAACAAGTATAAAGGACACATGGACAAAAACTAACAGGGGTGGAAATGGGAGGGAGGGGGGGAGCACTGGGGGTGGGCTGGGATGGGAGTAAAAGAGAGAAAACTGTACTTGAATGATAATTAAATAAAAATCGATATGTTATAAAAGAAATTAATAACACATATGCTCTTTATATTCTTCTTTTTGATAGAAATTTTCAATTATAGTTTCTGTTTAAATAAACAGTGTGGACTTCTTTCTAGTCCTTTTAAAATTTTACATCCAGTTTTAATTTTTCTCCTCCTGCCTCTTTTTCTTTCCTTCCTTCCTTCCTTCCTTCCTTCCTTCCTTCCTTCCTTCCTTCCTTCCTTCCTTCCTTCCCTCTCTCTCTCTCTTTCTCTCACTCTTCATTTTATATTCAATTTTTAATTTTCTAGAAGTACAGATAATCATATTTAACTAGTTGACATTAACAGAAAACAGGATTTTATATTCAGAAGAATGGATGATTAAAAATGCCTTTGTCTTCTTTCTCAAATGTCTAAGGAAGATGGGGGTGAATCTGTTGCTATTGAATTTATTTTTTATTGATTCTCTGAAAACTTGGCTTACATAAAATATATGTGATTTTGCTTTATTTTGGACAAAACCCAGATTATTAAGGAGTTACATTTTAAACATGTTCAACTAACATACACTTCTCCAAGGAGAACATACAAAGGATCCAGAGACATATGAAAGATGCTCAGCATAACCAGCCATCAGAGAGATGCAAATTAAAGCCACAATGAGATACTACTTCACACCAATCAGAATGCCATCATTAACAAAGCAACAAACAACAAGCGTTGGAGAGGATGTGGAGAAAAGAAAACCCTAGTGTACTGTTGGTGGGAATGCATACTGGTGCAGCTAGTGGAAAACAGTATGGAATTTCCTCAAAAAAATGAAAATAGACTTGCCCTTTGACAGGGCAATTCCACTTCTGGTATTATATCCCAAGAACACTGAACCACCAATACAAAAGATCCTATGCACCCCAATGATTATAGCATAATTTACAATATCCAAGTTCTGGAAGCAACCTAAGTGCCCATCAGTAAGTGAATGGATCAAAAAACGATGATACATTTACACAATGGAATACTATGCAGCAGAAAGAAAGGAGCTCCTACCCTTTGTGACAGCATGGGTGGAACTGAAGAGCATTATGCTAAATGAAATAAGCCAGGGGATGAAAGACAAATGCTGTATGGTATCACCTTTAACAGGAACCTAATCAACAAAACAAACTGGCAAACAAAATATAATCAGAGACATTAAAATAAAGACTAAACTGACATTAACCAGAGGGAATATGGGAGGTGATAACGAGGAGAGAAAGGTGAAGCGTTTTCAGGGACAATTATAAAGGGCATATGGATTGAACCAAGCCGGGGGGTGGGGGGATCAGGGAAGGGGCTTGAGGATGGCTGGGGTGGGGGGATAGGTGAGGGGAAGAGGTAAAAAACTGCACTTGAACAACAATAATTTTAAATGCAAATGAATAATCATTTTCAACTAAAATATTCTTGAAGCAATGTTTTATTTGCCCTATTGATATTTGGGGAATGAAATTAGATTTTGTCTCAAAAAAGAACTCTTTCTCCATGTCTGTATGACTCAATTGGTTGGTACATCCTCCTGTTCAATTCCAGTACTAAAGGCAGCTGATCTATATTTCTGTCTCACATTGATGTCTCCCTCTCTCTTTCTCCCTGTCTTTCTTGCCCCCTCCCTCTCTGCCCACCCTTCTCTCTGTAAAATCAGTAATACATATCCTCAGGTAAGGATTTTAAAAAAGCTGTTTCTTTAGAGTGCCGTAATAATTTTTTTCTAAGTTGAAGAGACACAACAACACAACACAGTACTTAGAATTTATTCATAACCTATTTTAAGCATACCATGGAGTTAAGAGTTTCCTTTTGGGGGAATTTTTTAGGGGGATAAAAACAATGGACTGTGTTCTTCTGCAACGTATTCTTTAAAAATTGAACTTGGGCCCTGGCTGGTATAGCTCAGTGGGTTGAGCGCGGGCCTGCGAACCACATGATCGCGGTTCGATTCACAGTCAAGGGCACATGCTTGGGTTGCAGGCCAGTTCCCGGTTCCCTGCAGGGGACGCATGAGAGGCAACAATACATTGATATTTCTCTCCTCCTGTCCTTCCCTTCCCCTCTAAAGATAAATAAATAAAGTCTTTAAAAAATAAAAAATAAAAAAGTCTAAAAAAATTGAACTTGGGTAAGTTTGCATGTGAATACAATTTTTCTTATGTGGTTATATGAAGTTAAATGATCAAACATAAAAGACACCAGGCACATAGCCATATAGCAACACTTAATTAATGGTTGTTTTTCTTCCTTCCTCTTTACTCTCTGTATGTAGAGGTGTTTATAAATAAATGTGTGTGTATGTTTGTATATATGTGCTTATGTGCGCATATATGTGTATTTATCTGTGGCTCTGTACCCCCTATTTCTCTCTCTCTCTCTCTCTCTCTCTCTCTCTATATATATATATATATATATATATATATCCCATTAGTATCTCTTTCTTTCTCTATATATCTATTTGCATATGTATATGCATATATGTGCATTTTATATGGCAATGTGCATATGGTATGTAGCCATTCATTTTATTGGTAAGTTCCAAAACAGAACTCTTCTGATAAAGATATAATTCTAGAATTTAAGAAATATAGATTCTGTCACTACATGAAAATAGTTAAAAACTTATTTTGTGCCATAATATTTCTGTTACTTTACATTAACCTACCTCAAGTGTTTACACATTATTAAAAGAAGATCTAAAATATAATTGTGCTTATTAAAAATAAATTTCCAGCAGGCAATAGAAGTTTTTTATTCCTTCAATGTGTAATTCAGAGAATGGTATACTACTACAATTTGTTTAAAGTTAAAAAATGATGTGCATAACTCAACTTGAGAAGATATATGGGAATATGGTAAACAAGATAATCTATTTATGAAATATATAAAAATATATATTTCAGTTTTTTTAAGATTTTATTTATTTATCTTTAGAGGGGAAGGGAAGGAGAGAGGGAGAGAAATATCAATGTGTGGTTCCTTCTCATGTGTCCCCCACTGGGAACTGGCCTGCAACCCAGGCATGTGTCCTGACTGGGAATTGAACCACGATCGTGTGGTTCACAGGCCCACGCTCAATACACTGAGCTACACCCGCCAGGGCAATATATTTCAGTTTTAACAAAATAAAAATGCAAGGTAGGAGTTGAATATTTCTGGAAAATTGATATTCATGTTTACTTACTTCTCACTAAATAGAAAGACACTTGTTTCTTGGGTCAGCTTTGTACAAGTGTCTTAATAACTAATTTGCATCTTTGTAGAATAGTAATTCAACAAAATGAGGTGTAATGCTCCCTGTTCTGTTATAATGATGTAGGCTTTTTAGCGAATTGTACATCTGGCCTAAATATCTTATCTGAATTTGTGTCTTGTGACTGCTAATGACTACCTCAAATTTTAACTAATTGGTTGTTCTCAGACACTAAAGGGAAGGTTATAACAAAGAAAATGTTTAAATGCAAGGATAAATATCTATTAAGCTAAGTATTTATCATGAAAGCATGATATCTTGGTTTTAACTGATTATTTTTAAAAATAAAGGTAAACTATATAGTTAAAACTTATTTTTTCTCTGTACCTCTTCAGATTTTAAAGACAAGATGGTTAATTTCTTATTTAACACAAGCTAGATAGATGGTAACCACTGAATGTCTATGAAGAACCAGTTAGTTATCCATTGAGTCCACTTCAAGTTAATAATCCAGAGGATATCTGGTGCAAGGAGACTGACTATTCCTGGATTGATTTTTTTTTACTAGGTATAGCAATGATCTTGTTTCATAGAGGTTACACTTCTACCCATGCAACCATTATTAGTTATGTGTTCCATTTTGAATATAGGCCTATGGAACAACATAAAGGAGTATGAAGTGGTTATGAGTTAGGTATTAAATGATAGTTTGACATTTGAAGGTATATTATACATTCTTCATAGAAAGAACCCAAGGGTCATTTCTGCTGAATTCTTAAATGTTTAATGACATTTTTATTGTATAAGCTAACATGCCTAAATTATCATCTTGCAAGTAAGAGTGTACCATTTTTCTATATATGGAGTGTATTTTAGGTTTGTCTGAAAGGTATTAAATACACAAGTATTAAAATATAAAATAAACACTCATCTGCCATCTCAGATAACTGAAGCTATAGAAAAGCATTTATTAATCTGCTGATCTGGGCAAATTAGTTAGGAATGTTTTTAACTGAAATTTATTTTAAAGGTTCTTTTTAGCCTACAATCTCAGGTAATAACTATAAGATTTTTATTTTATAATATTGAAAACATACAGAAAATAATACAAAAGGTATCCACATAATCAGATTAGATGTTAATATTTTATTTTATTTTTTGAAGTCCTATTATTTCCTTTTAAGAAATACAATGCCACAACATAGTAGAAGCTGTATGGTCTCATCTTGTCCCCTTTTTTTTTGCTGGAAATATTTAATATATGAAAATGGTGTTTATATTCTTACACTTTTGTTTATTTGTGACTTTAAAATTTATATGTGGCATATTAAATCTGCCTTTCTGGAAAATGTTTCTTTCAAAATTATGTTTTGGGAGTTTATTCATGATACACACAGGTCTGATATCTTTGTTTTTTTTTCAAGTAGGCATTTGTTGAAGTACATGCACATTTATGATTTTTGTAGTTGGACTTAGAAAACTGAAACAATGATAAATATACATATTGATGATTTTTTAGAGTTAACGCATCTATGTAATTAGTGCCTAACTCAAGAAGTTGCTTCCCATTCTTTTTCCACTTGTAGTTATTGTCCTTCTCCAGTTCCCTACCAGGAAAACCAGATTATGACCTCCAGCAATATAGATTAGTTTTGTCTGTTTTTGAATTTCATATAAATTGAATTATTTGGCATATATATTTTGTGTGTCTGGCATCTATTTGTTAATATTAGGTCTATGAGCTTTTTTCATTTTATTGTGGGTAGTTAAGTGTCTATCCTGTGTACTACCTAGTGTCTCATTACATGAAATTACCAGTGTTTCTTTATTTCCTTTCTATTTGGGGGTTTTGGGGTTGTTTTTCTGGTTTTGGCCCTTAAGAATAATACTACTCTAATGATTCTTGTACATGTATGTCCCTTACATATTATGCATATCTGTATAGCTAGGAGTAGAATCTTTGCATAACAGTGTATCTGTGTAATTATTTCAGCTTAGTGTCTGTTATCTTAGGTTATCTGTATCATAGTGTCAACATTAGTAGACACTGCCAAGCAGTCTTTTAAAGTGGTTGTCCCAATTTACCCTCTTACCTTCAATATATAAGAGTTCAAGTTGCTCCACATCTTATCAACACTGATCTTGATTGTCTTTTTTTTTCACCTTTTTGGTGAGTAATAATTCTTTTTAAACTCCTCTATATTCTATGGTTTGAATGAAGCCTGGCTATTTTAAAATCTCTTCCTTAGTGGATGAACAATTTTTGAATAATAAACAAATGTTGTTTACCTTTGTTTATTATTCCAAACAGTACTGCAATGAAATTTATCATTTTTGTGCTTGTTTGAGAATTTCTCTATGGTTATAATTTGAAATAGAATGCTTAATTTTAGAATATCATATATTTATTAATAAACGAATAAATTATACAAATCAGTTTACTACACATTATACACATCAAGTTCAGAATATAAATGTTGCCTCTTTGAAAGACATTACATAAAGCATAATACCATAGGATTTGGGGAAATTTTTCTTTTAATTGTTATTAAAGTACAGTTTTCTGCCTTTTACTGCCATCCAAGCCAACCTTCTCAGCCCTCCCCATCTCCCTCCCATTTTCACCTCCTTGTTATTGTCCATGTGTCCTTTATACTTGTTTCTGCAAACCCTTCACTTTTCCCCCTCAAATTCCCTCTCCTCTTCCCTCTGGTCACTGTCAGCCTGTTCTCAATTTCAGTGTCTTTGGTTATATTTTGCTTGTTTGTTTGTTTTGTTGATTAAAATCCTGTTAAAGGTAAGATTATATGGTATCTGTCTTTCACAGCCTGGCTTATTTTGCTAGTGGGGAGAGATGAAACATTGTGCACAGCTGCTGGTATATAGATTAAATAAAGCTTTTATTATTATGCTTTTCATTATTGAATCAATCATAACGATATTGTTTAAAATGCTCATTGTAGTGCCAATCACAATTCATGTGCATTCTTTCAAGTTCAGCTTAAGGTAGTTGCTTTCAAACATTGACATTTCTTTCTATACTAGAGTTCTATTTTTCCCCACATAGAAGCCATTGCATACATTTTTATCTTTTTTTACAGCTGACATACTACATTCTATTAGTTTCAGTTTTATAATGCAGTGATTAGATATTTATGTAACTTATGAATTGACCACCCTGATAAATCTAGTACCCATCTGACACCATCTATAATTATTACAATACTATTGACTCTACTCTCTATGCTGTACTTCGCATCCCCATGACTATTCTTAGTTACCAATTTATACTTATAAATCCCTTCAACTTCATAACCCATCCAACCAAACTTCCTCCTATGTGGCAGTCCTTAAAATGTTCTCTCTGAGTCGGTTTCTGTTCTGCTTGTTTATTCTTTTTTTGGATTCCACATGTAAGTGAAATAATGTGGTATTTTTCTTTCTCTGTCTGACTTAGCATCATATTTTCTAGGTTCATCTATGTTCTTTCAGATGGCAAGATTTTATTCTTTTATATGGCTGAAATCATATTCCATTGTATTTGTGCACCATTCTTCTTTATCCATTCTATTGATAGACACCTAGGCCACTTCCATATATTGGTCATTGTAAATAATGCTGCAATAAGCATATGAATGTGTGAGGACTTTTTGTAAAGTACCCATTAATGTAATATGAAAAATAGAGACATTTATTAAAGAAGATATAAGATACAAACCAGGTGCCCAGCAGGGACCATGTGAGAGGCAACCACACATTGAAGTTTCTCTCCCTCTCTTTCTCCATTTTCCTCTCTCTAAAAATAAATAAATACGATCTCAAAAAAGCGAGGTCATCAGTATTTGTCTTTCTGTGCATGACCTGTTTCACTTAGAATGCTACCCTTAAATTCCATTCAAGCTATCACAAATAACAGGATTTCTTGCTTTTTTGTGGCTGAATAATGTTTGATTTTATACGTATACCACTTTTCTTAGCCATTCATCTGTCAATAGAATTGTGCTGATTCCACATCTTGGCCGTAATGAATTATGCTGCCATTTGCCATTAAATGAATGCTAGATACAAAACCACAGATCTTAGAGCTCAGAAAACATTGACCTAAATAAATGCAAAAAAAAAATTACTACACCAAGTCATATCAAGCATATTGAAATTTCAGAGTTAAGTAACAGTGTAGTTAAGGTTCTGTGATGGTAACAACTGCACCACTGTGGTGTCTGGATGCTGACATTGGGGAGAACTTGTGCGTACCGTATGTACACAAAGGATGTTTTTTGTACTTTCCACTCAATTTTTCCATGAATCTATAACTGAGCTAAAAACAAGGCTTATTAAACTGAGAAAAACATGTTGAGGAGGTTGTCAGATAAATAAAGCAATCTGATCAGAAAAAGAAAATTAAGTTTGAGTAGAGACCTGAAGGATGAGTGAAAGTTAAACAGCAGCAAGCTGGACACAGAATTAAATGAGTACCACATTTTTCAGACAATAAGACACACCTGCCCCCCAATTTGGGAGGAATGATGGCTATTAGTGCTGCTGTTGAGTTCTGTTTACATTTACATTGGTGAAATATTATGTTATTTATGTTATTAAATATTTTACCCACCCCCCCAAAAAAAGAAGATATAAGATACAAGAAACATTGTGCATAGGGCAATGTGGCCTAAGTCCCTTTCAAAGTAGGCACCTTGGGACCTCACACAGTTCTCCCAACTACAGCATGGTGTTCCTTCTGCTCTGGTAGAAGAACATGCAAAACAAGTTTTGCCATGACACATTTTATGACAAGATCCAGTGTCAGAAATGTTGCACACAGTAGGTTTTGGAATCCCCAGACCAGCTTCTAGTTCTCTCACTGCCAGTCTCCAAACTTTGTTGATTGCAGCCTGTACATGTTGGACATTCTCAGGTGTTCTACTTGTTGAAGGCCTTCTAGAATATGGATTACTTTTAACAGATTCTTCACCATCTTTGAAGTGTATGTGCCACACTTTTATTTGGGCTGCACTCATTGCACCATCCCTGAAAGACTTCTGAATCTGCAAATAGTTTCTGCAGAGGAATGTTCAAGCTTAATGCAAAATTTTGGTCAGATTCACTGCTGTACTTACTCAGGCATTTTGGATGTTATGGCTACACAGTACACATGCTCGATCAACAGCATCTTCCAACCCTACTGACTAATACAGTGAAGTAATCATTGTTCACATTTGCACATTCCAACCCACTCTGCATGGATGCTAGATTACATCAATATCATGAAACTGTTCTTGTTATATTAACAATGGTTAAATATTTTCCAAATAGAACTCTCAGATATATTTTTGTATTGTGTTTTAGGTTCCTTCAAATAAATACCCAGAATGGATTTGCTGGGTCCTTTTTTCAATTCTTACAGCCTTTGTTTTAAAGTCTATTTTGTCTGATTTTTTATGTCCATATTCATAAGCTATTTTTCCATTCCTTTACTTTCAATGTGTGTATCTTTTGATCTGAAGTGAGTCTCATAAGTAGCATAGGTAAGGGTCTTGTTTTCTTATTCATTCAACCACTATATAGCTTTTTGTTGAAGCATTTAATCCATTTGCATTTAAAGTAATTGATAGATATGGTATTTATTGTCATTTTACTATTCATATTTTAAATGTTTTTTAATTTAGTTATTGTTCAAGTACAGTTTTCTGTCTTTTACTCCCAGACCAGCCCAGCCCCCCAGTCTCCCTACCTCCCTCCCATTTCCACCCCCCTTAGTTTTTGTCCATGTGTGTCCTTTATAGTTGTTCCCGTGAACCCTTCTTGTTTCCCCCTGAAATTCTCTCCCCTCTGGTCCCTGTCAGCCTGTTCTGTATTTCAGTGACTTTGGTTATATTTTGCTTGCTTGTTTGATTTCTTGTTTAGGTTCCTGATAAAGGTGAGATCATATGGTATTTGTCTTTCAACGCCTGGCGTATTTCACTCAGCATAGTGCTTTCCAGTTCCATCCATGATGTTGCAAAGGGTAGGAGTTCTTTCTTTCATTCTGCTGCATAGAATTGCATTGTGTAAATGTATCAGAGTTTTTGGATCCAGTTATTTACTATGGGCACCTAGGTTGCTTCCAACTTTTGGCTACTGTAAATTGCACTGCATAGGTTCTTTTGGATTGGTGCTTCAGGGTTCTTAGGATATACTCCTAACAGTGGAATTGCTGGGTCAAAAGGGATATTCATTTTTAGTTTTCTTAGAAAATTTCATACTGTTTCTATAGTGGTTGTACCAGTCTGCAATCCCACCAACAGCAAACTAGGGTCCCTTTTTCCCCACAACCTCTCCAGCATTTGTTGTTTGTTTCTTTGTTTATGATGGACATTCTGACCAGTGTAAAGTGGTATCTCATTGTGGTATCTCTCTGATAGCAAGCAATATTGAGCATCTATTCATGTGTCTCTGGATCCTTTGTATGTCCTCCTTGGGGAAGTGTCTGTTCAAGTCCTTTACCCATTTTTTTAAATTGAGTTGCTTATGTTCCTAGAGTGGAGCCATGTGAGTTCTTTGTATATTTTGGAGATTAAACCTCTGTCTGAAATATCATTGGCAAATATGTTTTCCCAAACAGATGTTTCTCTTTTTATCTTAATACTGTTTTCTTTGGCCACACGGATGCTTTTATTTTGATGAGATCCCATTTGTTTATTCTTTCCTTTATGGCCCTTGCTATAGGGGACATATCAGTAAAAATGTCGGTGTATGAAATATCTGAGATTTTTCCTGCCAATGTTCACCTCTAGGATTTTAATGGTGTCATGTCCAATATTTAAGTCTTCTTTCCACCTGGAATTTATATTGCTGATTGTGTAAGTTGGTGCTCAAGTTTCATTTTTTTTTGCACCCAGCTGTCCAGTTCTCCCAACACCATTTGTTGAAGAGGCTATTTTTACTCCATTTTATGTTACTGCCCATTTTCTCGAATATTAGTTGCCCTTAGAGATTTGGGTTTATTTCTGGGCTATCTGTTCTGTTCCATTGGTCTATGTGCCTATTTTCATACCAGTACCAGGCTGTTTTGATTACAGTGGCTTGTAATATAGTTTGGTATCAGGTATTGTGATCCCTCCTACTTTTCTCTTTTTTTCTCAAAATTGCAGCTGTAATTGCAGCTGTAATTGCAGCTGTTTTTGGAAAGAGCCTATAGGATTTTCCATGTACACTATCATGTCATCTGCAAACAATGAGAGTTTTGTTTCCTCCTTTCTGATTTGGATGTCTTTTCTTTTCTTCTCTGATCGCTGTGACTAAACTTCCAATACTATATTGAACAGAAGTAGTGAAAGTGGACAACCTTGTCTTGTTCCTGATCTTGTAGGCCTACCTACATTGAGTATGATGTTGGCTGTAGGTCTCTCATATATGGCCTTTATTATATTGAGGAATGATGGCTCTATTCCCACTTTTCTGAGTTCCTTTATCACAAATGGGTGTTGTACCTTACCAAAAGCTTTTTCCTTGTCTACTGATATGATCATGTGGTTTTTGTCTTTGCTTTTGTTTATGTGATGTATTACATGTACTGATTTGCGAATATTGAACCATCCTTGCATCCCTGGGATGAATCCCACTTGGTCATGATGAATGATCTTTTTGATGTATTTTGGATGCACTTTGCAAATATTTTATTGAGGATTTTAGCATCTATGTTTATCAGCAATATTGGCCTGAAGTTTTTTTTTTCTTTGTTGTGTCTCTATCTGCCTTTGGAATTCAGATGATGCTGGCTTCATAAAAAGAGTTTGGGAGTATTCCATCCTTTTGGATTTTTTGGAATAGTCTGTGAAGTATAGGGGTTAGCTCTTGCTTGAAAACTTTGTAGAATTCTCCTGTGAAACCATCTGGTTGAGCACTGTTGTGTGATGGGAGTTTTTTGCTTACTGCTTCAATTTCATCTGATGTTATTGGTCTGTTCAGGCTTTCTGCTTCTTCTTGACTGAGTTTTGGAAGATTATATTTTTGTAGAAATTTTTCCATTTCACCTAGGTTTTCAAATTTCTTGGCATACAGTTCTTCATAGTAATTTCTTTAAATTCCTTTTATTTCAGTAGTATCAGTTGTAATCTCTCCTCTTTCATTTCTGATTATGTTTATTTGGGTACTTTCTTTTCTTTTCTTGGTGAGCCTACTTAATGGATTGTCAGTTTTGTTTGTCTTTACAGGGAACCAGCTCCTGGATTCATTGACCCTTAGAATTGTGCTTTTAGTCTCTATGTCAATTAATTCTGCACTGATCTTGGTTATTTCCTTCCTTCTACTTGCTCTGGGCCTCTTTGTTTTTGTTTCTTGAGTTCTTGTAGGCATAGGGTGAAGTTTTTTGTTTGAAATGTTTCTATCTTTTTGTAGGTAGGCCTGTATTGCTATGAACTTCCCTCTCAGTACTTCCTTCACTGTGCCACGTAAGTTTTGGGTTGTTTTGAGTTTATTTTCATTTGTGTCCAGAAACTTTTTGATTTCTTCCCTAATTTCATTCTTGACCCATTTGTTGTTTAATAGCATGCCATTCAATCTCCATGATTTTGGGTGTGCTGGGTTTTTTCCTTTGGGGTTGGTTTTCAGTTTCAGTCCCATGTGGTCGGAAAAAATGCTTGGTATGATTTCAATTTTCTTGAATTTGTTGAGGCTCATTCTATTTCTTATCATGTGGTCTACCTTTGACAATATTCCATGTGCATTTGAAAAGAATGTGTATTTAGCTTCATTGGGATGAAGGGCTCTCTCTATATATCAGTTAAATCCATTTCATCTAGGGCGTAATTCAATGACTTCGTTGATATTTTTTTGAAAGATCTATCCATTTTTGAAAGTGGGGTGTTAAATTTCCTACTTTAATTGTGCTGCTGTTAATATCTTTCTTGAAGTACTCTAAGATTTTCTTTATATATATGGGTGCTTCTATGTTGGGTGCATATGTATATGTGTATATATATATATATATATATATATATATATATATATATATGATGTTAATGTATTCTTGGTGGATTCTTCCCTTGAGTATTATGAAGTGACCTTCTGGGTCTCTCTTTATGGCCTTGTTTTTGAAGTCTGTATTGTCTGATATGAGTATTGCTAACCCGGCTTTTCTTTCTTGTCCGTTTTCTTGGAGTATATGTTTCCAGCCCTTCACTTTTAACCTGTGTTGGTTTTTTGTTCAGAGGTGAGTCTCTTGTAGGCAGCATATGTGTGGGCCATGCTTTCTTATCCATTCAGCTATTCTATGTCTTTTGATTGGAACATTTAATCCATTTACGTTTAAGGTTATTATTGATAGGTACTTATTCATTGCCATTTATGTACCTGTGTTCCTCTCTGTCTCTCTCTTTTCCTTCCTTTACTTAAAGCAGTCATTTTAGCATTTCATGCAGTCCTGGTTTATTGGAGGTGTATTCTTTTAGACTTGTTTTGTCTTGGAAGTTCTTTATTTGGCTTTCTGTCTTGATTGAGAGCCTTTCTGGGTAAAGTAGCCTTGGTTATAGGCCTCTGATTCTCATTACTTGGAATATTTCTTGCCATTCTCTTCTTGCTTGGAGTGTTTCTATTGAGAAGTCAGTAGCCAGCCTTATTGGGGCTCCCTTGTATGTTACTTCCCTTTTCTCCTTTGCTGCCTTGAAGATTCTCTCTTTGTCTTGGAATTTTGCCATTTTAATGATGATGTGTCTTGAAGTGGGCCTCTTTGGGTTCCTCTTGATTGGGCTTCTCTGTGATTCCTGGATTCGTGTGACTTTTTCTCTTATCAAATTAGGGAAATTCTCCATCATTACTCTTTCAATCCCTTGTTCAATCCCTTGGATAGGTTTTCTATCCCTTGTTCTTCTTCTTCTTCTTCTGATATTCCTATTATTCGGATATTATTATGTTACGAATTGTCTTGCATTTCGATTAATATTTTCCTCATTCTTTCTGAGCCTGTTTTCCTTTTCTTGCTCTTTCTGGGAGCTTCTTTTTACTTTGTCCTCCAACTCACTGATCTAATCTTCTGCCTGATCAATCCTGCTTTTCATTCCTTCTCCTTTGTTCTTCAGTTCAGACATTGTATTCTTCATTTCCTCTTTGCCTTTGCTGATGGTTTTCATTTCCTTTTTCATGTTGATAAAGTTTGCAATGAGTTCATTGTAGCTCCCCTGTAGTTTCTGGTAGCTCATTGTGAGCTCTTTGAATTTCCTGATAACCAGTGCATTGAGTTCAACATGTGATAGTTGACTTGCCTCCACTTCATCTAACATTCTTTCTGAGACTTCCACCTTTTCTTTCATTTGAGGATTGTTCCTTTGTATCCCCATTGTTTGTGAGACTCTTCGTGTTAGCCTCAGCTTCTTAAATTGATCTGTTCTGACTCCCTGGGTTTATGGTGTGAACTTCTGTGGTAGAATACCTGCGAAATTCAGTGGTGCAGTCTCCTTCAGGTATCCTGATATTCTCGGCTTCCATGTACTATTTTTGTGTGTGTGATCAGTTGGAGGGGTAGGCAAAATGGTTTATGACAGTAGGAGAGTATTTTATAATATTTACAGTCACAGCCAGTAGAGAAAAGACAGAAGATCTTTAGGCTATATATAGTGTTAACCATAATCTTCTACCCAACTTGCCACTTTTAAGAAAGGATGGACAAAAGATAAGCTTCTTGTTGGGGAGGGAAGTCTTGTGAATTGGATCTAGAAAGTAGTGAGGTTGCGGCGGTCAGATTTTGAAGTAAGGTAAGAGTAAAGGATCGTATGTAGGTGTTGTGTGTGAGCAAGCAGAGTTAGTCACTACAGTAATAGAATTCAGGAATCTGTAAATTGGGCTAAGAACCGGGAGATGTGTTTTGAATTATTTGCAGTTGTGTAGAACAGGTATTATTTACAATAATATTAGATCAACAATCATATAAGAGACTTTATGTGATCTGGATAATGTTAATAGAGGGTATAGAACCTTGGTAGTGTGCTAAAGGAAAACAAGTGGCATGAAGTATAGAAAATTAGCAATACATTGTGGAAGAGAGAACAGTGGAAACCTATCAAATGATACAATATAACCATCCAAGGCTAAGAAGCCTATACAGAAAGAAGAGGAATACAAAGATACTATTAAAATATAAAAGAAGTGATAATAATGAAAAAATGATAATAAGACTAATATGCAGCATCTTGTGGCTTCTCTGCTATACAAAGTAAAATTTGTCTCTGTCTCTACTGTTGGGATGCCCCCTCTTTGCGTCCAACTCTGGTCTTTTTGAAATTCCAAGTTGTTTGTGTCCATTGTGGGTAAAAGAAAAGAAAACAAATAAACAAAAAGGCAGGAGAAGGGAGGAAAAAGCAATAAGTTTGGAAAGAAAGGAAGAAGGACTAAAACAAGAAAAAAGAAAGGAGAGGAAAAAAGTATTGAAAGAGAAAACAATAATAAAATTAAAAAGATACAAGATTACTAAAAAAATTACTAAAAAAACCCACCCCCCAAAATTTCTTGTTGGTTTCAAACTGACCAAACTGTTTTTTCTGTCTCCAGCAGGCTGAGGGTCAATTGGTATGCTCTTTCTGCGAATGCTCTCCCAAGAGCTAGCCTGACGCCTGTCCCCAGCTCCCCATGAAGGCGATCTGCATTCTTTTCAGAGCACTTTCCCTCAGGGTCCTTTCTGTGGGCTGGGGTGCAGGTGTGCATGGGCCAGCCAGGCTGCTGGACTGGGGTGTGGGCACCCATATACCCTCCAGGCTGCCTGTGCCCTGTGGGATCTGGCAAGGTCCTTCTCAGTTCTGTGGGGGAACTCAATGGCTTCCACCCATCTTGTGGATCTCTGCCATGCTCGGTGGGGAGCCCGCCAAGCTACTGTCGCAGGAGAATCCTTCAGTTTACTTTCCTTCCCCCCCAAAAAAAAATTCTCCAGAAAGCCTGCCTCTCAGGCCAGCCAACCCCCCAGCCAGACAGGTGACTATCTGAGTCAGAGCCCAACAATGCACCTCTCAATTCTTCTAGGCTGGCGGCTGCAGAGTCCGAGGTTGAACAAGGCCCTTTGTCCTTGTTACCCTCTCTGTAAACTCAAGCAGACAGGTCTCTGCCTGATGTTGCCTCACCTTACTTAGACAGGGAGGGAGGGAGCTGATGACCCAGCTCTCTCCCAAGGACCCTGCAGCAGACCCAAGGCTCCCAAAGAGTCTTCCCTAGACATGCTGGGCACCCTGGCTCCTGAAGAGTTGTGGCAGATGCCCCCGGCACTGGTCGCTAGCCAAGGGCGCTGGGCACTGCTTGAAGACTGAGGTCGCTGGGCACCGGCCGGAGCCACCACTGCTCTTGTCTTTGCTCAGGTTTCTGAGACCCCACTGACCTGCAGCTGTCTACTTACTGTCTGGTCCTTCAGTGTCTGTCACTATCTCTGGTCTCTTATTTTCCTAAGTGCTGAAGAACTGTTGGTTGATTGTGCTGTTCCTCTGTAGATCTGCGATGATTTTCTCCCATGTGTATGGGAAATGGAATCCGCTCCTTCCTACTCCGTCATCATCTTCTTCCCTCCCAACTTTTTTTTTTAAAGATTTTATTTATTTATTTATTTTTAGAGGGGAAGGAGAGAGGGAGAGAAACATCAATGTATGGTTGCCTTTTGTGCATCCCCTGCTGGTAGTTAGCCTACAAGGAACCGGTTTGCAACCCAGGCATGTGCCCTGACCCTCCCAACTTTTTGATTTTTGATAACCTTGGAGAAGTCGAAAGTAGTTTTCTAAGTTTCCAATTTTGTCCTTTGCGTGGGTAAAAATCCTGTCCTACTATCCATATTTTTTAAATCTTTTTTCTTCTTAAAGAAGACCCTTTATTATTTCTTATAATATAGGTTTGGTGGTAATGGACTCCTTTAGCTTTTTCTTGCCTGGGAAGCTCTTATCTGTCCTTTGAGTTTAAATGGTAGTTTTGCTGGGTAGAGTAATCTTGGTTGAAGGTTCTTGCTTTTCCTCACTTTGAATATCTTGTGCCAGTCCCTTCTGGCTAGCAAAGTTTCCAGTGAGAAATCAACTGACAGTATTATGTGAGCTCCCTTGTAGGTAACTAACTGCTTTTTTCTCACTGCCTTTAAGATTCTGTACTTGTCTATAACTTTTGGCATTTTAATTATAATGCATCTTGGTGTGGGCCTCTTTGGGTTCATCTTTTTGGGACTCTCAGTGCTTTCCTAGACTTGTATGTCTATTTCCTTCACCAAGTTAGGAAACTTTATTATTTTTTTCAAATAAGTTTCACCCTTCTTTCTCTCTCTTTTCTCCTTCTAGCAACTCCGTGATGCAAATGTTGATAGTCTCAAAGTGTCCCAAAGTCTCCTTACACTATCCTTAGTTTGGTGGATTTTTTATGCACTAATTGGGTGTTTTCTGCTTCTTTATCTCCCAAATTAGTGATTTGATCCTGTGTCTTACCCACTCCACTGTTTATTTATTATAATCTATTTCTCATTTCAATTAGTATAGTTTTTATTTCTGACTTTCTTTTTACATGTGTTCATGTCCTTTTTTATGCAGTTTAAGTACTCATTAAGTTTCTTGAAAATCCTTATAACCATTATTTTTAACTCCATGTTTGGTATTTTGCTTACCTCCACTTCATTTACTTCTTTTTCTGGAGATTTCTCCTGTGTTGTTGTTCTTGTTTGTTTGTTTTCCCATTTGGGAACTGTTTGTTTGTTTTCTCATTTTGTCTGCTTCCATGTGTTTCTGTTTATTAGATAAAGTGCTATGTTTGGTCTTGGTAGAATCGTTAAATGTCATAGATGTCCTTTAGATCCCAGTGGCACAGTCTCCCCAGTTACATGAGCCATTCAATTTAGGTGTGCCTCCTGTGTGGGCTATGTTCACCCTCCTATTTTAGTTGAATATTGATTACTGTTGGGAAGCCACTGGGAGGGGTTGAACCCCAGACAAATCAGCTGTAAGGACTGACTGTAACTACAGTGGAGGATCTGCTGTGCAGGGGCTGATCCCATTGAGTAGGACTTCCTTTAGTGGGGTTTCATTGCCTGCTGAGTCCATTACTTCAATGTGTTGCTCATGGAGGTGGTTGAGTTTTAATCTGGTATGCTCTGAAGCTATCCACCAAGTACAATCTTTGGGGGCCTCCTAGGATGCACAGGCCAAGGTCAGCCACTGCCTGTGGTATGCCTGGGGCCACCTGTCATGAGCTGAAGAGAGATCAGCAGATTGCTGCTACATGTACTGGGCTTGGAGGTGCCCAGGAAAGGCCAACTTGCAAAATGTAGCTGGCTGCCACTAGTGCCAGGAGGCCAGATTCTGCTTGTTTGAGAGATTTTAGGAAAGTATGAAGCAGGGGCCAAGAGAAGATATTTGTATGAAAAAGCCACTGGACATGATTTGGCAAGGCTGGGTCTCATGAAATCAGCAGAGTAGGGGAAACAGTGTTAGTCAGTTTAATGATGACTCAATTATGGTGTGTGTCTACTGGCTCTTTGGAGAAAGGGTTCAACAAAGGAACAATGGTCTCTGTCAGCACTACTGTATGAGAGAAAATTGACTCTTCAGCCCTGGTCATGAAGCCAAACAATTCAGCTCTTTCCTATATGTCCCAGGTGCCTTTTGAGCAGTACTGGAGCTCAGAGTGAGGGAGTCAGAGTAAGTCAAATTGTGGACCATTTAAAAGGAATTTCTGGGACTTTAGAAGCTAGAATTTCTCAGTCTCACTCAGCCACAATCTCCCCCCACCTTTTTTTCCACAGCCGGAAGTTATGGGGACTTTAGTTCTTGGCACTGGAACCCTGGGGTAGGTATTCTGGTATGGGGCTGGGATGCCTTGCTCCTTAGGGGGATCTCCATAGCCTATATATCCATTCTGATTTTTAACCACCACACATGGGTAGGGGGCAGCCAAATTTATTTTGAGTCTCTGTCCCTCCTCTGAGTCTCTATGTGGTTTCCTCTTTGTATATTTAGTTATAGTGCTGCTATTCAACTAGATTCCATGTGGCTATGAATGATGGTTGTTTTGTAGTTTATCTGTAATTTAGATATCATTGTGGGGGGTTCTGAGTATCATGTTTACCTATACACTGCCATCTTGACTGAAAGCACAATCTTGATTTTTAATTTAATTTTTTATGTATTTTTATTAAATGATTTGAGAAAGATTGAGTGGAAGAAAGAGAGAGAGAGACTGAGAGAGAAATTGAGAGACTGAGAGAGAAAGAGTGGAAGAAATAAACATCAATTTTTTCTCCCAGTCATTTTTGTACATTCATTGGTTGCTTCTTGTATGTGCCTGGACCAGAAATTAAACCTGCAAACTTGGTGTATCAGAATGAGGCTCTAACCAATGGTGCTATCCAGACAAGGCCCAATTTTGATAATTCAGTGGCATTATATATATTAACATAGCTTAAAGTTTATATAATTTAATTAATAGATTTACACATTTATGACATTTTTGTTGGAGATTTGATCCTAAACAAAATGAAAAAGTGTCACCAACATTTATGTTATTGTTCTTATTGTGTATTACAAAATAGTATGTGCTTTTATTTAATAATTTTTAGTAGATGATACCAAGCTATTTGTTTTTATCTATTAAACTCAAGGACATCATCACTATTGGAAGAATGACCAAAGCAAAATCTTTAATCTGTATTATGAAACTTTACACTATAATAGTGAGGCAGGTCAGCATTTGTCTAACAGAAAGATGTCTAATTAGTTTATCTGTTGTCATTGCTATTGTTTTAAATATATTTTATTGAATGCTATTACATTTGTCCCATTTCCCCCCTTCACTCTCCTCTACCCTGTAAACTCCCTCCCACTCACATTCCCCTGCTTTAGTTCATGTCCATTTGTCATACTTATAAGTTCTTTAGCTTCTGTATTTCCCATACTATTCTTGCCCTTCCCCTGTTTATTTTCTCCCCACCGTCTATGCTACTTATTCTCTGTACCTCTTCCCTCTATCTCCTCCCCCCACTTGCCTGTTGCTAACCCTCCATGTGATCTCCATTTCTGTGGTTCTGTTCCTGTTCTAGTTGTTTGCTGAGTTTGTTTTTGTTTTTGTTTTTGTTTTAGGTGTGGTTGTTAATAATTGTGAGTTTGCTGTCCTTTTACCTTATATGTTTTTAATTTTCTTTTCCCTAGATAAGTCCCTTTAACATTTCATATAATAAAGGCTTGGTGATGGTGAACTCCTTTAACTTGACCTTATCTAAGAAGCACTTTATGTGCCCTTCCATTCTAAATGAAAGTTTTGCTGGATAGAACAATCTTGAATGTCGGTCCTTGACTTTCATGACTTGGAATACTTTTTTCAGCCCCTTTTTGCTTGTAAGGTCTCTTTTGAGAAATCAGCTGAGTGTCTTATGGAAATTGCTTTGTAGGCAACTGTCTCCTTTTCTCTTGTTGCTTTTAAGATTCTCTCCTAAATCTTTAATCTTGGATAATGTAATTATGATGTGCCTTGGTGTGTTCCTCATTGGGTCCAAATTCTTTGGGACTCTCTGAGCTTCCTGGACTTCCTGAAAGTCTATTTCCTTTGCCAGAATGGGAAAGTTCTCCTTTATTATTTGTTCAAATAATTTTTTCACTTGTTGCTCTTCCACTTTTTCTTTTAGTACCCCTATAATTTTAATGTTGGAACGTTTAAAGATGTCCTGGAGGTTCCTAAGCCTCTCCTCATTTTTTTAAATTATTGTTTCTTCACTCTTTTTAATTGGATGTTTCTTTCTTCCTTTTGGTCCATTTCATTGATTTGAGTCCTGCTATCCTTCCCATCACTGTTGGTTTCTTGTACATTTTCTTTTATTCCCCTTAGGATAGCCTTCATTTTTTTCATCTCATTTGTGACCAAATTCAACCAATTCTGTGAGCATACTGATCACCAGTGATTTGAACTCTGCGTCAGATAGTTTGGCTATCTCTTCGTCACTTAGTTGTATTTTTTGTGGAGCTTTCCTGTGTTCTTTAACACCACTTTTTTTTGGTCTTGACATCCCTGTTATGTAGTGAGGGCCTGAGCCTTAGTTGTTCACCTGGGTGGGTTAACCCACATCCCTGGGTTGTAATGGTGTATGTGGGGCAACAATGTTCCAGAGGGAACAATGGTGCTTGCTCTGCTCTCTGCTGGTTTTCAGTCACTTCCCCTAATTTCCCCATGCAAGTTGGGCCCTTCTGGTGCTGATTACCATTTGGGTGTGTTTGTGTATGATCTAGGGCCATGTGGGTTTCTCCAACAATCTCTCCTGTGAGGCTAGGTGTTCCTCCCTGCACCTCAAGCCCCACAGATATTTTCAGTCAGTGTTTTGAGGTTTTATTCCCCCTCACTCAGACCCTGGATTGCATGGTCTGTCTAGCTCCCCAGTTTTGCCTGGTTTATCTGTGCATGAATGTGGCACTGCCTGGTTCACCAACCGCCTTGTGGGCCATGCCCTGTTCCACAATAGGCTGCCTAGCTGGGTTCAGCTGCTATCCTGCTCACCTTGGGTCTGCCTGCTGGCCCCTTGCACACCAAGGATCCACCTGCTGCTGCCTTGTGTGCCTTGTTCTGCTTGGCACTTTTCGGATCCACCGGCTACTGCTTTGTATGCCCACAACCCCTGCCAAACTCTACCCCTCCTACTGGTCTGGATGAATGTGTCTACTTTAAATCCTTGGTTGTGGGACTTCCATACAGTTCGATTTTCTGGTCAGTACTGGTTGTTTTTGTTTCTAAATTGTTGTTGTCCTTATTTTGGTTGTTCGAGGAGGGGCAGTGTGTCTACCTACATCTCCATCTTGGCCGGGAGTTCTCATTGCTGTTTTTTATGATTGCCACTTCTCTCATTGCCATTTTCTCCAGATCCTAAATTAATTAGTCTTGATCTAGTCAGCCTCCAGTCTCTCTGTTCGTAGGAGAAATACATATTGCTACACAGAATTTCTTTCAGTCACTATCTCTTTTTCTTCTCTTCACTAGCACGTTTTTAAAAATTTTTAAATTTATTTAATTATTTTTCAAGTGTAGTTTTCTGTCTATTACTCCCATCTCACCCCACCCCCCGTGCTCCCCTTTCCCTCCCATTTCCACCCGTCTCAATTGTTGTCTGTGTATCCTTTATATATGTTCCTCTAAATTCCTCCCCTATTTCCTTTGAAATTCCCTCCCCTCTCCCCTCAGGTCACTGTCCCCCTGTTCTCTGTTTCAGTGTCTTTGGTTATATTTTGCTTGCTTGTTTGTTTTCTTGTTTAGCTTCCTGTTAAAGGTGAGGTCATATGGTATTTGTCCTTCAACACCTGGCTTATTTCACTCAGCATAATGCTTTCCTGTTCCATCCATGATGTTGCAAAAGGTAGGAGCTCCTTCTTTCTTTCTGCAGCATAGAATTCCATTGTGTATATGTACCATAGTTTTTTGATCCATTCATTTACTGACGGGCACCTAGGCTGCTTCCAACTCTTGGCTATTGTAAATTGTGCTGCTATGAACATTGGGTTGCATATATTCTTTGGGATTGTTTTTTTAAAAATATTTATTTATCTTTAGAGGGGAAGGGAAGGAGCGAGGAAGAGAAATATCAATGTATGGTTGCTTCTCCTGCATCCCCTGCTGGGAACTGGCCCCTGCTGGGAACTGGCCTGCAACCCAGGTATGTGCCCTGACTGGGAATCGAACTGCGATCCTCTGGTTCGCAGGCCCGCACTCAATCCACTGAGCTACACCAGCCAGGGCTTGGGATTGGTTTTTAGGGGTCTTATGATACCATCCTAGCAGTGGAATTGCTGGGTCAAAAGGCAGGTCCAATTTTAGTTTTCTGAGAAAATTCCATTCTGTTTTCCATAATGATTGTACCAGTCTACAATCCCACCAACAGTGGACCAGAGTCCCCTTTTCCCCACACCCTCTCCAACATTTGTTGTTTATTGCTTTGTTTATGATAGCCATTCTCACCAGTGTAAAGTGGTATCTCATTGTGGTTTTAATTTGCATCTCTCTGATAGCAAGTGATATTGAGCATCTCTTCATGTGTCTCTGGATCCTCTGTATGTCCTCCTTGGAGAAGTGTCTTTTCGAGTCCTTTCCCCATTTTTTAATTGGGTTAGTTGTCTTCTTAGAGTGAAGTGGTGTGAGTTCTTTGTATATTTTGGAGATTAAACCCTTGTCTGAGGTATTCTTGGCAAATATGTTTTCCCATACAGTTGGTTGTCTTTTTATTTTAATGCTGTTTTCTTTAGCCATACAGAAGCTTTTTATTTTGATAAACACAATATTAACTCAAAATTCCATGTACATTTTTCAGTGCAAAATTATACTGGTAAATTTTAACTGAATACTCAATTATTACCATCTTCTTAATTTTCTATAATCCTGTATGCCTAACTGGTTATTAGGAGACTTGTGGAAAAATGTAGTTTTGGTTTTGTCGTGTAGTTTTAAAATAATGTTTCTAATTAATTACTGTTTTTGTTGTATTTTCATGGTTAAACTGATCTCAGATTGAATTTTTCAGTTTTCATTATTTTAAATATAGTTATATTTGAATTTAAATATATATAGATTATGAGTTGAGGTGGTTTAAGAAATAAAATTTCTCAGTAGTTTCATTATAAAGATGAAAAATAATGTATATGATGTTTATGTGCAAACACTTGAAAATGATAATTTTTGTTTTCTACCTGATTTTAAGAATCAGTGTGATAAAGTACCATCTTATTTCCCACTGCCATATTTTCATGCAGAATTATATAAACTTCTATATGTCGTATTCAACTCTGTGTTGCCAGTGCCTAGAATGGTGCTGGTACACAATCCACATTTATTAAATTATGCATTGATTTTGAATTTCTCAGAAAGGGGGATTGGCTATTTACACTTTATTACAAGGAGAATGCTAGTCTCTTGCCTTCAGGTGCAGTCCTCTGGAAGACTATGTTGAAGTGAATATTAAGACTTATAATTGTTGAGCAGTTAACATTTTTAAGGCTGTGCTTAAAGAAATATTGTCTTTGTTAATTAAGCCAAAAATAGTTTTGTTGAGTTAAAAAAAAAAGGTCAACTGAAAAATGGTGGCTGAGTTAGAGTTCTCAGGATTCTCATGTACTTTAAAAAAATTAAAAATATAAGTATTGCCAGTTTAAGTCCACTCTAGGAGAAATAGGGAAGTTGTTATTAGTTTTTGAATATTTTTTTCTGGAGCGTAACTCCTGTTTAACTTCTCATCTGCATTTTTTTGATTCCTGGGTCAGTTATCTTTTCTACAAGATGGAAATTGAATAACTAAACAAAGTACTGATTGACTTCTTGAAAACTTATATTGAGAATTTATGCTATACCATGAATATTACATATAGAAATTTGTGGTCATGCCTTAGTGGATGCCACCTCTTTTATTATAATCTTTGTCATGGATTCATAACTTTCTATGTTTAAACATATTGACATAGTATTAGTATTTAGGGAAGGAATAGATATAATTGCATACTTTTAGACTTCTGTGCTTAACTACAGGTCTCTCAATGATGTCATTGCTGGGTTTTTTTAGTATTTTTTAAAATTACAGTTTACATTCAATATCATTGTTAAATATAAAGGACAGTTTCAATCATTTGTCTTCCTTGAGATAGTTAATACTGCTAACTGCTTCCTCCTATCATCTCATGTTCTCATGGCATGTTCTCTCACATTCCTTTTAATTTTTCCTTTGCCCACCTCATAAATTTAGGTCTTTTCCTGAGTTCTGTCTTCCCACTCAGTATGTACATTATTCTAGATGAATTCACTTTTTCCCAAAGCTTTGAATATCATCTTTAGTATTAGAACTCCTGTTTCTGTATCTCTACCTCGTATTTCTCCTCTGAGTTTGAAATCTGCATTTACTAATATATATATATATATATATATATATATATATATATATATATATATACATACATACATACATAAATGTCCCAGAGTAACCTGTCTTAAATACAAATGCAGATTAATCTCATTTCCAGCTCCTGACCCACCTTTCGAAAGCATGCTTCTTCAGAGGGATATGGAGGAAAATAGGGGAAGGGCCATCAAGGAACGTATATAAAGAACACATGGACAAAGCCAAAGGGGGTAGGTCTGATGGTGGGAAGTGGGGATGAGTGGGCTAAAAATGGAGACAACTGTACTTGTACAACAACAAAAAAGTATACTTCTTTTATTTTCTATGTTAATAGCAAACACCGTTATACACTTAGATACCAATGTTGGAAATATCCTGTGATCCTGGACATCTCCCTTCTCATCTGCACATTTCTAATCCTCATTAATTTAATCTGAATTTAATTTCAAATGTGTTTCTATTTCCACACCATGCTCACACTACCCTAGTCTAAAATTTTCACTTGGACTACTGTAATGATAGACTGTTTTACTCAATTCTTTACACCCTATATCTCTTCTAACTCAAAAAATGGCATGACTACCTTTACAAATGAAAACTGGATGATTTTTATTTTCTGCAGCACTTACTTTCCCTTGAATTTAGGGTGGAATCCAAAGTAACTCCACTGTGGGCTTCGAGTCTCTACAAGAATTGGACCAAGCCTGCTCCTCTACCATTATCCTTATATATTCAACATGTTTACAACTTCTTTCTTTTTATCATTTTTATTAATGTTTGAATACGATTGTCTCCAATTTCCCACCACCACTTTCCCTCATCCCATCCACCACCACCTGACACCCACAATCCTACCTCCCTTCAGCTTTGTCCATGGGTCCTTTATACATGTTCTTTGAAGACCCTTTTTCTTCTTTCTCCCATCATTTCCCTGCTCTGGTTACTGTCAGTTTGTTCTTAATTTCAGTGTCTCTGACTTCTTTCTTACTCAACCTATTCTAGCTTAACTTCATTAATTGACGGTTTTAAGTTCTTGTGTGCCTTGTGGCTTTTGTGTATATCATTTTTTCTTTAGGGATCGATAATGGATGAATGTAATAAAAGCTTAGAATGGTCCTAAGCTTTCAAACTTGGCAATTTTGTTTTTTTTTCTGAAAGAGTTTAACCATATAAATTCATATATGCAAAATGAGGCATCAAAGTATAACCTGCATATAAGCCTTCTTTCATCCTAATCTTCTACAACCTAAAATGTTTCAAAACTTCTCTTTGTATTATAATTCCCCAAAGATCTCTTGCTTTATAGATATCTTTGTGTATTCTATTATCTTTGTTTGGAATGTGCTGCTCTGCTTATGTGGTAGAAAAATCCCTACTCTCATACAAGACCCAGTTAAGCACAACTCCTCTGGAATGCTATGAACCTCCAAACTGGATGATCACTGCTGGCTTTATTTTATCTATATACATTTTCCAGAAGATATACCTGAGACCTAGAAAATTTAAGTAGCTTGTCAAGTTAATAAGTGACAGAATCAGAATTTGAACCTTCACATATCTGATAGTTGTTATTTAATAAACATGAATATTATATATATATATATGTATATATATATATATATATAGCAGTAAAAATATAAAATATTAGGTTACCTAATTATGGGCCTTTATGGCATCACTGACAAGAAGTGACTTGACTAACAAGAAGATAAATATCAGATAGAAAGAAAGCAATATACATATCTGTAGGATGGTTGAACTTCTAAGTCAGTAAAAGTCAGCCTAAATTTATAACACCCTGAGATGCCTCTAATTCACAAAAAAGATATGAGGCTGAAATTAAGTAAAATAGGCCATGAAATGAAGTCCTTTTAATTAAAAAGGCAAATGTGTATTATATACATAATATATATGTATGTATGTGTGTGTGTATATATATATATATATATATATATATATATATATATATATAACTTCTTTCACTACTTTGTGCTTTTGTGTCTTGCTCCCCTTAGGTTAATTGGTAGCTTCTTTTAAATAACAACAAAAGTGGTATCTCATTGCGGTTTTAATTTGCATCTCTGATAGCGATATCGAGCATCTTTTCATGTGTCTCTGGATCCTCTGTATGTCCTCCTTGGAGAAATGTCTGTTCAAGTCCTTTGCCCATTTTTTAATTGGGTTGCTCGTCTTCTTTGAGTGGAGTCGAGTGACTTCTTTGAATGTTTTGGAGATTAATTTTTGTCTGAGGTATCATTGGCAAATATGTTTTGCCAAGCTGTTGCTTTTCTTTTTATCTTGATACTGTTTTCCTTAGCCATACAGAAGCTTTTAATATTGATGAGATCCTATTTGTTTATTCTTTCCTTTATGTCCCTTGCTCTAGGGGGCGTATCAATAAAAATATTGCTGTGTGGAATATCTGATATTTTCCTGCCAATGTTCTCTTCTAAGGCTTTAATGGTTTCACGGCTTATATTTAAGTTTTTTATCCACTTTGAATTAATTTTGGTGTATGGTGTAATTTGGTGCTCAAGTTTCATTTTTTTTTTTTTGCATGTAGCTGTCTAGTTCTCCCAACACCATTTGTTGAAAAGGCTATCTTTACTCCATTTTATGTTATTGCCCCCTTTGTCGAATATTAATTGACTGTAGAGAGTTGGGTTTATTCCTGGGCTCCCTATTCTATTCCATTCGTCTATGTTACTGTTTTTATGCCAGTACCAGGCTGTTTTGATTACAGCGGCCTTGTAATACAGTTTGATATCAGATATTGTGATCCCTCCTACTTTGTTCTTCTTTCTCAAAATTGCAGCTGCTATTCGGGGTCTTTTATGGTTCCATATACATTTTTGAAGTGTTTGTTCTATGTCTGCGAAATATGCCATTGGTACTTTAATAGGAATTGCATTGAATCTGTAAATAGCTTTGGGTACTATGGACATTTTGATGATGTTAGCGAATTCTTCCAATCCATGAACATAGTATATGTTTCCATTTGTTTGTGTCTTCCTTGATTTCTTTCTTCAGTGTTGTGTAGTTTTCTGCATACAGGTGAGATACCACTTTACACCAGTCAGAATGGCTATCATAAACTAAGAAGCAAACAAGTGCTGGAGAGGTTGTGGGGAAAAGGGGACCCTAGTTCACTGTTGGTGGGATTGCAGACTGGTACAACCACTATGGAAAACAGTATGGAATTTTCTCAGAAAACTAAAAATGAACATGCCTTTTGACCCAGCAGTTCCACTACTAGGAGTATATCCTAAGAATCCTGAAACACCAATGCAAAAGAACCTATTCACCCCAATGTTCATAGCAGCACAATTTATGATAGCCAAGAGTTGGAAGCAACCTAGCTGCCCATCAGTAAATGAATGGATCCAAAAAGCTATGGTACATTTGCACAATGGAATTCTATGCTGCAGAAAGGAAGAAGGAATTTCTACCCTTTGCAACATCATGGATGGAACTGGAAAGCATTATGCTGAGCGAAATAAGCCAGGCAGTGAAAGACAAATACCATATGATATCGCCGTTAACAGGAATCCAAACAACAAAACAAACAAGCAAGCAAAATATGACCAATGACACTGAAATTCAGGACAGGCTGATGGGGTCCAGAGGGGACAGGGGAGAGAATCATAGGGGAAAAGGGGATGGACTCACATGAACAAGTATAAAGGACACATGGACAACAACTAAGGTGGGAGGCAGAAATGGGAGGGAGTTGGTGAGCACTGGGGGGGCAGGGCTGGGAATATCATACAGAAAACTGTACTTGAACAAGAATTAAATAAAATTAAAATTTTAAAAAAAGAAATAAATAACAACAAAAACCCTTATATTTTCTTAGCATCTCCAATAATGTCTAAGTCTAATGAATAATCATATTTTGCATGTAGAATAAATTATGTTGTATTATCTCCTCATTGCTTGATCTGATGGAGAGAACTTCAAATACTTTCAAACAGAATAAAGTGACTGATAATTAGTTGACACATGCCAACAACTGGAATCTATGCACATGAATAATAAAACAACACTTTAGTCCTGTGTTTAATATCTTTTTAAGGAAGAAAATACTCAAGTATGCATAATGACAAGGATACACTCAGTGAAGAAAAGCAGTTTACATTGGATCTAGGATAGAAGAATTCTCTAACCTAATGTTTAACTAGTAGGTTATTTTATATATCTATGCAGCCCCATCTTAGGACTTATTTTACCTTTACCTTTTCATTTTCTTTTGAATATAAAGAGATAGTCACATTTGAAAGGACATGCTCTTATTAACTCAGGTGAGGTTTTTTTGGTCAGTGACTTGAATATAAACACTTTTGTGTTTGTCTTGTTTTCTTTAAGGAGGATTTCAAGCTGAGCATCTTAGTCATACAATTAAAATGACTAATCCCATTCAACCCTTGAATCTGTCTATAAAAAAATAATTCTAAAACATATACACAAAAGTAAATATGGTGCCTGTTGAATTTAATGTGTGTTCAGTTGAACTATTGTATTTCTGAAACATTTAATTTTAATTATGAGAAATGATTCTTTTTTCTTTTTTTTGAGTAATTATGAATGTAGACATAGGCCATCTCTGGCACTGGGAAGGTTGAGGAGGGGGGAGAAATAACACGTGTGTCATGCTAAATCAGAGAAATACTTGCACTTGGTAGTTTTTGGTTGCAGAATGCAACAAAGACTGGGGGGATTTGTACAGTTCAAAGAGTACATTCCACATATATAGTGGTTGCTTGTTGCCTGCAGGGATTTTCAGAATTAGGGGTAATATTGGAAGTCTGTATCACAAATGTCCAGGCTTATTGGGCTATGTGTTTGTTGAAAAAAATACTGGCTCCTTTTTGGAAAGTTCTTTTGAATTAGCCTTATAACATTTAAGTATATTTTACATATAGCATCATTGCATAATTTTTTAAATCTTTACAATAATCAGATGGCTTTCTTGTTTGGACTTTGCTGTCTCATATTCTTTAATAATTTGTTTTCAGATTAAGGTTGCTAAACAACTTAAATAGATTAACTTAAGTTTCTTAAGAGAGCCTTTTTTACTGAAAATATGCCAAATCCTTTTTTTCTGGTGTTTCATACTTGTGCTGAATTAACACTTGTATCATTTCCCTACAGAATATTCAAGTTATAGTTTCTCCTGCTATAACTGAAATGATATTGCTGAGAGTTCTCTGAAAACCATATATCATAGGTAGAATAAATATAGGGTTGGCCAAAAAGTTTGTTTAATTTTTTTCCATGAAATAAAAGACATTTTTTGTTTTCACCAGTAACTTTATTGATTTGGATATTTTGAGTATGTCAGCTGCTTCCCACATGGCATAACTTTGATTGTTCTTAATTCATATCTCAATTTGATCGCTATCCACTTCAACTGGCCTATCCAGCCATGGAGCATCATCCAGTGAGAATTTTCCAGTATGAAACTGCACAAACCACTTTTGATAAGTTTGATCAGTCACAGCAACTTCTCCATAAACTGCATTTTTTTTTGCATTTTTACCTTTCTTGAAATATAAAGCATAATATGCTGAAAATGTTGTATATTTTCTTCCATCTTCAATATTAAAATGACTACATAAAATTTCACTAATTTTTCTAATATATTTTTTAAGATTTTATTTATTTATTTATCTTTAGAGGGGAAGGAGAGAGGGAGAGAAACATCAATGTGTGGTTGCCTTTCATGCGTCCCCTGCTGGAAGTTGGCCTGCAGGGAACCAGCCTGCAACCCAGGCATGTGCCCTGACTGGTAATCGAACCGCGATCCTCTGGTTCGCAGGTCTGTGCTCAGTCCACTGCGCTACACCAGCCAGGGCAAATTTCACTAATTTTGATTAGATGTTTTTAGTGCATGCTGATATGAAGTTGTCACAATACAAGCTAACAAAATTGTTTCAAATGAAGTTAAAGACAATTAACTGCTACTAGAGCCATTTTACGGACAAAAAACTTTTTTGACCAACTCAATATAAATTAGCATTATTAAGTTTCTTGAAATGCCCAGTTTACATGTTATGTGTGTGTTTTATATTATTCATATTAAGTTTTGACAAAACATACCAACCTAGTTTTGTTGGGTACATTTTTAGATTTAAAAATTGCTAATTGGTGGTGCTCTGTTATAATTTTTGGTTATAGGGATTGTCCCCAGAGCCTTATTCTGTCTCAGACCTAAATGCACAAGAACGTGGGATAAAGTGTTTTGTTACATCCAGATGTGTTTTATCCAACCTGTTATACTTAGTTGCCAGAAGATTAGTTAATGTCATAAAAAACAAGAGAAACATTTAAATTGGAATTAGCTGTTGAACATACTTCTGTGTCCATTGTTAAGGACTTTAAAAAAATACTGTATTTATTTTTAGAGAGAGGAGAAGGGAGGAAGAAAGAGAAGGTGACAAACATTGATGTAAGAAAGAGATATTAATTGACTGCCTCTTGCATGCCCCCAACTGGGGGTTTGCAACCCAGGCACATGCCCTGACTAGGAATCAATTGGTGACCTTTCCATTCACAGGCCAGCAGTCAATCCATTGAGTCACACCAGCCTGAGACAGAACCTTTTTAGTTTTACTTTTTAAGATTTATGTCTTTCAAGATAAGAGTTGCTCAAAACATACAAAAAAGGAGAGAAACTAAGCAGAATCCATGTATTCACCATTCAGATCTAATAGATGTTGCTATTTTATTTTGCCTTTTTATTAAGAAATATTAAAAGATGGAAATCTTCATTTTTATTTTTGAAATGCCTATTCTTTTCTTTTCTTCATGCATTTAAATGCATTCCTTCTTTTCTTCATGCAAATATTTTTTATTGTTGTTCAAGTATAGTTGTCTTCATTTTTATCCCACTGCACCCCTCACTCTACCCATCCCTGCCTCCCACCCTTGAACCTGCCCTTTTTGGCTTTGTCCGTGTGTCCTTTATATGTGTTCCTTGATGGCCCTTCCCCTATTTTCCCTCATTATCTCTCTCCCTCATCCTCTATGGTTACTGTCAGTTTGTTCTTTATTTCAGTGTCTCTGGTTATACTTTGCTTGCTTGTTTGTTTTGTTGATTAGGTTCCACTTATAGGTGAGATCATATGGTATTTGTCTTTCACTGCTTGGCTTATTTCATTTAGCATAATTTTCTCCAGTTTCATTCAGGCTGTCATTACACAGCAACATCTTAAGGTTGTTAAATGATATTTCTTTCCAATTTTAATATTGTATTGGTCATTGTAGTTTCTCCAAAAGGGCTACAGCTCTTTGGCGGTGAAGCTTAAAGAAGATCAAAGGCCATTCATTCTGTCACAGAATTTCAATTTTCCTATTCATTACTTTCTTAACACCTGAAATTATTTTATTTTCCAATTTTTAGCTAAAGGACATTGGGCATCATTATCAAGCATAAATGCTTTATGGATGGAATACCACATTAAGCTGTTATAAGCTGTTATCATCAATTCAATGCTAATATGATAGAACTGGAATCCAAGGAGGTAGGGTCACTGCAAGAACAAGAAGGCATAAGGTGAGGTTCACCTTTATGTTTCATAGATGTGTAGAAGTGAGAGAATCCATATGACACATGTAAAAAAGAATCATATAATATATCACAAAATTCCTCAGGGGGACTGTATGTGGCAAGAGAAACAAAAAGAACATTATATTTAGGTACTTTCTTTTGGCAAAGTAAAACTCAGCTGTTACTGTGTGGTTTAATATGTAAAACTTCTAAGTAAACTCCTTTTTGGTTTCAACATACATTCAGATAATTTCATAAGTAGCTGTTTTAAAACACATTTACTAATGATAATATGGTCTAAAAAGGGAGTTAATTCTTTGTAAAATCTCATGACTGAGAGGTTACGATTCTAGAATTCCTTCTTTTAAGTCTATCTGTTGACTATACTTTAATACTTCATGTAATTGATTGCCTTCCTTACCAAAAGATACTTCCTCCACCTTTAATCTCACCTAAAGTTTACCTAGCTTTAAAGAAACAGTTCAAGTCCTATATTTTCCATAAAATGTTGCTCACGAAATTCAGTCCTCCCCTTTCTGAATACTCAGTATTTGCAATAAGTTCATATTTTTATGGTCTCCCATATTCCATTAATGTTGTATGTGTGTTCATTAGCCTTTTAAACTGTTTTATTTGCCCCTTTTCATATGTGCTCTTTAATACTATTTGGTTGCAATTATTACTAATCCAGTGCTAAGCGCTTAGTGGATCTCAATGGTATATGTTTCTGAATTTAATCCAGGGCTCTATTCCCAGTGCTGACAATTACCAACTCTATGATACCCGGCAAATTAATATCTCTGAGCTTTAATTTCCTCATTTATAAAAAGGTAATAAAATAAAGCTATCTCAAAAGGTTTTTATGGAAATTAAACAAGGCATTGTAATGTAAAGAAGTTAGCTTAGTGTGTGGAACATAGAAAGTGTTCAATAAATGCTAGCTGCCTTTATCATTTTATATCATTATAATCAACTAGTGTTCACAGAGTGAAGGACTACCCATAGAATAACCTGTATTAGAGAAACTCTCTAATTTAAACTTTTGTGTTCCATATGGCAAAAAAATCTTTTTAAAGTAAACAATTCAGAAGAGTGTGATTAAATAGAAAACACATATGCGTGCACATGTACACACATTTTTTCTTTTTTTATTGTTGTTCCAGTATAGTTGTTTCCATTTTCACTTTATCATGCTCCACTGACCCACCCATCCCCACCTCCCACCCTCAAACCTACCCCTTTGGCTTTGTCCATGTGTCCTTTATACGTGTTCCTTAATGGCCCTTCCCCTATTATTCCTCTCCCTCCTCCTCTCTGGTAACTCTCAGTTTGTTATTTATTTCAATATGTCTGATTGTATTTTGCTGGCTTGTTTTGTTGATTAGGTTCCACTTATAGGTGAGATCATACAGTAGTTGTCTGTCACTGCCTGGTTTATTTCACTTAACATAATGCTTTCCAGTTTCATCCATGCTGTCACAAACGGTAGGGAACTCCTTTCTTTCTGCTGCATAGTATTCCATTGTGTAAATGTACCATTGTTTTTGATCCACCCATTTACCGATGGGTGGATCAAGTAGGTTTCTTCCAGCACTTGGCTATTGTAATGTGTGCTGCTATGAACATTGCAGTGTGTAGGTTTTTTTGAATTAGTGTTTCAGGATGCTTGGGGTATAATCCCAATAGTGGTATTGCTGGATCAAAAGGCAGTTCCATTTTTAGTTTTCTGAGGAAGTTTCATACTGTTTTCCACAATGACTACACCAGACTCCATTCCCACCAACAGTGCACTAGGGTTCTCTTTTCTCCACAGCCTCTCTAGCATTTGTTGTTTGTTGATTTGGTTATGATGGCCATTCTGACCAGAGTGAAGTGATATCTCATTGTGGTTTGCATCTCTCTGATGGCTAGTGGTGCTGAACATCTTTTCATATGTCTCTGGGCCCTTTGTCCTCCTGAAGAAGTGTCTGTTCTAGTCCTTTGCTCATTTTCAATGGAGTTATTTGTCTTACCCATGATCAGAAATTTGAACCTACCTAGTAAGCAAATAATCTAGAAATCCCAAGTTTTTCTTGATATCATTCACTCCTCTTCATATCCACTGCGTTAGCCTTTTTAATTCTATGTTCACTCATGTTCACTAACAGGAGTTCTTAACCCTGGACCTTTTGCCTTCACAGGTTCCTGATAGAAATTACTTTTAGCATAATTAGTTTCCTTTGGAATCCTATACATTTTATGTATTTTAAATTATTATTCTGAGAAGGGATTCATTGGCTTCACTGAACTGACAAAATGTCCCAGGGGACCAAAAGTTTCTAAGAATTTGCACCAGAAATATATTGTTTACAGGTCATCATGGCACTGTATTAATAATGCTAATTGGATCACATCACTCTTCAATGTTAAAGTCTTAACTGTACTTGGAATGAAATATAAACTTCTTACTCGCTGCATTGGCTTTTACCTAACTTTCCCACCTCATTTATTGCCACCTTGTCCCTTGCTTACTTGGCTTGGCATAGCTGGATTTCTGTTGGTTCTTGAAAGCCTCTCTGGCTCAGGGCATTTGCACTTGGCGTTTCCATGATTTGGAATGCACCTCTCTTGCCTGGTCTGTGCCTTCTTATCCTTTAGATCTCAGTCTAAGTGAAATCTCTGGGAGCTGTTGCTGCCAGAGAAGGTTTCACTTCGTTATTTAAGTTTCACTTAAGTTATATCTCAAACTTTTAATAAAATAAAGTAACTCTTCACTCCTCTATATTTTCTTGTTCTTATATCATCTACTTAATTATTTGTAACACATGATTATGTTCATTTAATTTCTGTTTTTGTATTAATTTTTAAATTCCATGGGAGCATAGGATATGTCTTATTCGGGTTGTCACTTTGTATAGAGCCTGACCAATTGTAGATCAGTAAATATCTATGGAGGGAAGGAAGGAAGGAAGGAAGGGAGGAAGGAAGGAAGGACGGAAAAGGGGGCATGTGAATGGTCTGCTAATTGGAATATATGAATTCACGTGTTTATTTGTAAATTCATTTATTAGTGAAAAATGAGAGAGGAGTCATTACATTAACATTCTGAATAGCTTTCCAAGTGATTCACAAGCTGCAGTTGAATGTTTTAATTTATTCAGTTATTCAGAAATTGAATGTAATAGTTCATTATATGACAAGAGAAAGCACCCAGAAATCAAAATTCAAAAATTATGTTTAACTCATTTCATATGTTATACCTTCTATATGCCACACACTCAGACTATATCCAATTAACACTATTTCAGGGTAACTTTGTCTTTTTTTAATTGATTCATTTAATTATACCACAAATCATGTATCTATTTAAACTAATTCTCTGTCATGTACAAGATTACTTTTTTAAAAATATCTTACCATTTGTATAGAAAGTTATATCTCAAACTTATAAATATTTTGATTCTATTACAGAATAAGTCAATTGCCATTTATTATTTTCGGACTTAAAGTATTGGGTTGGCCAAAAAGTCCCTTTAGTTTTTCCATAATATAAATACATATTTTTCATTTTCTCCAATACCTGTATTGGTTTGGATATTTTTAGTATATTGGCCATATCCCACATGGGATAATATTGATTGTTCTCAGTTAATGTTTTGATTTGATTGTTATTAGCTTCAATCGGTCCATCTAACTGCGGAGCATCATCCAGTGAGAAATCTCTAGCATGAAACTTTGCAAACCACTCTTGACATGTTTCTTGACATGTTCACAGCACCTTCTCCATACACTGTACAAATCTTTTTCTCCTGCATTTCAGTTGTGTTTTTACCTTTCTTGAAATAATAAAGCATAATATATCGGAAATGTTGTGTGTTTTATTCCATCTTCAAATTAAAATGACTACACAAAAATTCATCAATTTTGATGTTTTTTTAATGTGCACTGATATGATAGATGTCACAATACAATCTAACAAAACTGTTTAGAGTGAAGTCAAAGACAACTAAATGCTACTAGAGCTATCTTACAGAGAAAACTGAACGAACTTTTTGGTCAACCCAATATGTTTATTGAGCTGATATTTTTCTATTCAAATGGAAGATACCTTTTAATGATTAATGGATTTGAACAGTAAGTCTTTTATTTACCATGTTTTTTAGACCATAAGATGCGCCTAGGTTTTAGAGGAAGAAAATAGGAACAAAACTTTTGAAGCAAAGTGGCAAAATATATAATAACATCAATAACATAATATTTCACCAATTTAAATGTAAACAGAACTCAACAACAGCATTAACAACCATTATTCCTCCCAAATTGGGGGGGGGGAGTTGTTGTGTAGTCCAAAAATGTGGTATATGTGGAAATAAATCCGAGAAAGATATACTCTTCTATTACCCACGTCTCCTTTGGGGAGAAACTATTCTTTAGTGGAGTTGCAAAAAGGTTGTGTACAGTACATTGTTTCTCTAAGTAGGTCAATGGTAACCGGAGAATATTTTTATTATTTTCTTCGATAACCAGAATTGTCTTATCCTGGATGACCTTGTGATCTATAAAAATGAAAAAGAAGTAAAATATACTTTATATCTTTATCATTATTTAGAAGACTTTTGCTGGACAGAAAGACAATCATGTGATTTTCTTCTTGGAGAGAAAAATAACATTTTTTTGCTTTAGTACCTTCATTACTTTAATTCATCAGAACTCACAAAATAAGTGGTTCCAGTAATGATTAAAGATGTTGTTTTTCTTTATTTCACTTATGTCTTGACATATTTCCATAGTTGATTACTTTTAGTCTTGTTCTTTTCTTGGTTGTACTGACTCTTGGTAGAGAATTTCATACAGATGAGTGCATGTTTATAAAAGAAGTTTTTATGGAAGAAGTTTTACTTTAGGTCTATTAGTATATAAAAGGAATGAAAAAGAAGGCATATACATTTATTTGATGCACTTTGTTATTTGTTTTAGGACTCTGAGAACACAGGGACAATGTTCTTATGCTGTTACTTAAGTGATAAGTGCCAAATCTTGCTATTACTTTTCTCCTCATTGTTGAATTTAACTAAATTATGTCTAATCCCAGTTCTTAATATTTGTATGTCTTGTCCTGTATCCCGTCTTTTTTTTATTTTATTCCTTCCTCTATCTGTTCCTATTCTTCTTCCAAAAATATATAAAGAAATGAATTCAGTACCATAAAATATAAGAAAACAAACAAATCAATCAATATAAAAATAAAAACATGTGCCATATAGTAAAATGGGTTTCTGCTTGGGTTGGGGAAGGATGTGTTTTCTGGTTCTGTGGAATAAGGGAGGGGGAGCAAGGGAGTCTAATTCCTTCTTAAATGTCTCCATTCTTATATTGGAAGTATCTAGTACTACAATGATTTGAGCTGCTGCAATATGGATCAGGTTTACCCCCAGTATCAGCCAAGGATTCAGCTTTTTAAATTTTTGCTTAATCAACTATAACTCAAATGTTAGTTTTTCCAACTTCCAAAATTTTCTTGTTATTGTCTTTTATTTAGAATTTTCTAACTGTGAATATTTGTTTCTTTTTTGAACAGTCTTTAGTTGTCATTTTTGTATGGCTTATAGAGGGAGAAGGAATAAATGAGTTCCATTTCTATTTTTAACCGCAAGTTCTTGTTTCATTTTCACAAGTATATTTAAGTTATCTAGTTATACATGGAATGAAAAATATAAAGTATATTTTGTATAGGGTAATACAAAATCTCAAGAGATTTCATTGTGACATATACTTGTGTACAATAAAAGTATTTAACCTCATCCATACTTATCAGTTCCCTACTTCCCTAGAACGTGAGTTGAGGTGAGGATGAAGGTAAAAACTAGAGGCACATATGCAGGCAGATACTTAAGCACAATTGCTTAGAATGTATATAGCATCAGTCCACCCATAAAATTTTTCCATTGAAGAACTATGACCATATAACCTGATTTATTAACTTCTTTTAAAATATTTAAACTTAATTTATAAGAGAGGTATTATGTTTATAGGAAAAATGAGCAGTAAGTACAGAGTTTCAATATTGCTTAATCTGTCTCCTCAAAAGTTTCCCATACTATTAACATCTCACATTAGAGTGGAACATTTATTACTATTGATGAGCCCAAACTGAATATATTATCAACTAAATTCCAGAGTTCACATTACCTTTAATTTTTTTTGCCTTATAAAATTTAATCAGTTTTAACATATATATAATGTCATTCAAATATTTAATAGCATGCAGTATCAAAGAGAAAAATATCATTGCCCTAAAATTCCTGTGTTTTACCTGTTTTTTTCTCCTAATTTTTCTTTCCCCCAAAGTCCATGGCAGCAGTTGATCTTTTATTATCTCTATAATTTTGCCTTTTACAAAGTCTCATGTAGTAACATTTTCAGACTGTCTACCTTTACTTGGTAATATGCTTATAAGGTTCATTCATGTCTTGTCCTGGTTCAATATATTAGCTCATTTCTTTTTTTTAAACTTAATTATTGTTCAAGTACAGTTTTCTGTCTTTTACTCCCATCCCAGCACACCCTCTCAGTGCTCCCGACCTCCCTTCCATTTCCGCCCCCTTAGTTGTTGTCCATGTGTTCTTTATACTAGTTCCCATAAATCCTTCCCCTTTCCCCCCTGAAATTCCCTCCCTTCTCCCCTCTAGTCACTGCCCCCCTGTTCTCTATTTCAGTGTCTTTGTTTTTATTTTCCTTGCTTCTTTGTTTTATTGCTAGCTTCCTGTTAAAGGTGAGATCATATGGTATTTGTCTTTCACTGTCTTGTTTATTTCGCTCAGCATAATGCTTTCCAGTTCCATCCATGATGTTGCAAAAGATAGGAGCTCCTTTTTTCTTTCTGCTGCATAGAATTCCATTGTGTATATGTACCATAATTTTTTGATCCATTCATTTACTGACTGATACCTAGGTTGCTTCCACCTCTTGGCTATTGTAAATTGTGCTGCTATGAACATTGGGGTGCATATGTTCTTTTGGACTTGTGTTTCAGGGTTCTTAGGATATAATCCCAGCAGTGGCATTGCTGGGTCAAAAGGCAGGTCCATTTTTAGTTTTCTGAGAAAATTTCATATTGCTTTCCATAGTAGTTGTACCAATCTGCAATCCCACCAACAATGAATTAGGGTCCCCTCTTCTCCACATCCTCTCCAACACTTGTTGTTTCTTGCTTTGTTTATCATGGTCATTCTAACCGGTGTAAGGTTGTATCTCATTGTGGTTTGAATTTTCATCTCTCTGATAGCTAGGGATATTGAGCATCTCTTCATGTGTCTCTGGATCCTCTGTGTGTCCTCCTTGGAGAAGTGTCTGTTCAAGTCTTTTTCCCATTTTTTAATTGGTTTTGTTGTCTTCTTAGACTGAAGTCATGTGCGTTCTTTGTATATTTTGGAGATTAAACCTTTGTCTGAGGTATCATTGGCAAATATGTTTTCCCATACAGTTGGCTATCTTTTTATTTTAATACTGTTTTCTTCAGCCATGCAAAAGCTTTTAGTTTTGATGAGATCCCATTTGTTTATTCTTTCCTTTATGTGCCTTGCTCTAGGGGACATATCCTAAAAAAGTTGCTGAGTGAAATATCTGATATTGTCTTGCCAGTGTTCTCCTCTAGGACTTTAATGGTGGCACAGCTTATATTTAAGCGTTTTATCCACCTTGAATTTATTTTGGTATATGGTGTAATATGGTGCTCAAGTTTCATTTTTTTTTGCATGTAGCTGTCCAGTTCTTCCAACACCATTTGTTGAAGAGGCTATTATTACTCTATTTTATGTTACTGCCCCCTTTGTTGAATATTAATTGACTGTAGAGATTTGGGTTTATTTCTGGGCTCTCTGTTCTGTTCCATTGGTCTATGTGCCTGTTTTCATGCCAGTACCTGGCTCTTTTGATTACAGTGGCCTTGTAATACAGTTTGATATCAGGTATTGTGGTCCCTCCTACTTTGTTCTTCTTTCCCAAAATTGCAGATGGTATTCAAGGTTGTTTATGGTTCCATATAAATTTTTGAAGTGTTTGTTCTATGTCTGTGAAATATGTCATTGGTACTTTAATAGATATTGCATTGAATCTGTAAATTGCTTTGGGTAGTATGGACATTTTGATGATGTTAATTTTTCCAATCCATGAACATGGTATATGTTTTCAGCTGTTTGTTTCTTCCTTGATTTCTTTCTTCAGTGTTGTGTAGTTTTCTGCATACAGGTCTTTTATGTCCTTGTTTAAGTTTATTCCTAGGGATTTTATTTTTGCTTTTGCTATATCAAATGGGATTTTTTTTCTTGATTTCTGCTTCTACTTTTTATTGTTGGCATACAAAAATGCCTTTGATTTCTTTTTTTTTTTTTAAGATTTTATTTATTTATTTATTTTTAGAGGGGAAGGAGAGAGGGAGAGAAACATCAATGTATGGTTGCCTTTTGTGCATCCCCTGCTGGTAGTTAGCCTGCAAGGAACCGGTTTGCAACCCAGGTATGTGCCCTGACTGGGAATCGAACCTCGATCGTCTGGTTCGCAGGCCCGCGCTCAATCCACTGAGCTACGCCAGCCAGGGCCCTTTGATTTCTGAATATTGACTTTGTATCCTCTGTTTTTCCAAATTCATTTATTAAGTTGAGCAGTTTTTGGTAGAGTCAATAGGATTTTTCTTGTACATTAACATGTCATCTGCAAACGGTGACAATTTTGTTTCCTCCTTTCTGATTTGGCTGCCTTTTATTTCCTTTTCTTGTCTGATTTCTGTGGCTAAAACTTCCAATACTATATTGAATAGACATGGTGAACGTGGAAAACCTTGTCTTGTTCCTGATCATAGTGGAAAAGATTTTAGTTTTTGCCCATTGAGTATGATGTTGGCTGTAGGAATTTCATATATGGCCTTTATTATATTGAGGAATGCTCCCTCTATTCCCACTTTGCTGAGTTTTTTTTTTTTTTATCATAAATGGGTGTTGTACCTTATCTAAAGAGTTTTCTGCATCTATTGATATGATCATGTGATTTTTGTTCTTTTTGTTGATGAGCAATATTTTCTCTTTTGGATGTATCCCAGTGTGTTTATCCATTCACGTATCGAAGGATAGAGTGGTTGCTTCAGAATTCTTGCAGTAATAAATACAGCTTCTGCAAACATTGTGCAGTTTTTTTGTGTGTGAACATATATGTTTTCAACATATTGGGGAAATGGCTAGAGTGTAATTTCTGGGTCATATGGCAAGACTACATTTAGCTTTGTAAAAAATAGATAGGTAAATAAATAAAAACTGCCAAAATGTTTTCCAAAGTGGCTATACATGAACATTTTTCAGTATACCTCACTGAGGATATGTTTATTGATTTTAGAGAGTGGAAGGGGGGAGGGAGGGAGCAAGAGTGAGAGTGAGAGAAAGATAAAGAGAGAGAAAGTGAGAGAAAGTGAGAGAAAGAGAGCCATGCATGAGAGAAGCATTGCTTGGTTTCCTCCTGTATGCACCCGAACTGAGGATTATACCCCCAACCTAGGTAAATGCTCTGAATGGGGTGGAATCTTCAACCTTTTGGTGAACAGGACAATGTTCCAGCCAACTGAGCCACGTGGCTAGGTCTGCATTAACAGTATCAATAGTTTGGAAATAATATAGGTTGTTTATAGAGTGATATATATGGTAATCAATAATCAAATGCATTCACTCATTGTTTACAGAAGGAAAAATTCATTTTAAAGATATTATGCCTTTAGTGTTTTTTTCTACATTACTTTATAATGTTGCCTCGAGCTTAACATTGCTTAGAAGAGAGATTTTAAAAGAAGATGCTGTGTAAGTTTAAAGTAATAACATTAGCATTCTTTACTTTTCATATAATGAAGGAATTCTTAATACCTTAGAAATAAATATACATAAATGGAGAACTATGACTATGTTGCAGTGATGATGTTTTATTTGATACTTCATTATTCATTTAGTAAACATTAAATTAAACATTAAACATATTGGTTTGCTAAACATTTAGTAAACATTAAACATATTTAGCACCTATGGACTATGATCTTAAAGAGGCTTAAATAATTATAAACATGTTTATATCTTGAAGAATGTACCACAGGAAATTGGACCACAGGACATCTAATATCCCTCACCTTTATCTATTAAGTACTACCAGTTCCTGTCAATTTCTATAGGAACTAAAAATGCCTTCTCATTTTTTAAAAGAAGTTTTATGTTGTTCAATTTCAGGTGTCCCCATTCCCCTGTATAACTCTGCCCTGCTCTACCCACCCACATCTCCCACATTTAATCTCTCCCCGCTGCCATGACCTTCTCAAATTTTTGAATTTGAGTGACATTAACATTGTTAAGGACTATTTGATTATTTAAAGCTGAGTCTATTGTTCACTTTGTCATTTATTACACATTATACTTCACCATAATATAAATTAGTGGTTTCAGAAATCAGTCAGTGATGGATTATTTTAAAAATTACATTTATTTAGCTAAGGATATCAGAATTGTAGTATAGAAGGTAAGTTAATTGTGCAATGTAATAAAGCCATCAGTAGCAGCATACTTTTTATAAGCCCATACTGTATTTCTGTATACTCAAACTATTGTTGTAAATCTCTTGTGCATGACAACTAATTTTTCTTCTTATCAGTAACAGCCAAGGAGATAAAAAATTGAAAGCTGATTAACATTGTACTTTTTCTATTTTGTGTTTAAAATTAATTTACAATTGCTTTTGTTTTTAACATTAATTTACAATTATTTTACTTTTTATTTTTCTGTTTTCAATACTTTGAGTATCTTTTCTTAAGTACTTGCTGTTTCTTTGTAATCACTGCATGTTGTCTTTTTATGGGCTTCCTGAGTCCTGCTGTATTGCTTTTTTGTCTTTCTTTCTTTAATCTTTCCTCTTATGTTTAATTTTTAAAGTCTTTGCTCTCCATCTTTCTTTCAGTCTTTTCAGCTTCTCTCCCTTTGATTTCCTCATAAATAATGCTTCTTAACATTGTGCTACTTCATTGATTTTCTTGTTTTATCTTTTTAGTTGTAAGATTTTCATTGTATATAAGGACAACCCACTTTGTCTACTGATGCTGAATTAAAAAGAGAAGATGCTACTAAATTATCTGTATTAAATTTGAAAACAACAACAACAATGTTTAGTCAAACAAATTGTGTGGATACTCAAAGATTTATGATACATTTTCTTCTTTTTCCTTTTTTTGTTTTTTTTAACTGAAGCTCAAATAATTGATGTGTTGCTGATATACAGCAAATTTAGTTACTTTTTATCATACACTAACTTTAACTGTTTACAAAATATACTTTTGGGACAAATATTTGTTGTAATTATATCAATATTGCCTTTTATAAAATGTTTAGGATTAACTGTAATACATTTATAATACTATTATATGCACATATCAAAGGCATACTAAAAAAAAACAGATCATGATGATGTTATTTTCCCCAAATTATGATGCTTTATCTGTCCAAATATTTAGTAAATTTAGTTTAATATATGCTATATTTTAATATTAATATCCATTTATCTTAGAATTTAAGGAAGATCTGTCAAAAATGTATAAATAAAACTTCCCTCAACTTGTTTGCTTCTTGGTTTATAGGTCTGTCTTTAGGTATTCTAAGAAATCACTAAGATAGCATTCTAGATAGTCACTTTTCACAGAGGGAGAGGAACAGTTAAGTATTATAAGGAAAATAGATGTGCATGAAATCTTGGATATATCATCTCTGCTTCAAACAAGGGAGAAATTTCTTGAGGGGTATTCCATAGTTGCAAAAAGAGAGACCAAGAGGGATCAAGAGACTTGCTTTAGTTCACCCAGAGAAAATAGCAGTGAGGAATTAAAGTCAGATTTACTTTATTGACCATCTTTCTTCTCATTTATCTTACTTACTTATACATTCTGCTGAGTATAATTACTGTTCATACTCAAGCCTGATTTTATAACTTATTCAAAATACAAAATAAATAGTCAAATTGTTATTTCTGGTTATGATCAATTTATATGTATATATTTATACCAGTATTAAATACATAAAATTGTTATTTATAACTAACATATTATATAGTACATTGATATATTAAGCAATGGTTCTTTTTCATTAATTTTATTGAATAACAATCACTGAAGCTTATTATTCTTAAAGTTAACTGATACAGTTATTTTTTCCTGTCATATGATTATTTTTAAGTTCTTATATACTTTTTTGCATAATGTGTTATCTGTTGGATTCTTTTTGCCTACAGCTGGAATAGTTTACATGTATTATGCTAAAAAAGAAGAGACTTATTAAGTATATAGGTAATACACAGAATTTTAGAGATGTGTATCAAATATATTCACAATAAGAATATTTTATGACAATGGTGCACTTTAGAAATAAAATAGTATTTTAATAATATATTTCATAAGAAAAATCTTGAAAGGACATTTTCCTAAATAGTATTTTAACCTATTTTGTATTGTAGTCTAATTAAGGCAGTGAAAGTTTCATTGCTAATTTTCCAATTTTAGAATATTAATTCCTTTTTAAAACAAACTGGAGATTTTGAAAAACTTCCTTTTGAAAACACGCCCTACTCTAGATACCAAGGGTTAAAATCTTGTAAATCCTGTTTGATATTATGTATATGTGTGTGTGTGTGTGTGTGTGTGTTTTCTTTATGATTTTAATTTTATTTTTTAGAATTATTTTATTGTTCAATTATAGTTATCTGTATTATTTTTTTAAAGATTTTATTTATTTATCTTTAGAGAGGAAGGGGAGTAGGAGAGAAGGAGAGAAATATCAATGTACAGTTGCCTCTTGTGAGTCCCCTGCTGGGAACTGGCCTGCAACCCAGGCATGTGCCCTGACTGGGAATCGAACCGCGATCGTGTGGTTTGCAGGCCTGCACTCAATCCACTGAGCTACACCAGCCAGGGCTTATAGTTGTCTGTATTATCTCCCCACTTCTCCTTCCTCACCCCCTCCAAAATCACCTCTCTCCCTTGCTTCCACCCTCCCTTTTGGTTTTGTCCATGTGTCTTTCAGAGTAGTTCCTGAAATATGTGTGTTTAAAATACACTCTTGGTGTTCCTAATATATTGTGATGCATACCTTTCCTCAGTCTATATAAATAATTTATGAAATATGGTTTTGTAAGCATAAATATCTCCTAAGAACTGTTGTTAGAAATGCATATGTTTGGGCCCCAACCCAGACTTGCTGAATCAGACACTGTGGGGTATGTGGTCAGTAATCTATGTTTTAATAAACTTTAAGAGATTACAATGCAGCCCATGTGCAATTTCAGCTTGTTTATATGGACTTCCTCTTTGATTAGAATAATTTTTCTTATTTTTTTAAAAATAAATAGTCCTAATATATAATATTTAGTATGATAGTATTCAATAACATCTAGAGTTTATAAATCCATATATTATTTATCATTGGCTGCTGTAACAAAATACCATGGACTAGGTTGCTTAAACAATAGAAACATATTTGTCATAGTTCTAGATGATGGAAGTTCAATATAAGAGTGCCAACATGATGAGTTCTGGTGAGAGATTTCTTCCTGGCTTACTTTCTCACCGTATCCTTACGTAGTGGGGACAAGGGAGAGAGAAGAATGTGTGTGTATGTGAAAGAGAGAGAAATCATATATCTGGTATCTCTTCTTATAATCCTACTCTTTTTATAATCCCAATATTTGTATCATCACATGAGGGGGTAGCACTAATCCCATCACAGGAACCACACCCTCATTAAATCATCTAAACTTAATTACCTCCTAAAATCCTCATCTCTAAATAACATCACGCTGGGAATTTGAGGGGGGAATTCACACTTCAGTCCATAGCAATACAATTTCTTATATAAAACAAGAGGTATGCTAAAATAAAAGGGCTTCTGGAGTCTAGTTCTTGGCTATCATTCATTTCTTAAGTAATAGTGTACTTCTTTAATCTTAGCTTCTGTGTTTGGAAATATAATAAAAATGTCAACTATATGTGGATTAGGATTATTGGGAAATTCAAATGTAATAAATATGTGAAAGATTGGTATATAGACCACATCACTGTATAACTATAATAAAAGATTATTATTATATTTCAGCAGTGCATTTTATTGTGAGTCAGCTGCCTATAATTAGTAATTATAAGCCCATCTAAGTAATGAACTATATGATACCTAAATGCTGTATTAATTGGAATGATAGGTTACTGGCAGTCATGAAGGAACATTGAATATGCTCAAAGAAATTATCCGGAGTACTCTATTTTCTACCTGATACAGAAACCTACTCTAGAGAATACCAACCTTGGAATGAATTCAATTAGTTTCCTTATTACTCAGGGTACTCCAGAGTAAAAAAGATATTGGGGTGTATATGTGGAGGAGTGGGGAGAGAGAGAGAGAGATTTACTTTAAGAAATTGGGGAGAGTTGCCAGAGCACTCCCTGCTTCGAGGGGCCCATGCCTGCCTGCAAGCAGTCCTGGGGAATCTTGGGCTGCTGTCAGGGCCTCCAGAAGTGGGTCAGTTGGAAGCTCCATCCCTACTCAGCCGGTGCAGGCCAGCTCCATCCCTGCTCAGCAGGCGCAGACTAGGAGACACTGTGAGTCAAGCATTGATCTTCGGCTTGACCGGCTGCAAGTCAAGTGCGCCTTCCTGGTCCCCGAGTGGCCCGCGCCATCTACAGCACCTACTCCTCAGCCAAGCGTGCCTTCCCGGCCCCGCCCCAGCTTCATTGACCGCTGGTAGCGCGCACCTTCNGCCCCCCCCCCCCCCCCCCCCCCCCCCCCCCCCCCCGTAGCCCATGCCATCGCCAGTGCCTGCTCCTTCAGCCGCTCACGCCTTCCTGGCCCCCCGGATTCATCCGCCTCGGGTCTCGAGCGCCTTCCTGGCCCCCGAGGGGCCCTGAGCAGGCCGTCTACTCGGGGAACTGCCAGTCCCCATGCTTTTCTGGTGGGGCGGGGTCTGCACCGACCCTAGGCTTGGGGAATTGAGAGTTGCCCAGGTGATCCCTGTGGCACAGGACGTGCACCAGCTGGCAAATAAATTCGGGGAGTCTCTGGCTGCTGGCTAGGCCCCTGGAAGAGAGCCAGTCGCCAGCTTCACCTCTACTCAGCTGGCGCAGACAGGGAAACACAGGGAGTCAGGCTGTTGCTGTTGGTTTGGGAGAATTGTGAGTTGCCCTGTGTATTCAGCCACAACACAGGGAAATGTCCACACCCAAGCCTACGAGAACAAGAAAGCCAGGCTGGGAGCACGCACCCTCATGTCAGACCAGGGCTGGGAAGCCTGGGAGAAAATCCGCTCTCAGTAGGGCGCGGGTGAGAGGCGCCAGTCTGAATCTTGGGGGGTACTGGCAAGACCAGTTGAGTGTACCAAGGCGTAAGAAGAGCCACAATAACAGCCCTTCAGGCGGCTGCAGTTAGTGAGACCAGACGGTTTGACTCGATGGACACCAACCGGAGGAGTAGTGGGAGCAGAGAATACCAAGGTACCTACAGGAGACTGCACCACTGAATTCCACAGGTATCCTCCACAGAAGTTCACGCCATAAACTCAGGGTACCAGAACAGATCAATCTAAGAAGCTGAGGCCAACGAGAAGAGCAGCACAACAATGGGGAGACAAAGAAACAATCCCCAAATGAAAGAAAAGGAGGAAGCCTCAGAAAGAATGTTAGATGAAATAGAGGCAACCCAACTATCAGATGTGGAATTCAAAGCACTGGTTATCAGGAAATTCAAAGAGCTTACAACGAGCTACCAGAAACTACAGGGGAGCTACAATGAACTCTCCGCAAACTATACCATCATGAAAAAGGAAGTAGAAATCTTCAGCAAAGGCCAAGAGAAAATGAAAAATACAATTTCTGAATTGAAGAACACAGTAGAAGGTATGAAGAGTAGGATTGATGAGGCGGAGGACCGCATAAGCGAGCTCGAAGACAGGGTGGAAAGAATCTCCCAGTAGGACGAGGTAATGGAAAAGAGAATCAGAAAAAATGAGGAGAGTCTAAGAGAAATGCAAGACAATATGAAACGTAATAATATCCGAATAATAGGAATACCAGAAGGGGAAGAAGAAGAACAAGGGATAGAAAACCTACTTGAAAGAGTAATAACAGAAAATTTTCCTAAGATGAGGGGAGAGAAAGTCACACGAATCCAGGAATCGCAGAGAGTCCCAGGCAGGTGGAACCCAAAGAGGCCTACTGCAAGACACATCATCATTAAAATGGCAAAACTCCAGGACAAAGAGAGAATCCTAAAGGCAGCAAGGGAGAAAAAGGAAGTAACATACAAGGGGGTCCCAATAAGGTTGGCTAATGACTTCTCAACGGAAACATTCCAAGCAAGAAAAGAATGGCAGGAAATATTCCAAGTAATGAGAAACAGAGGCCTACAACCGAGACTGCTTTATCCAGCAAGGCTCTCAATCAAGATAGAAGGCCAAATAAAGAGCTTCCAAGACAAAAGAAGTCTAAAAGAATACGCCTCCACAAAACCTGCTCTACAAGAATTACTAAAAGGGCTGCTTTAAGGAAAGGAAGGAAAAGAGAGAGACAGAGAGGAACACAGGTACATAAATGGCAATGAATAAGTACCTTTCGATAATAACTTTAAACGTAAATGGATTAAATGCACCAATTAAGAGACATAGAATAGCTGAATGGATAAGAAAGCATGACCCACACATATGCTGCCTACAAGAGACTCACCTGAGGACAAAAGACCACCACAGACTGAAAGTGAAAGGATGGAAACAAATTTTCCAAGCAAATGGACATGAAAAAAAAGCCGGGGTAGCAATCCTCATATCAGACAAAATAGACTTCAAAAAAAAGGCTATAAAGAGAGACCCAGAAGGTCACTTCATAATACTCAAGGGAAGAATCCACCAAGAAGACATTAACATCATAAATATATATGCACCCAACACAGGAGCACCCAAATATATAAAGAAAATCCTAGAGGACCTCAAGAAAGATATTGACAGCAACACAATTATAGTAGGGGATTTTAACACCCCACTGTCAAAAATGGACAGATCTTCCAAACAAAATATCAACAAAGATATAGCAGCATTAAACGACACTCTAGAAGAAATGGACCTAATTGATATATATAGAGCCATCCATCCCAAAGAAACTAAATACACTTTCTTTTCAAACGCACATGGAACATTTTCAAAGATAGATCACATGATAGGACACAAAACCAGTCTCAACAACTTCAGGAAAATAGAAATCATACCAAGCATCTTCTCTGATCACAAGGGACTGAAATTGGAAACCAACCCCACAGGAAAAAACCCAAAACACCCAAAATCATGGAGACTGAATGGTAGGCTATTGAACAATGAATGGGTCAAGATTGAAATTAGGGAGGAAATCAAAAAACTCCTTGAAACAAATGAAAATGAACTCACCACAACCCAAAATTTATGGGACACAGTGAAGGCAGTCCTGAGAGGGAAGTTCATAGCGATACAGGCTCACCTAAAGAGGATAGAAACATTTCAAACAAACAACCTAACCCAACGCCTGCAAGAACTCGAGGAACAACAACAAAGACAGCCCAGAGCAAGTAGAAGGAAGGAAATAACCAAGATCAAAGCAGAATTAAATGACATAGAGACTAAAAGCACAATTCTAAAGATCAATGAATCCAGGAGTTGGTTTTTTGAAAAGATAAACAAAATAGACAAACCTTTAAGTAGGCTCATTAAGAAAAGAAGAGAGAGGACACAAATAAACACAATCAGAAATGAAAGAGGAGAGATTACAACTGATACCACAGAAATAGAAAGGATTGTAAGAAATTACTATGCGGAACTGTATGCCAAGAAATTTGAAAACCTGGGTGAAATGGACAAATTTCTAGAAAAATATAATCTTCCAAAACTCAATGAAAAAGAAGCAGAAAACCTGAACAGGCCAATAACAGCAAATGAAATTGAAGAAGTAATCAAAAAACTCCCATCACACAAAAGCCCTGGGCCAGATGGTTTCACAGGAGAATTCTACAAAGCTTTTAAGGAAGAGCTAACCCCTATTCTTCACAGACTATTCCAAAAAATCCAAAAGGAGGGAAAACTCCCCAACTCTTTCTATGAAGCCAGCATCACCCTAATCCCAAAGCCAGATAGAGACACAACAAAGAAAGAAAATTACAGACCAATATCACTGATGAACATAGATGCTAAAATCCTCAACAAAATATTGGCAAATCGCATCCAACAATACATCAAAAAGATCATACACCATGACCAAGTGGGATTCATCCCGGGGATGCAAGGATGGTTCAATATACGCAAATCAATAAATGTAATACACGAAATAAACAAAAGCAAAGACAAAAACCACATGGTCATATCAATAGATGCGGAAAAAGCTTTTGATAAGGTACAACACCCATTTATGATAAAGGTACTCAGCAAGGTGGGAATAGAGGGAACATTCCTCAATATAATAAAGGCCATATATGAAAGACCTACAGCCAACATCATACTCAATGGGCAAAAACTAAAAGCTTTTCCACTAAGATCAGGTACAAGACAAGGTTGCCCACTTTCACCACTTCTATTCAATATAGTATTAGAAGTTCTAGCTGCAGCGATCAGACAAGAAAAGGAAATAAAAGGCATCCAAATCGGAAAGGAGGAAACAAAACTGGCATTGTTTGCAGATGACATGATAGTGTACATGGAAAACCCTATAGCCTCTACCAAAAAACTGCTGGAACTAATAAATGAATTTGGCATAACAGCGGGATACAAAGTTAATATCCAGAAATCAAAGGCATTTTTGTATACCAACAATGAAGCAGCAGAAGCAGAAATCAGGAAAAAAATCCCATTCGATATAGCAAAAAGAAAAATAAAATATCTGGGAATAAACCTAACCAAGGAGGTAAAAGACCTGTATGCAGAAAACTACACAACACTGAAGAAAGAAATCAAGGAAGACACAAATAAATGGAAACATATACCGTGTTCATGGATTGGAAGAATTAACATCATCAAAATGTCCATACTACCCAAAGCAATTTACAGATTCAATGCAATACCTATTAAAGTACCAATGGCGTATTTCACAGACATAGAACAAACACTTCAAAAATTTATATGGAACCAGAAAAGACCCCGAATAGCTGCTGCAATTTTGAGAAAGAAGAACAAAGTAGGAGGGATCACAATACCTGATATCAAACTGTATTACAAGGCCACTGTAATCAAAACAGCCTGGTACTGGCACAAAAACAGGCACATAGACCAATGGAATAGAACAGAGAGCCCAGAAATAAACCCAACTCTCTACAGTCAATTAATATTCAACAAAGGGGGCAGTAACATAAAATGGAGTAAAGACAGCCTTTTCAACAAATGGTGTTGGAAGAACTGGACAGCTACATGCAAAAAAAAAGAAACTTGAGCACCAACTTACACCACACACCAAAATAAATTCAAGGTGGATAAAAGACTTAAATATAAGCCATAAAAACCATTAAAGCCCTAGAGGAGAGCCTTGGCAAGAAAATCTCAGATATTCCACGCAGCAATATTTTTACTGATATGTCCCCTAGAGCATGGGCTATAAAGGAAAGAATAAACAAATGGGATCTTATCAAAATTAAAAGTTTCTGCATGGCTAAGGAAAACAGTGTCAAGATAAAAAGAGAAGCAACAGCTTGGGAAAGCATATTTGCCAATGATACCTCAGATAAGGGTTTAATCTCCAAAATATACAAAGAACTCACTCTACTCCACTCAAAGAAGACAAGCAACACAATCAAAAAATGTGCAGAGGACTTGAACAGACATTTCTCCAAGGAGGACATACAGAGGATTCAGAGACACATGAAAAGATGCTCAATATCACTAGCTATCAGAAAGATGCAAATTAAAACCACAATGAGATACCACCTTACACTGGTTAGAATGACCATCATAAACAAAGAAACAAGCAACAAGTGCTGGAGAGGTTGTGGGGAAAAGGGGACCCTAGTTCACTGTTGGTGGGATTGCAGACTGGTACAACCACTGTGGAAAACAGTATGGAATTTTCTAAGAAAACTAAAAATGAACATGCCTTTTGACCCAGCAATTCCACTCTTGGGAGTATATCCTAAGAACCCTGAAACACCAATCCAAAAGAACCTATGCACCCCGATGTTCATAGCAGCGCAATTTACGATAGCCAATAGTTGAAAGCAACCTAGATGCCCATCGGTAAATGACTGGATCAAAAAACTGTGGTACATTTACACAATGCAATTCTATGCTGCAGAAAGGAAGAAAGAACTACTACCCTTTGCAACATCATGGATGGAACTGGAAAGCATTATGCTGAGTGAAATAAGCCAGTCAGTGAAAGACAAATATCATATGATCTCACTGTTAACATGAATCTAAACAAACCAAACAAGCAAGCAAAATACGAACAATGACACTCAAATATGGAACAGGCTGTCAAGGTCCAGAGGGGAGAGGGGAGAGAATCATAGGGGAAAAGGGAATGGACTCACATGAACAAGTATAAAAGACACATGGACCATAACTAAGGGTGGGGGGCGGAAAGGGGAGGGAGGCTGGGAGCATGGGGTGGGGGGGCAGGCAGGGTTGGGAATATAAGACAGAAACCTGTAATTGAACAAGAATTAAATAAAAATTATATTAAAAAAAAGAAATTGGGTACTGATGATTCTGCTATCTGTAGATCAGGCTCTCAGGCTGGTGAGCCTTGGAAGATCTGATGCTAAAACTCAAGTCTGAAATCACTATGGAGGCAGAATTCTCTCTCTATCAGGAGAGCTCAGTCTTTTTTCCTTTAAGACTTTTAACAAGTTGAATGAGGCCCACCTACATTGTGGAGGCTAATTTGCTTTACCCAAATGTTAACACCATCCAAGTAGTACCCCCACGGTGACATCTAGACTGGTGTTTGATTGAATATCTAATAACCATAGGCTAGCTGATTTGACACATAAAATTAACCATTACACCATTCCTTAATGTTTCTTTTGAATTTGAAAATACTATGTAACCTTTATAATTTTGAAAATATATTAATGTAACATGTAGTAAATTAGTATGAGAGGTATATCTAGAAGTTATTCAGGCATGTAATATGGAAATATGTAATAAGTACATATTTATTACAATAAATATGTAATAATTTATTGAAGAAGATTCAAGATACAAAAAACACTGTAGGTAGAACAATCACATCTTAGTCCCTTTCAAAGTAGGCACCTTTGGACCTCAGATAGTTCTCCCAGTTGCCATCAGTTGCCCCATTTATTTTTCTGAATCTTGTCAACATACTCAAATCTCTTCCCTTTTAAAGGTGATTTTAGTTTTGGGAGAGCCAGAAGTCACAGTGTGCCAAATCTGGGCTATAGAAGGGATGAGTCACCTGGCTAATTTGATGTTTCACCAAAACACTCTGCATGAGACATGATGCATAAGCAGGTGTGTTGTTGTGATGAAGCTGCCAATCACTAGTTGCCCATAGCTGCAGACTTCTGAATCATCCAAATAGTTTATGTGGAGTAATGTTCAAGCTTAATGCAAAATTCGATGCAGGTTCCTTTTTCTACTCACTTAGTCATTTGAATGCGATGGCTCATTCAATGACATCTACCACCCCCATTGACTAGTAATACAGTGATGTCATCATTGTTCATTCATCTGCATTCTAGTCCACTCTCCTTGGCTGTCAGGTTAACATTGATATCGAACAAACTATTCTTTTTTTAAAGATTGTATTTATTTATCCTTAGAGGGGAAGGGAAGGAGACAAGGAGAGAAGGAGAGGAATATCAATGCATGGTTGCCTCTCATGAGTCCCTTGCTGGGAACTGGCCTGCAACCTACGAATGTGCCCTGACTGGGAATTGAACCACAATCGTGTGGTTTGCAGGCCCACGCTCAATCCACTGAGCTATACCAGCCAGGGCCGAACAAGCTATTCTTGTTATATTAACAGTGGTTGGAGTTTTCCGGACAGGCCTTATATATGTAAATCAATGAATGGATAAATAGAAAAATGCAGTTCAATACCAGATATATTTCCTTTACTTATTCCTTAATTTCAAAAAGATTCAACTTCCTCTCAACTTTGTGGGAATTTTAGAAACAGAACAGCTAACAGAAGTATGTGTAGAATGCATTGATTCAAAGACACAGTAATATATAACAGAGCTCTTATTTTGTCCTTAGCTGGCATGATTATCACATCAAGCAAAATATACAAACTAAGGAAAGGAAACTAGTATGTTGAATGTCTGATTTCAGATCCAACAAAATTTTTGGCACAGTGGTTTGAGTACAGCAGCATGAAAATTAATGGGGTGGACAACATCTTGCTCTCAAGTTTCAAAAAAGTTGTACAGGTGTGAATGAAAATGAAAATTAAAAACATTAATTCACTTCTCCTTTCACACTCCTGCCTTCTTACCCCCATTGCCTGAGTATGGTTTGAAACTTGCTTGGTGGGCTGGCCATTATTTGTGTTTAGTTCTTTGTACAAGATGGTGGTGGTATGGCTGATCTTACACTCATCTCCTCCCAAAACCAAACCAGAGATATAATTAAACTAAAGAACAATCACCCTAAATAACTAACTAATGACTAGCTGAAGAGGTGTCTTATAACCAGGAATTTGCAGAAGAAGCCACATCAAGATCATATCTGCAGATCAGCTTGCACACCATAGACAGGGTTGAGCCTCACAGTCAACCAGTCTGAGGCTCCATCCCATACATGAATGGAACAACAGCAATTAGGATTCAATTACATTGGAAGGGCCCACATTACCTTCAAAAGTGACAATTCTAGAACACCCAGCTCAGGAAATAAAGCAGACTGCACCACTGGATCCACCAGAACATCTGCTACATAGGTCACCCCATGAGGACTGGGAGTCACAGTAGATGTATAGAACATAGTAAGATACACAAAGCAGTGGCCAAAATAGGGTGACAAAGAATGAGGCCCCAAGTGAAAGGAAAGAAATCTCCAGAAAAGAGCTAAATTAAATGGAGGCAAGCAATATATCAAACATAGAGTTCAATATAATGTTTATAAGCAGACTCAAGGAAATTAATGAGAACTATAGCAACATGAAAAAAGAGCATAGAAACCATGAAAGAGAACAAGTCAGAAATGAAGAATACCATATATGACATCAATAATACATTGGAAAAATAAAAAGTAGGTTGGATGAAGTAAAGGATAGAATTAACAATTTGGAACACAAGGTAAAAAAATCAGAGCAGTGAAAAAAAAAGACTGAGGATAGTTTAAGGTACCTTTGGGACAACATGAAACATAACAACATTTTCATCATACAGTACCAGAAGAAGAGAGAGAGCAAGGGATTGAAAACCTATTTGAGTAAATAATGACTGAAAAGTTCCTTAACTTGTTGAAGGAAAAAGACAGACAAGTCCAGGAAGCACAGAGAATCCCAAACAAGATGAACCCAAAGAGGCCCGTGCCAAAACACATCATAATTAAAACAACAAAGGTTAAAGACAAAAAGAATGACTTTAAAACAGCAAGAGAAAAATTAGTTAATTACCCACAAGGGAACTCCCATAAGACTGTCAGCTGATTTTTCCAGAGAAATATTTCAGGTCAGAGGGGATTGGCATGCAGTATTCCAAGTGATGAAAAGCAAGGACCCACATTTAAAATCGAAGGAGAAATAAAAAGTTCCCAGACAAGAAAAACATAAAGGAATTTGTTAACACCAAACCATTATTACAAGAAATGTTAAAGGGTCTGCTTTTAGAAGAAAGAGGAGGGTGCAGGGGAGGATAAGGAGAAGAAGAAAACAAAACAACAGCAAAAAGTATCAAAGTTAAAAGAATAAAGTGGCAATAAATACATACATATCAATAATCCCGCTTTAACTGTAGAGGGTATAAATATTCCAATAAAAAATCTAGTTGTAGCTGTATTGATGAGAAAGCAAGAGCCATCCACAAAAGACATTTCATGCAAATAGCGATGAAAAAACAAGCTGGGGTAGCGATACATATAGGAAAACAAATTACTTTAAAACAGAGGCTATAGTAAGAGATAAAGAAACTCACTACATAACGATAAAAGGAACAATGCAATAAGAGGAGATAACTACTGTAAGCATTTATGTACTAAACATAGTAACACCTAAATAGGTAAAGTAAATCTTAATGGACATAAAGAGAGAAGTTGACAGTCAAGCAGTCATAGTAGGGTATTTTAACACACCATTAAAATCAATGGAAAGATCTTCCAGGCAGCAGATCAACAAGGAAATGGTGGGTTTAAATGACACACTAGGTTAGGAGGATTTAATGGATATCTTCAGAGCACTTCACTTCAGAGAAGAGAAATACACATTCTTTTCAAGTGCATATGGAACATTTGAGGATAGACCACATGTTCATACACATAAAGCAGCACAATAAGTTTAAGAACATTGAAATCATATCAAGCATCATTTTATCATGCTGATATGAACCTTGAAATCAATCATGAGAAAAAATTCACAGAGACATGGAGACTAAGTAACATATTATTACACAATGAATTAGTAGAAGATATCAAAAGATACTTTGAAACTAATGTCATGGAATACAATAGCCCGCAATCTATAGGACACAGAAAAAGCAGTCCTAAGAGGGAAATTCATGGCATTAAAGGACTACCTCAGGAAACAAGAAAAATCCCAAACAATCTAGGTTTGACTTACAAGTGCTGGGAAAAAAACCCCACAAAAAAAGGACAATGTGAATTGAAGGAAGGAAATGATAAGAATCAAAGAAGAAATGAAAGAGCCCTGGCTGGTGTAGCTCAGTGGATTGAGCGCGGGCCTGCAAACCAAAGCATCGCAGTTCGATTCCCAGTCAGGGCACATGCCTGGGTTGCAGGCCAGTTCCCAGCAGGGGACACATGAGAGGCAACCATACATTGATATTTCTCTCCCTCTCTCTCTTTCCTTTCCCCTCCTAAGATAAATAAATAAAAATCTTAAAAAAAAAGAAGAAATGAAAGAAATAGAGTATAAAAATACAAAATATCAATGAAAACAAAGGCTGTTTTTTTTGAAAAGATAAACAAGGTTAACAAACCACTAGCCATATCACTGTGAAAAAAAAGAAAGAGGATTCAAATAAATAAAATTGGAAATGAAAATGAAAAAGTAACAACTGACACTGATGAAATGAAAAGGATTATGAGAAACATTATGAAAACTATATTGCAACAATGTAGACAATCTAGAAAGAATGAATACATTTCTAGAAATATAGTCTTGCAAAATCAAACCAGGGAAGATTTTAATGGGAAGATTTTAATGGGAAGATTACAACTAGTGAAACTGAAGCAATAATAAAAAACTTCCCAGCAAACAAAAGCCCTGAACCAGATGGCTTCACAGGAGAGTTTTATGAAACTTTCAAAGAACTAACACTTACCCTTCTCAAAATATTCCAAAAGAATACAAGAGGAAGGAAAACTCCCAAGCTTGTTTCATGTACCCAGCATTGTCCTGATGTCAAAACCAGATAAAGACACTATAAAGAAAGAAAATTATAGAGCAATATTCCTAATAAACAAAGGTGCTAAATACCTCAACAGAATATTCACAAACTGGATCCAGTGATATGTTTAAAAGATTATACACCATGGTTAAGTGGGATTTATTCTGGGTATGTAAGGTAGGTACAATATACTCAAATCAACATGATATATCACATTTTAAAAAAGATAAAAACCACATGATCATATCAATAGGTGCAGGAAAGAATTTAGTAAAATTCAACACCCATTTATGATAAAATATTCAGGAAAGTGGTAATAAAGGGGACATAACCTCAATGTATTATAGGTCATATATTACAAACCCATGTTAACATCATACTTAGCAAAATTACAAGCATTCCCTTAAGAATGGGAACAAGACAAGGATGTCCACTTTTATCACCCTTATTCAGCATTGAAGCCTTGTCTCAGCAATCAGACAAGCAGAAGAAATAAAAGTGAACCAACTGGATATGAGGAAGTGAAAATATAATTATTTGCAGATGACATGATACTACTGTCTATGGAAAACCCAAAAACTTCATAAAAAGGCTACTAAGTCTAATTAATGAATTTGTCAAAGCAGCAGGACACAAAATCAATGTTCAGAAATTGGTTGCCTTTCCATTCAGCAATAATGAAACTACCCGAGAGAGAAACTAAGGAACTTCTGATATACTATTGCAGCAACAGCAAAAACTAAGGTATTTTGGATTAATTTACCCAAGTCAGTAAAATACCCATATTTGGAAAACGATAGGACATTGAAGAAAGAATTCAAGGAAGATACAAATAAATTAAAGCATATGCCATGTTCAAGGATTGGAAGAATTAACATCACTACATGTGCATACTATCCAAACAATCTATAAATTCACTTCAATTCCTATTAAAATACCAATGACTTGTTTCACAGATCTAGAGTAAATATATATTTTTAAATATATGGAACAAAAAAGAGCCCCAAAAGCCTCAGAAATCTTGAGAAAGAAGAACAAAATTGGAGGTATCACAATACCTGATATCAAACTATACTATAAGGACATTATAATAAAAACAGACTGGTACAGGCATACAGACCAGTGGAACAGAACAGAGAGCCCAGACATCAACTCACACTTTTATGATGAATTAATATTTGACAGATTTAACAAGGGATTACAATGGAGTAAGGACAGTTTCTTCCTAAATGGTGTTGGCAAAATTGGAGATTCTAGTTACATGCAAAATAATGAAACTAGACCATCTATTTACATCTATTTACATCTATCATGCAGAAGAATACACTAAAAATGTTAAATGGCTTAAATGTAAGTCATGATACCATAACAATTCTACATCAAAACTTAGGCAATAAAATCTCAGAAATCCCTCATAGCAGTATTTTCCCCAATTTATCTCCTAGGGCAGGGAAACAAAGAGAAAAATAAATGAATAGGACTACATCAAACTAAAAAGCTTCTGCACAGCCAAAGAACCCATCAAAAATTAGCACTGGACTAACTGTATGGGAGAACATATTTGCCAATGATACTTCTAATAAGAGTTTAATTTCCAAAATATATAAAGAACTTATACAACATGAGGTGGACAAACAATCCAATTAAAAATTGGAGTCAAGGACGTGAAAGGGACTCCAAGGAGGCCATGCAGAGAGCCAATAGACCTGGAAAAATACTCAATGTTACTAACCATCAGAGTGATGGAAATTGAAACCATAATGAGATACTACCTCACAGCTGTCAGAATGGTTTTCATCAATAAGTCAACAAACAACAAGGGCTGGCAAGGATGTGGAGAAAAGGGAACCCTAGTGCACTATTGGTGGGAAATGCAGACTGATGCAGCAACTGGGAAAACAGTATAGACTTTCCTTAAAAAGTTAAAAATGGAAAGGCCTTTTGACAAGCAATCCCACTTCTGGGAATATATCCTAAGAAATCTGAAATATCAATTCAAAAGAATGTGTGCACCTTTTTGTTCATAGCAGTATTATTTATAACAGTCAAGATCAAGCAACAGCCCAAGTGCCCATCAGTACATGAATAGATTAAATATCTAGGGTACATTTAAGCAACAGAATACTGTGCAGCCATAAGAATGGAGCTATTAAGAACTTATTAATGTTTTTATTGTTGTTCAAGTACAGTTGTCTCCATTTTCATCCTACCATGACCGCCCACCCCACCCATCCCCACACCCTACCCCCAACCCACCCCCTTTATCTTTGTCCATGTGTCCTTCATACATGTTTCTTGATCGCCTCCCCTATTATCCCTCTCCCCTTTCCTTTCTGACAACAGTTAGTTGGTTCTTTATTTTAACATCTCTGCTTGTATTTTGCTGCCCTTTTTGTTTAGTTGATTAGGTTCCACTTATTGGTGACCTCATACAGTATTTCTCTTTCACTGCCTGGCTTGTTTCACTCAGCATAATGCTTTCTATTCCACTCATGCAGTTTCAAAACGTAGGGGCTCCATCTTTCTTTCTGCTGCATAGTGTTCCATTGTGTAAAGGTATCACAGTTTGTTTTTTAAATGTATTTAATTATTTTTCAAGTACAATTTTTTGTCTATTACTCCCATCCCATCCCACTTCCTGTGCTCCCCCTTCCCTGCCATTTCCACCCTTCTGAGTTGTTGTCCATGTATCCTTTATATTTGTTCCTCTAAATCCCTCCTCTATTTCCCCTGAAATTCCCTCCCCTCTGGTCACTGTCCCCCTGTTCTCCATTTCAGTGTCTTTGGTTATATTTTGCTTGCTTATTTGTTTTGTTGTTTATCTTCCCGTTAAAGGTGAGATCATATGGTATTTGTCCTTCAACACCTGGCTTATTTCACTCAGCATAATGCTTTCCAGTTCCATCTATGCTGTTGCAAAGGGTCGTAGCTCCTTCTTTCTTTCTGCTGCATAGAATTCCATTGTGTAAATGTACCATAGTTTTTTGATCCATTCATTTACTGACAGGCACCTAGGTTGCTTCCAACTCTTGGCTATTGTAAATTGTGCTGCTATGAACATTGGGGTGCATGAGTTATTTGGGACTGGTGTTTCAGGGCTCTTAGGGCATAATCCCAATTGTGGTATTGCTGGGTCAAATGGCAGTTTCAGTTTTAGATTTCTGAGAAAATACTGTTTCCCACAGTGGCTGCACCAGTATGCAATCCCACCAACAATGCACTAGGGTTCCCTTTTCCCCACAGCCTCTCCAGCACTTGTTTGTTGATTTGTTTATAATGGTCATTCTCACTGGTGTGAAGTGGTATCTCATTGTGGCTTTAATTTGCATCTCTCTGATGGCTAGTGATGTTGAGTATTTTTTCACATGTCTCTGGGCCCTCTGTGTGTCTTCCTTGGAGAAATGTCTGTTCTTGTCATTTGCCCATTTATTAATTGAGTTGTTTGTCTTCCTGGAGTGGAGCTGAGTGGGTTCTTTATATGCTTTGAAGATCAAACCCTTGTCTGAGGTATCATTTGCAAATATGTTTTCCCATCCATTGGGTTCTATTTCCATTTTAATGCTCTTTTCTTTAGCCATGCAGTTTTTTATTTTTCTAATTTAATTTATTTTATTTTTTAAAGATTTATTTATTTATTCATCTTTTAGAGGGGAAGGGAAGGAGAGAGAGAGAGAAATATCAATGTATGGTTGCCTCTTGTGGGTCCCCTGCTGCGAACCCGCCCACAACCCAGGCATGTGCCTTGACTGGGAATCGAACTGTGATCGGCTGGTTTGCAGGCCCATGCTCAATCCACTGAGCTACACCAGCCTGGGCAAATTTTTTAAAAAATTATTTTACTGTTGTTCAATTACAGTTTCCTGCATTTACCTCCCCATATCTCCCCACACCCCAGCCAAACCCACCTCCCTCCCTTGCTTCCACTCCCCACTTGGTTTTGTCCATGTGTCCTTTAGTCCCATTTGTTTATTCTTTCCTTTATGTCTCTTGCTCTAAGGGACACATCAATAAAAATATTACTTTGTGGAATGTAAGATTCCACAAAGTAATATTTAATGTAAATCTGAGATATTCCTGCCCATGTTCTCCTCTAGGACATTCGTGGTGTCACAACTTATATTTAAGCCTTTTATCCACTTTGAATTTATTTTTGTGTATGGTATAAGTTGGTGGATGAGTTTCATTTTTTTGCATAATCTGTCCATATCTGTCCATACCTCCCAATCTCATTTGTTGAATGGGCTATTTTCTCTCCATTTTATGCTTCTGCCAGTTCTGTAAAATATTAATTGACTGAGAAGAGTTGGATTTATTTCTAGACTCTATATTTGTTTCCATTGTTCTGTGTGTCTGTTTTTGTGCCGGTACCAAACTGTTTTGATTACAGTGGCCTGATGATATACTTTGATGTCAGGTATTGTCATCCATCCTAGTTTGTTCTTTTTTCTCAAAATTGCCATGGCTATTAGGGATCATTTATGATTCCATATAAATTTCTAAAATGTTTGTTCTATATGTGTGAAATATGCCATTGGTATTTTAATAGGGATTGCATTGAATCTATAAACTGCTTTGGATAATATGGAAAATTTAATGTTGCTGATTATTCCAATCCATGAGCACAATATATACTTCCATTTATTAGTGTCTTCCTTAATTTCTTTCTTAAGTGTTGTGTAGTTTTCTGAGTACAAGTCTTTACCCCCTTGGTAAGGTTTATTCCTAGGTACTTTATTTTTCTTGTTGCTATAGCAAATGAGATTTTTTCTTTATTTGTTTCTGATCTTTCATATTTATTTATTTCTTTTTAGAGAGAGGGGAAAGGAAGGAAAAAGAGAGAGAAACATCCATGTGTCGTTGCCTCTTACATGCCCCTCATTGGGGACCTGGCCTGCAACCCAGGCATGTGCCCTGACTGGGAATCGAACTAGCAACCCTTTGATTTGCAGGCTTGTTGTGCTCAATCCACTGAGGTACACCCACCAGGGCTTTTTAAAAAATCTTTCATTGTTGGTGTATAAAAATGCCTTCAATTTCTGAATATTGAGTCTGTATCCTACTATTTTGCCAACTTAACTTATTAGGTCGAGAACTTTTTTGTTGGAATCTATAGGGTTTTCTAGGTACACCATCATATCATCTGAAAACAGTGACAGTTTCACTTTTTCTTTTTCACTTTGGATGCCTTTCATTCTTCTTCCTCTTTTGATTTCTGTGGATAGGACTTCCAATACTATATTGAATAGAAGTTTAAAAGCCAAAATTCTTGTCTTGTTCTTAATCTTAGTGGGATCGAATTTAATTTTTGCCTGTTGAGTATGATGCTAGCAATATGTTTTCAGTATATGGCTTTTATTATGTTGAAGAATGCTCCCTCTAATCCCATGTTGCTGAGTGTTTTTTGTTTATCATAAATGGGTGCTGTACTGTATCAAATGCTTTTTCTGCATCTCTTTATATGATCATGTAATTTTTGTCTTTTGTTTATATGATATATTATATTTATTGGTTTGAGAATGTGGTAACATCTTGCGTTCCTAGAATGAATCCCATTTGATCATGGTGTATTATCCTTTTAATGTATTGCTGGATGCATTTTGCAAATACTTTGTTGAGGATTTTGACATCTATGTTCATCAGTGATATTAGCCTATAGTTTTCTTTCTTTGTTGTAAATTTATCTGGTTTTAGAATTAATATGATGCTGGCATGATAAAGAAGTTTGGGAGTTTTCCCTTTTTTTGGATTTTTCATAATTGTATGAGATGGACAGGAGTTAGCTTTTCCTTAAATGCTTTGTAAAATTGTCCTGTGAATCCATCCAGTTTGGGGCTTTTGTGTGCTGGGAAGTTTTTATTACTGCTTTGATTTCATTAATGTTATTATCTGTTCATACTTTCTGTTTCTTCTTCATTCAGTTTTGGGAGATTATATTTCTCTAGATTTTTTTCCATTTCAGGTAGGTTTTCAAATTTCTTGGCACATAGTTGTTCATAGTAATTTCTTTAACCCTTTGTATCTCTTTGGTATCAATTGTAATCTCTCCTCTTTTGGTTCTGATTGTGTTTATTTGGGTTCTCTTCTTTTCTTGATGAGTCTGCTTAACAGCTTGTCAATTTTGTTCATCTTTTCAAAGAACCAGCTCCTGGATTTACTGATCCTCTGCATTGTTATTTTAGTCTCTATGCCATTTGATTCTGCTCTGGCCTTGATTTTTTCTTTCCTTCTACTAGCTCTGAGCTTTGTTTGTTATTGTTCCACCAGTTCTTGTAGTTGTAAGGTTAGGTTTTTATTTGAAATGTTTCCATCTCTTTTAGGTATTGCTATGAACTTCCCTCTCAGGACTGCCTTTCCTGTGTCCCATTAGTTTTGGAATGTTTTATGTTCATTTTCATTTGTTTCCAGGACCTTTTTGATTTCTTCCTTAATCCCGTTCTTAACCCATTCATTGTTTAATAGTATGCTATTCAGTCTCCGTGAATTTGAGTGTGTCTGGGTATTTTCCTTGAGCTTGGTTTCTAGTTTCAGTCCTTTGTGGTCAGAGAAAATGCTTGATATGATTTGCATTTTCTTGAATTTGTTGAGGCTGGTTTTGTGTCCTATCATATGTTCTCTCCTTGAAAATATTCCATGTGCATTTGAAAAGAATGTGCATTTTGATTCTGTGGGATGAAAGGTTCTATATATATCAGTTAAGTTTATTTGCTCTAGAACATTGTTCAGTGCCACACTATCCTTGTTGATACTTTGTTTCAAAGATCTATCCCTTTTTGGTGTTGGGGTGTTAAAATGCCCTAGTATAAGTGTGTTGCTTTCTCTCTTTTTCTTGAAGTCCTTCAAGATTTTCCTTGTATATTTGAGTGCTCCTATGTTGAGTGCCTGTATGTTTGTAGTGTTTGTCTTCTTGATTTATTCTTCACTTAAGTATTTTGAAGTGTCCTTCAGTGATGCGTGCACTGGCTTGCAGTACCCATGGCATCATGGATGAGGCATGAGACAAATTCACATGGACCACATGAATCCTGTGGTAGAAAAGGGGCTGCACAGGTACACCCTCATAGAGGGAGTGCCTCAGAGCGGCCTGGCAACTCTCTCAAGGGGAGACAAGCTTTTATTGTTGGTTTGTTTGTTTGTTTGCGAAGGGATTCAGGTACAACTTATTAATGATTCTTAGGCAGTAAACAGTAGATAGTATACAAAGAACCATTAGGGCTTCTTCTAAATCAGGGTCTATCAGCTAAAAGGCTATAAAACTGTGGGAAAATAAACAAATTTTTTGCCCAGGCCTCTATCATTTAACGAAAAGCAATTTTAGCAAAGCAGGCATCACTGGATCGTTAGGAATTCTTTCTTTTGCCAGCCCAGCCCAGATTCCGCTCTAGCTGGCAAGGGGCTGCACTGCCTTTCCCATCACAAGTTTTCAGGCTTAAGTGGATTAGAGTCAGGAAGCACTTCTCCCAGGCAGAAATGGGGACTGGGCTATGTCAGCATAGCCAGGGGGTGAGGATCCATCACTCCCTCTTTGTTGCAGCTCTCCCCACTGAGTTCTTTCATGATGGCCTCCCAAGTGATCGTGTCTGGCTTAGGTTGCCCCCCACTCTGAAGGGTCTTACCCATCATCGACTATCGAGCATGCTTTGGGGGCAGGGGGATGAAGCAGAGGCAGTGTTTGCTTTGCCTCCTCATGGCTCACATTCCGGAGGTTGTTCACTCAGCCTTAGCCATGGGAAATGGTTACAATTCTTGAAACCTGGCAGAGCAGTTCCCAACCCTTCAGTGTCTCCTTGTGGCTTTTGTTTTGAAGTCTATTTTGTCTGACATAAGTATTGATACTCCAGCTTTTTTCCCCTACCCATTTACTTGGAGTATTTTTTTTCCAACCCTTCACTTTCAGTCTGTATAGGTCTTTTTTTTTTTTTTTTAATGAGGTGGTTCTCTTGTAGACGGCATTTTTCCAGTTCATTTTTTCTTATCCATTCAGCTACCCTATGTGTTCTGATTGGAGGATTTAATCCATTAACATGTAAGGTTTTTATTGATAGGTATTTATTAATTTTACCCCCTTTGTATCTGTCTCTTTCTCACTCCCTTTCTCTTCTTATAGTAGTACCTTTAGCATATGTTGTAGTACTGGTTTGGTGAACGTGTGTTCTGTCAGCCTTCTTTTGTCTGGGAAACTCCTTATTTCACCTTCAATTTTAATTGAGCTGCTTTCTGGGTGGAATAGTCTTGGTTGTAGGCCTTCACTTTTCATTACTTGAAATATTTCTTGCCATTCTCTCTTGGATTGGAGTATTTCTGTTCAGAAACTAGCTGCTAGCCTTTTCGGAGCCCCTTTGTATGTTGCTTCTTGTTTCGCCCTTTCTACTTTGAAGATTCTGTCTTGATCTTTGAAACTTGGCATTTTAATTATGATCTGTCTTGGAGTAGGCCTCTTTGGGTTCATCTTGGTTGGGACCCTCTTTGCTTTCTGAACTTCTGTGGCTTTTTTTCTTTCTCCAGGCTCAGAAAGTTTCCTGTTATTATTTTTTCAAAGAGTCTCTATCCCTTGTTTCTTTTTTTCTTCTTCTGGTATTCCTATGATTCTAATGTTGTTGCTTTTTGTGTTATCTTGGAGTTCCCTTTAGCTATCTTCATATTATTGAGACTTTTTTCATGCAGCTGCTCTACCTGGGTGTTTCTTTTTGCCTTGTCTTCCTGCTTACTAATTTGGTGCTCTGCTTCATCCAGCCTGCTTATAATTCCTTCAAGTGTGTTTTTTTTATTTCAGATATTGTATTTTTTTATTTCTTCCTGGTTTTTGTTTATAGTTTCTATTTTCTTTTCATTCTGTTGTAGTTCTCACTCAGTTCCCTTGTATTTGTCTTTGAGTTTCTTGAACATCCTTATAACCATTATTTTGAATTCTATATCTGATAGTTTGCTTATCTCCATTTTATTGAGCTCTTTTGGTAGGTGTCTTCCATTCCTTTTGATTTCAGGGTTTTTTTTGTCTCCCCATTTTAGGTGACTCCTGTTTGTTTCTGTGCTTCCTAATGTTCTGCTTTGCAGGCTGTCTTTGTAGGGTGAACTTCTATGGTAGGAGTTGTATGGGATTCAGTGATGTGGTCTTTGATCTCCTTACCTGGATGATGTACAGTTGCCCTTTCTTCTGTTTCTATAGGTTCTCTTGTTGTACTTGGGTTTTTACCCATTGGTTTTTACCCTTTGTTGTTGAATTCTCTCCTCCAGGAGGTATATTGGTGTTTACAACTCCTACCTAATCTTATATGTGATCAGTGGCCAGGGGAAAGGAAAATGGATTAAGGCAGCAGGAGCATATTCTATGAAATTTAAAGTACCAACAAGAAGAGAAGAGATAGGAGATCCTTTGGAGAAGTACTGTATTAAATGTGATATTTCCCCCAACTGGCCACTTTTTATAAAACTTGAAAAAGTGTTAAGAGTCTTATTAGAGGGGAGAAGGAATGTGAGCTGGATCCAGAAATGAGAGTGCTTGTGCAAGGTTAAATGGTGAGATATAGTAAGAGTAAAGGATAAAAAGTAGACATAGTGTGCTAGAGAATAGAATTAACCACAACAATAATAAAGCTTAGGAAAATAGTGAAATGGACTAAGATCAGAGAGGAGGAGTGGTGTAGTATTTATTACTGGTGTAGTAATAATATGGAACAACAGTTATTTATAATAATGTTGAAACCACAATAATATGACAATAAATATATGATCTGGATAAAAATAATAGAAAGTTAGAAGGTACACAACCAAGAGTAGTGTGTTATTGAAACATGAGCGAAGTGAAAGAAGGAAAATTAAAATTCAATATGAAAGAGAGAACAAAGAAATCCAGTCAAACAATGCAATTAAACAAAATGAAGAAAACTAAACAGGAAGAAGAGAAATAAACATACTAATAAAATAAGTAAAAATAATGGAAAAATAAAAATAAACAATAAAATGCAAGTTCTAAAAATAAACAATAAAATGCAAGTTTCTACAGCAAAGTGAAAGTTGTCTCAGTTTCTCAGTTATTTGCTTTAGTATTATGATCCCTCTGTGGATCTCTCTGTCATCCTTTCACAGCTTCAGGTCTTACTGTCTTACACTTGGAAGAAACAAAAGCTTACTGCAGATTTTAAACCTGCCAAGGGAGTTCTGCTGGTCTTCCTGGATGCTTCTAGCAGAAGGAAGCTTAGCTTAGCTTTTCTCCCTTTCTGTAGTTTTGTGAGGATGGGGTCAGGCCTGAGCTGCAATATTCACAGTTGCCCAGCCTCCAACCCAAGTTGCACGTGTGCTGCTGGGACCCCACTGCCCATCTGCACCAGGCAGGTGCCTTTCATCCACCAATTGTATCTCCTGTGAGGTGCACTGATTAGGAGCAACTTACACCCCACCTCCTCCCTCTTTGCTAGCCTCTGTGCTGAGTGCTCTAAAAGTTCCTTCAGAGCAGTTCAGCTTTCCCACTAAGTTAAGTCTCTCTGGGGAATGCCAGCTCCCTGAGCCCTGCTGCCCTCTGAATGGTCAGTGTGGTGCATGACACCCCTCCTCCTCCTCCCTCTTCAGGAGCTCAGCCTCTGCGCAAGAGTCGTTTGAACAGCGGCTGAGGGCCTTTTTTTGTGTGTAAAATCCTCTTGTTTAAGCCTAACTTTCTGACCAATCTCAAAACTATCTAGATCAGGGTCTGACACAGCCTAACTCTTCTCCCTTTTCCAGTTGTCACCCTGCTCCCCAGTTTCTCTGTTAGTGACCTATCCAGTGACTACAGTCCCAGTGGACCACCTCTGTGCATCTCCCACTTGTCTTTATTCCCCACATTCTGCTGACCCCCACCCTGTGACTTCAAGAATCCAGATCTCTCCTACTAGGAAGGCTAGGTGTTTCAGCTGAGCACAGGGGCAAGTTGGCTCTACTCCTACCTACCTCACCACCATCTTCCTGTTTACATTCTTTCTGATTTTATTCAAATTGGCTAATTTAAATATTATGCATCTTGGATTTTTTTTAAAATGTTCTTTTAATTTCTTTTAATGTTTTTGTTTATTTTATTTTTTCTTCCTAAAATGCTTTCAGTTTATTCTTCTCTACATACATCCTCCAGCTCCCAGATTTGAAAGCTTACCATAATATAAGCTCAGCAGTCCTCAGAATCTTTAACAGATTCTATCAGTTTCGCTTTTCCTATCCCCTACCTTCACTGAACTCCAACTCAGATTCCCTGTCTAGTTCTCAGGGAACTGCTCAGAAGAGATAGAGATAGAAGATAGAAGATAGAGATAGAGAAGAGATAGAGATAGAGATAGAGCAGAGATAGAAGCCTGAGTTTAGTCTCCCCTCCCACCCTTCTCTACCCAACTATAAGAAAGCAAGCCTGGATAGAAAAGACGTGGATTCCAAAGTAAGATATTGGCTTGTTTCCACACATAGATTGGGGGAGGAGGAGACTTTCTCAGCATTGCCACTGTTTTGTTCACATTTGGGTATGTGTTGTCCCAGAGCCTGGGTTTGCTATGCCTTCAACTGACTAAGAAGGAGAGAAATGTGAGGACACTAGTAAGGGTCCACAGGTATCATGGAGACCAGCAGCTGCCACACCACTAAAGAATGCCTGGGTCTTTGCAGGTGGTTTTGCATGGTGAGGACCATACTGTCACCCTTCTAGAATACCATGTCATAGGGGCCTTCCCCAAACATCATAGCATATAACACATAGCCTAAGGACCAGACATCAATCTGCATATTGGTGGCACAGTGGCTCTGTACTGAGAAGGGATCTAGGGCCAGGTAGGAGATGGTGAACTGCCGGGGGGTGGGGGTAGTTCTCTAAGGCTGTAGCCTGGCAGAAGCCCTCCACATGGATGCATGCTTGATTAATGGAACCCAAGTCCACTACAACAAGCTTCCTCTCATCTCTAAGTAGGTACTGGTGTGTTTTAGGTCACTGTGGGCATAACCCTGGGCATGAATTTCATGAAGGCTTCTATAGATACCCAGCAGCAGATAAAGGATTTGATCTTCAGTTAAGAAGGATTTGATCTTCAGTTACCTTTGTCTTTCAGACTTTCTGTCTCATTACACAGCTACCTCTCTTTAAGAATAGCAATAGCCAGGACTGGTGTTGTGCCCTGCTCTCTCAGACAGTAATCCATAAGACAAATGATGTTTGGGTGATGGAAGAGGCCATGCATATCTGCTTCTCACTGGGCCTTTTCCCAGCCCTGCCTTCCCCCTGTTTCTGGATAAAGAGGTAGTACTTATTGTCAATGATGACAGTTCCCTGAGAGCAGATGTACAGTGTGTAGCCTGTGATGTCTAAGTCATCCTCCTCGAGGTCTGTCTGAGGCTGCCACAGGGGTTCATCCAGCTTGAGTGGCCTCTTCCAAGGATATTCTGGGGGGCCTAGCAGATCATGGTGGCTTGGGCTGGAGGTAATTTGGTTTTTTAAGTCACGTTTTTCTTAATAATTTTACTATTTAAAATGTTTTTCCAAATACTGACCATTTAAAATAAGTTTCCTTCACAATTAATAGATAACTTAATTGAAGAAATTTGAGAAGCATACAAAATTTGAATTTATAATTGTACTGATGTATTTTGTTTCTTATTTAGTTATACTTACTGTGTTTATACAAAGATTGTAGTTCTTTTCTGCTGCACATATACAAACTAGAGATTTACTTATATTAAAGGGATTTCTGTTCCATACACCTGATAATATAGTCTTAGAGTAACTATAAAGGTTGCAACCATATTAGGTTTCAGTCTAATGAAAGATGATCTACTATATTCAGCACTTAAGTACTGTAGTTAAGCAATGGCTGAAAATTCCATAGGGAACAAGAATATGGAAACAGGGCAATTAACTTATTATAAATGTGAAACTGTACTTGATAGTACTGCAACACATCTGATATTTGGGCTTTTCAGTCTAAATCAAAGAATTTCAACAAAATTAGTTACAATTAAACTTTTTTTTAGGAAAGGGAATGTATTCCCTGAGAAGTGTTCACTCTTTGTTTCTTTCTTCCTTCTTTCCTTCTTTTCTTTCCCTTCCTCTCTCCCCCTCCCTTTTTCTCTCTCTGTCTCTTTCTTTCTTTAAGAAATATTTATTTAGTTTCTTCTCTGTGTAAGACTCTGGGCTAAACATTTGTAGCATGTAACATTTATAGGTTTCTAAGGATTAATAAATACCACTACCTGTTTCAAGTCTGTTAAAACCAGCCAGATAATTTTTTAAAGCCTGTTTATTACATAATCACAGTGCTGCATCTGATTCTTAACATTTTCTCATGTATTTGTCACTTTTAATTATCCCTTAATCTTTTAATTTAAGACTTTATTTTTAGAACAATTTTAGTTCCATAGGAAAATTAAAAATGTACAGGTGTGTCCCAAATACTCCCTACCCCCACACATGCATAGCCTCCATTATCAACATTCCCCACCAAAGTTACACTAGATCGTATACCCTTGTTAAAACTGATGAACCTACATTGACATTATAATCACCCAAAGTTTAAAGTTTACATAAGGGTTCACTTTTGATGTTGTACATCCTATGGGTTAGAATAAATATGTAATGAAATGTACAGTATCTATCATTATGTTATCATACAAAGTAGTTTCTATGCCCTAAAAATCCTCTGCACTCTGCCTTATTTATCCCTCCCATAACCACTGGCAACTACTAATTTTTTTACTGTCTACAGTGGTTTGCCTTTTCCATGTCATGTAGTTGGAATCATACAGTATGCAGCCTTTTCGGATTGATTTCTTTCAGTTAGTAATATGCATTTCTGTTTTTTCCATAACTTTTCATAGCTTGTTACCTTATTTCTTTTTTTACACTGAATAATATCCTATTGTCTGGAAGTTCTATACTTTGTTTATCTAAAATTGTGGTCCTAGCATTGACATTAACTATGTTTGAGATCTTAGATGAGTCTCAAGACACCATCGCACCTCTTGGAAACCACTATTCTATTTTCTCTTTGCATGGATTTCCTTATTCTAGACATATCATATGTAGAATCGTACAATATTCAACTTTTATATTTATCTTTATTCACTTAGTGTAATGTTTTCAAAGTTCACCCATGTTATAGCATGCATCAGTAAGCTGTTCTTTTCAGATGGCTAAATAATATTCCACTGTATAGATGTACTATATTTGTTTATCTATTCATTCATTGATGGACATTTGCATTATTTCCAATTTTGGGCTGTTGTAAATAATACTGCAGTGAGCATTAATGTTTTTGTTTGAAACATTTGTTAATTTGTTATATCATTTTATTTTATTTTATTTTTTAATTTAATTGTTCAAGTAGAGTTTTCTGTCTTACTCTTAATTCTCTTTCATATACACTTTGGATTCGTACAGTAACATCATATGTAAATTTTCAAGAACTGACAAGTTGTTATGCAAAGTGGACTCACCACTTTACAATCCCACTAACAATGTAGGAGTGTTTCACTTATTATAGTCTGTCTTTTTTAATTTTAGCCATTTTAGAGGGTGTGAAGTAGTATTTCATTGTGTTTTTTAATTTTTTTATTTAATAATTGTTCAAGCACAGTTTTCTGTCTTTTACTCCCATCCCAGCCCACCCACCCCCCAGTGCTCCCCACTTCCCTCCCATTTCCACCCCCCTTAGTTGTTGCCCATCTGTCCTTTATACTAGTTCCTGTAAATCCTTCCCCTTTTTCCCTTGAAATTCCCTCCCCTCTCTCCTCTGGTCACTGTCCCCCTTTTCTCTATTTCAGTGTCTTTGGTTATATTTTGCTTGCTTGTTTGTTTTGTTGTTTATCTTCCTGTTAAAGGTGAGATCATATGGTATTTGTGTTTCAACACCTGGCTTATTTCACTCAGCATAATGCTTTCCAGTTCCATCCATGCTGTTGCAAAGGGCGGTAGCTCCTTCTTTCTTTCTGCTGCATAGAATTCCATTGTTTATATGTACCATAATTTTTTGATCCATTCATTTACTGATGGGCACCTAGGTTGCTTCCAGCTCTTGGCTGCTATGAACATTGGGGTGCATAGACTCTTTTGTATTGATGTTTTAGGGTTCTTAGGATATAATCCCAGCAGTGGCATTGCTGGGTCAAAAGGCAGGTCCGTTTTTAGTTTTCTGAGAAAATTTCATACTGTTTTCCACAGTGGTTGTACCAGTCTGCAATCCCACCAACAGTGGATTAGGGTCCTCTCTTCTCCACATCCTCTCCAACAGTTGTTTGTTGCTTTGTTTATGATGGTCATTCTAACCAGTGTAAGGTGGTATCTCATTGTGGTTTTAATTTGCATCTCTCTGATAGCTAGTGGTATTAAGCATCTTTTCATGTGTCTCTGGATCTTCTGTATGTCCTCTTTGGAGAAATGTCTGTTTAGGTCCTTTGCCCACTTTTTAATTGGGTTGCCTGTCTTCTTAGAGTAGAGTTTTCATTGTGTTTTAATTTTCATTTCCCTAATGATGACCGATGTTGGCAACTTTTTCTGTGCTGACCATTTCTTCTTTGGAGTAATACCTTTTCAAACTTGTGCTCATTTAAAAAATTGGGTTACATGTATTTTTATTGTTGAGTTATAAGAATTCTTTATGTGTTTGGGGGTACTAGTCTGATCAGATATGTAATTTTAAAAATATTTTCTCCATTTAGGTGGCTTATTTTCTTTATTTATTAATGATATCTTTTGAAGCACAAAAATTAAAAATTTGTCAAAGTCTAGTTTCTTCCCTTGTCCTTCCTTCCTTCCTTCCTTCCTTCCTTCCTTCCTTCCTTCCTTCCTCACTTGTGTTTTTGATGCCAAGTCTAATAAATCATTGCGTAATGTGGACTCCTGTGTATTCTAAGAATTTTGTAGTTGCAGCTCTTGTATTTAGCTAATATGATTCAGTTTGACTTAATTTTTATCTACCTTGTGAGGGAGGAGTCCAAGCTCATTATTTTTCATTTGTATATCCAGTGCTGCCAGAACCATTTGTTGAAAGAACTATTCTTTTATCATTGAATTTTCTTCCCTTATTAAAAATTAATTGGCAATAAATGTAAGAGCTTATTTCTATATTCTCAATTCTATTTCATTAGTCTACATGTTTATTCTTATGTTGGTGTTATATTGTCTTCATTATGTAGCTAAGTATTACATTTTATTTTTTAAGTATTCTACTTTTCAGTTACAGCTGACATTCAATATTATATTAGTTTCAGGTGTACAGCATTGTGGTTCGACATTTACATAACTTACAAAGTGATCTCCCTGTAAGTCTAATACCCATAGGGCACTACACATAGTTATTACAATATTACTGACTATATTCCCTATTTGTACTTTATACACCTATAATTATTTTGTAACTGCTAATTTGTACCTCTTTATCCCTTCACCTTTTTCATCTCCCATCTGGCAACCAACAATTTGTTCTCTGTATCTATGAGTTTATTTCTGTTATGTTTATTCATTTATTTTATTCTTTAGACTCTAAATATAAGTGAGATCATATGGTATTTGTCTTTCTACTTCTGACTTACTTTACTTAGCATAATACACTCTCAGTCCATGACTGTTGTCACAAAAGGAAACATTTCATTTTTAAAAAAATATTTATTGTATTTTTTCATTACCATTTAGTACCTTTATATTCCTCCTCCATTGATCACTCATGTCCATGAGTCCTTTCTTCACTATATTTTATGTTTAACTAGTATTTCACTGCATATGTATACCATCTGTTCTTTATCAATGGACAGTTAAGTTGCTTTCATATCTTGTTTATAATAAATAATTCTGAAATGTATATAGAGGAGTGTATGTCTTTTTGAATTGTTATTTTGAATTTCTTGTGATAAATGCCGACAAGTAGGATTGTTGTATCATATGGTAGTTTTATATTTAATTTTTTGAGGTACATCCATAGTGTCTCCCATATTTGCCACAACAATTAGCAATTCCCCCAACAGTGCACGGAGTTCCCTTTTCTTTACTTCCTCTCCAGCATAGTTTGTTAATAAATAAATAAATTAATTAATTAATTTTAAAATTCTTATTATTTAATTATTGTTCAAAAACAGTTTTCCATCCCCAAACCCAGCCCAGCCCACCCCCCATGCTCCCCACCTCCCTCCCATTTCCACCCCCCTTAGTTATTCTTCATGTGTCCTTCGTACTAGTTTCTGCAAATACTACTCCTTTTCCCCTGAAATTCTCTCCCCTCTTCCCTCTGGTCCCTGTCAGCCTGTTTCGAATTTTAGTGTCTTTGGTCATATTTTGCTTGCTTATTTTGTTGTTTAGGTTCCTGTTAAAGGTGAGATCATATGGTATTTGTGTTTCAACACCTGGCTGATTTCACTCAGCATAATGCTTCCCAGTTCCATCCATGCTGTTGCAAAGGGTCGTAGCTCCTTCTTTCTTTCTGCTGCATAGAATTCCATTGTGTAAATGTACCAGAGTTTTTTGATCCATTCATTTACTGACGGGCACCTAGGTTGCTTCCAACTCTTGGCTATTGTAAATTGTGCTGCAATGAACATTGGGGTGTATAGGTTCTTTTGGATTGCTGTTTTAGGGTTCTTAGGATATAATCCCAGCAGTAGAATTGCTGGGTCAAAAGGCATGTTCATTTTTAGTTTTCTTAGAAAATTCCAGCCCTGGCTGGTGTAGCTCAGTAGATTGAGCATAGGCCTGTGAACCACACGATCGCGGTTCGATTCCCATTCAGGGCACATCCCTGGGTTGCAGGCCAGTTCCAGGTTCCCGGTTCCCGGTTCCCGGCAGGGGACGAATGAGAGGCAACCATACATTGATATTTCTCTCTCTCTCTCTCCTTCCCTTCCTCTCAAAGATAAATAAGTAAAATCTTTGGAAAAAAAAAGAAAATTCCATACTGTTTTCCATAGTGGTTGTACCAGTCTGCAATCCCACCAACAGTGAACTAGGGTCCCCTTTTTCCCACAACTGCTCCAGCATTTCTTGTTTGTTGCTTTGTTTATGATGGCCATTCTGACCGGTGTAAAGTGGTATGTGATTGTGGTTTTAATTTTCATCTCTCTGATAACTAGTGATATTGAGCATCTTTTCATGTGTCTCTGGATGCTCTGTATGTCCTCCTTGGAGAAGTCTCTGTTCAAGCCCTTTGCCCATTTTTTAATTGGGTTGCTTGCCCTCTTAGAGTAGAGTTCTGTAAGTTCTTTGTATATTTTGGAGATTAAACCATTGTCTTAGGTATCATTGGGAAATATGTGTTCCCATATAGTTGGATCTATTTTTATTTTAATACTGTTTTCTTTAGACATGCAGAAGCTTTTTAATTTGAGGAGATTCCATTTGTTTATTTTTTTCTTTAAGTTCCTTGCACTAGGGGATATATCACTAAAAATGTTGCTGCATGAAATATCTGAGATTTTCCTGCCTGTGTCCTGCTCTAGGACTATAATGTTGTCACGGTTTATATTTAAGTCTTTTATCCACCTTGAATTCATTTTTGTATATGATGTAATTTGGTGCTTGAGTTTCATTTTTTTGCATGTAGTTGTCCAGCTCTCCCAACACCATTTGTTGAAGAGGCTATTTTTATTTCATTTTATGTTACTGCTCCCTTTGTCAATACTAATTTACCTTAGAGACTTGGCTTGATTTCTCGGATCTCTGTTCTGGTCTATTGGTCCATGTTGCTGTTTTTTGTTAGTACCAGGCTATTTTGATTACAGTAGCCTTGAATATAGTTTGGTAACAAGTATTGTGATCCCTCCTACTTTGATTTTCTTTCTCAAAAGTGCAGCAGCTATTCAACGTCATTTATGGTTCCATTTAAATTTTTGAAGTGTTTGTTTTATGTCTGTGAAATATGCCATTGATACTTAAATAGGTGTTGCATTGAATCAGTAAATTGCTTTGTGTGTATGGACATTTTGATGATGTTAATTCTTATAATCTATGAAGGTGGTATATATTTCCATTTGTTTGTGTTTTCCTTGATTTCTTTCTTCAGTTTTGTGTAGTTTTCAGCATACAGGTCTTTTACCTCCTTGGTTAGGTTTATTCCTAGGTATTTTATTTATTTGTTTTTTGCTGTATCAAATGGGATTTTTTTCTTGATTTCTGCTTCTGCTTTTTCATTGTTGGTATACAAAAATGCCTTTGATTTCTGGATATTGACTTTGTATCCGTCTGTTTTTCTGAATTCATTTATTAGGTTGAGCAGTTTCTTGATTGATTCTATAAGATTTTCTATGTGTACTATGATGCAAACTGCAAACAATGACAGTTTTGTTTCCTCCTTTCCAATTTGGATGCCTTTTATTTACTTTTCTTTTCTGATTGCTGTGGCTAAAACTTCCAATACTATATTGAATAGAAGTTGTGAAAGTGGACAACCTTGTCTTGTGCCTGATCTTAATGGGAACACTTTTAGTGTTCATCCATTGAGTATGACGTTGGCTGTAGGTCTCTCATATATGGCCTTTATTATGTTGAGGAATCCTCCCTCTAATCCCACCTTGATGAGTGTTTTTTAAAAATATTTATTTATTTTTAGAGAGAGGGGACAGGAAGGAGAAAGAGAGGGAGAGAAACATCAATGTGTGGTTGCCTCTCATGTGTCCCCCACTGGAGACCTGGCCTGCAACCCAGGCATGTGCCCTGACTGGGGATGGAACCAGCGACCCTTTGCTTCACAGGCCCGTGCCCAATCCACTGAGCTGCACCAGCCAGGGCTGATGAGTGTTTTTATCATAAATGAGTGATGTACCTTATCAAATGCTTTTTCCACATCTGTTGATGTAATCATGTGATTTTTGTCTTTGCTTTTCTTTAGTCATGTATTACATTTACTGATTTGAGAATATTGAAACATCCTTGCATCCTTTGGATGAATCCCACTTGGTCATGGTGTATGATGTTTTTAATATATTGTTGGATGCGATTTGCCGATATTTTGTTGAGGATTTCAGCATCTATGTTCATCAGCGATATTGGCCTGAATTTTTTTTGTTTGTTGTGCCTTTATCTGGTTTTGGAATTAGGATGATGCTGGCTTCATAAAAAAGAGTTTGGGAGTCTTCCATCATTTTGGACTTTTCGGAATAGTCAGTGAAGGATAGGGATTAGCTCTTCCTTAAATGCTTTGTAGAATTCTCCTGTGAAGCATCTGGTCTAGGGCTTTTGTGTGATGGGAGTTTTTGGATTACTGGTTCAATTTCATTTGCTGTTATTGGTCTGTTCAGGCTTTCTGCTTCTTCTTCATTGAGTTTTGGAAGATTATATTTTTTCTAGAAATTTGTCTATTTCACCTAGGTTCTCAAATTTCTTGGCATACAGTTATTCATAGTAATTTCTTACAATCCTTTGTATTTCTGTGATGTCAGTTGTAATCTCTCCTTTTTCACTCCTAATTGTGTTAATTTGCATCCTCTCTCTATTTTTCTTAATGAGCCTGATTAAAGTCTTGTCGATTTTGTTTATCTTTTCAAAGAACTAGCTCCTGGATTCATTGATGGTTAGAGTTCTGCTTTTAGTCTCTATGTCATTTAATTCTGCTCTGATCTTGGTTATTTCTTTCCTTATACTAGCTTTGGGATGTCTTTGTTGTTGTTATTTGAGTTTTTGTAGGTGTACGGTTAGCTTGTTTGTTTGAAATGTTTCTATCTTTTTTAGGTAGGCCTGTATTACTATGAACTTCCCTCTCAGGACTGTCTTTGCTGTGACCCATTATTTTTTTATTGTGAGTTTATTTTTGTTTGTTTACAGAAACTTTAATTTCTTCCTTGATCTCAGGATTAACCCATTCATTATTTAATAGCATGGTATTCAATCTCCATGATTGTCAGTGTTTTTGGTTCTTTCCTTAGGAGATGTTTTCTAGTTTCAGTCCCTTGTGGTTGGAGAAAATGTTTAGTGTGATTTCAATTTTGTTGAATTTGTTGAGGCTTGTTCTGTGTTCTCTCATGTGAACATTTGAAAATGTTCCATGTGCATTTGAAAAGAATGTGTATTTAGCTTCTTTTGGGTGAAGAGCTATCTATGTATCAATTAGGTCCATTTCATCTAGGGCATTGTTCAGTGGCACAATATCTTTGTTGATATTTTGTGTGGTATATCTGTTCATTTTTGACAGTGGGGTTTTAAAATCTCCAAAGTCATCTAAGATTCTCTGTATGTATTTGGATGCTTCTATATTTGGTGCATATATATTTACAATGTTTATGTCTTCTTGGTGGATTCTTCCCTTGAGTATTATGAAGTGACCTTCTGGGTCTCTCTTTATGGCCCTTTTGTTTAGTCTGTTTTGTCCAATATGAGTATTACTACCCTGGCCATTTTTCCCTGTCTGTTTGCTTACAAAATTTGTATACACTCCTTCACTTTCAGTCTGTGAAGGTCTTTTGTCCAGAGTTGGATCTCTAGTAGGTAGCACATGTGTGGATAATGCTTTCCTTTCCTTTCAGCTATTATATTTCTTTTAATTGGAGCATTTAATTCATTTATTTTTAATGTTATTTTTGATAGATAGTCATTCATTGCCATTTTTGTACTTGTGTTCCTCTCTATCTCTTTTCCTCCTTTCCTTAAAGCAGTCCCTTTAGCATCTCTTGCAGAGCTGGTTTGGTGGAGATATATTTTTTTTAGAATTCTTTTGTCTGGGAATCTCTTTATTTTCTCCTCTATTTTGATTGAGAGCCTTTCTGGGTAAAGTATTGTTGGTTGCCGGACTCTAGGTCTCATAACTTGGAATATTTCTTGCTATTCCCTACTGGCTTGGAGTATTTCCATTGAGGATTCAGCTGCTAACCTTATCAGGGCTCCATTGTATGTTATTTTTTTTTTCTCCCTTGGTGTGATTAAGATTCTCTCTTTGTTGGAATTTTTCCATTTTAATGATGATGTGTCTTGAAGTGGGCCTCTTTGGGTTCCTCTTGATTTGGATTGTCTGTGTTTTCTGGAGTTTTGTGACTTTTTCTCTCATCAAATTAGGAAAGTTTTCTATCATTACTTTTTAAATAGGTTTTCTATCCCTTTCTCTTCTTCTCCTTCTGGTATTCCTAATATACGGATATTATTACATTTCATGTTGTCTTTCATTTCTCTTAATCCCTCTCCATTCTTTCTGAGCCTCTTTTCCTTTTTTTGCTCTTTCTGGGTCTTCTTTTTCTACTTTGTCCTCCAACTGGCTGATGTGATCTTCTGCTTCATCAATCCTGCTTTTGATTCCTTCCACTATGTTCTTCAGTTCAGTGATTGTATTCTTCATTTCCTCTTGACCCTTGTTGATAGTTTGTATTTCCTTTTTCATGTTGATCTAGTTTTCAGTGAGTTTGTTTAGTTTCCCTGTAATTTCTGGTGGCTCATTGTGAGCTCATTGAACTTCCTGATAACCATTGCCTTGAACTCAGTGTCTGATAGTTGAGTTGCCTCTATTTCATTAAGCATTCTTTCTGAGGATTCCTTCTTTTTTTCATTTGGGAATTGTTTCTTTGTCTTCCCATTATCTGTGAGACTCTTCTTGTTAGCTTCAGCTTCTTAAATTGATCTGTTCTCATGCCTGGGTTTATGGTGTGCAGTTCTGTGGTAGAATACCTGAGAAATTCAGTGGTGCAATCTCCATGATCTCCTGAGCTCACTGGTCTTGGGCTTTTGTTTAAGTTGGCTCTGTGTTTGTCTTTGGGTTTTGATTGTTTGGGGGTCTTTCTTTGGTGGGTCCTTCCCAGCAGCTGGTTAACTTAGGGTCACTCTGTCCACCACCTGTTTTAATTCGTTGTGCTGGTGAGGGCAGGTTGTGTTGAAATTAGTTCTTCTGTGTGTACAAGATTTTGAGGCTACTTTTTTTCTTTTGTTCAGTTGCTTGTACTGAGTAGTTTCTCCTCTATTTAGTTATATTTTCAGATAGGCCCTGCATTGAGGTTTGTGTGGTTTTCCCTCCCTCCTTCACCTTTTTTTGTTATTATCTGTTGGTGGTTCCTTTGTTTGGGGGTTTTTCTCCCAGTGGTTATCCTGGTATTCACCGCTTCCACCTAATCTTTTTTGTGATCAGTTTGAGGGGAAGGCAAAATGGTTTAAGACAGCAAGAGAGTGTTTTATGATATTCACAGTAGAAGCCAGTAGAGAAAAGATAGGAGATCCTTTGGCTATGTATAGTGTTAACCTTGATCTTCAACCCAACTAGCCACTTTTAAGAAAGGATGGAGGACTTCCGCCAAGATGGAGGCATAGGTGGAAACACTGTGCCTTCTCCCACAACCAAGTTTGGATACAACAAAAGTTTTGGAGAACTAAGACACACCCAGAGACCAGAAAACTGAATTATACGGAAGTCCAACAGCTACAAACTGTTCAACGGGGACGGTAAGAGAGGCAGAGCCAGAAGCGGAGCAGGGTCGGGAAGGACAGACCTAGGAGTGCAGGCAGCCCGGACCTAGTCGGGGTGCGGGGCAGACTGACCAAGGTCGCACATTCGCGTGCAGTGAGACGGACCACACAGGCCCCAGGGGGCGAACCCAGTGGTGGAGGGCTGACAGCCGTGGCACACTCGCGAGCAGTGGAGCGGGGCGCGTGGCCCTGGTGACGGTGGTGGCTGTGGTGCTGGTGGGGGTTGAGGAGGCAGGTGCCGGAGGGAAGCCATTGTCCCTCTTTGACCCCGCCCCCACATACAACGTCACAACCCAGCGACTGAGTTGCCCTGCTCTGGTGAAAACCTAAGGCTCCTTTCCTGCTACTTAACAGGCAGGAACAGCCCAAAAGATGGTGCAAAAACTCAAAGTCCCGGAGCCAGTAACTCTAAGCTACCAACAGATTGCCAGCCTCTCAGAAGCCCAATTTAAAACACTATTTATCAAGATGCTCACAGAATTGGTAGAGTACAGCCACATATTAGAGGAACTTAGTCACAAATTAGAGGAACATATGAAGGCTAAACTAATTGAAATGAAGGGAGAGGTCCAGGAAACCAATAGTGATGAAAAGGAAAATGGGACTCAAATCAAGGGAGTGGACCAGAAGGAAAAACGAAACATCCAACCAGAAAATAGTAAAGAAACAAGAATTCAAAAAAAATGAGGAGAGGCTTAGGAACCTCCAGGACATCTTTAAACGTTCCAACATCCGGATTATAGGGGTCCCAGAAGGGAGAAAGAAACAGCCACGAGTGGAAAATGTATTTGAACAAATAATAAAGGAGAACTTCCCCAGTCTGGCAAAGGAAATAGACTTCCAGGAAATCCAGGAAGCTCAGAGAGTGCCAAAGAAGTTGGACCCAAGAAGGAACACACCAAGGCACATCATAATTACATTAGCCAAGACTAAAATGAAGGAGAGAATCCTAGAAGCAGCAAGGATAAGGGGACAGTCACCTACAAAGGAGTACCCATCAGACTGTCAGCTGATTTCTCAAAAGAGACCTTACAGGCAAGAAGGGGCTGGAAAGAAGTATTCCAAGTCATGAAATCCAAAGACCTCCAGCCAAGATTGCTCTATCCAGCAAAGCTTTCATTTAGAATGGAAGGACAGATAAAGTGCTTCTCAGATAAGGTCAAGTTCAAGGAGTTCATCATCACCAAGCCTTTATTATATGAAATGCTAAAGGGACTTATATAAGAAAAGGAAGATAAAAAATATGAACAGTGAAAGGACAGCAAACTCACAGTTATTAACAACCACACCTAAAACAAAAGCAAACCAAGAGGACAGCTAGATCAGGAGTGGAACCATAGAAATGAAGAACACATGGAGGGTTAGAAACAGAGGGGTGGGAGGAGGAGAAGGGGGGAGAAGGCACAGAAAATAGCATAGATGGTAGGTAGAAAATAGATAGGGGGAGGGTGAGAATAGTGGGGGAAATATAGAATCTAAAGAAGTTGAGACACGTGGGTATAAACTAAGGGAGGAGAAGGGTGGGGGAGGGAGTGTGCGGGTGGAGGGGAATGAAGGGGGGAATAGAACAACTGTAATGGTATAATCAATAAACTATATTTTAAAAAAAGAAAGGATGGAAAGAAGAGAAGACTTTTGTTGGGGAGGGAAAGATTGTGACTTGGATCTAGAAAGCAGTGAGCTTGTGGGAGGTCAGATTCTGAAGTAAGGTGAGAGTAATGTATAGTAAATAGATTTAGTGTGTGAGAGAATAGAGTTAACCACTGCAATAATAGAGATCAGGAAACTGTAAAGTGGGCTAAGACCCAGGAGGGGTGTTATGAAGTATTTACAATTGTATGGAATAGCAATTATTTTCAATAATATTTGAGCAGCAATCATATGGCAGAATCTATATGATCTGGGTAACAAGAATAGGGGTTATAGGAGTTTGAGTAGTGTGCTAAAGGAAAACACGTGACACAGTAAATTAGCAATACACTATGAGAGAGAGAACAGGGGAAACCTGTCAAATGATACAATATTACCAGCCAAGCAAAGCAGACTATACAGAAAGAAGAGGAATACAAACATACTATTAAAATAAAAGATGTAAGAATAATGAAAAATAATAATACAGAAATGCAGTAACTTGCAGTTTCTTTGCAATAGCAAAGTGAAGTTTGTCTCTCTGTCTCAGCTGTTGGGATGCCCCCTCTTTGGGTCCAACTCTGGTCCTTTCACAGTTCCAAGTTTTTTGTCTCACTTGTTGGGGGGGAAAGCAGGAGAAGGGAGGAAGAAGAGAGAAGTCTGGAAAGAAAGGAAGAAGTAATAAAACAAGAAAGAAGGAAAGAGAGGGAAAATGTATTGAAAGATAAAACAGTAATAAAATTTTTTAAAAAGTACTAAAAAACCCCACCTCTTGTTGGTTTAAAAACTGGCCATACCGGTTTTTCTGGTTTGTTGGCTGCAGCAGGTTGAGGGGCAATTGGTATGGCTTTTCTCCCTTCTCGATGTTTACTCAACCAGTCTTGTGCACACTCTCCCTAGGGCTAGTCTAGTGCCTCACCCTGGCTCCTTGGGTGTGAGATCCAGGTCTTCTTCAGAGGCTCTTTTCCCGGGTTTATCCTCTGGGCTGGGTTGTGGGTGCGTGTGCTCAGTCAGTGTGCCTCAGTCCCTTCCCAGTGCTATGGGGGTGTGCAGGGCCTTCCTTGTGGCCTTCCACTCCACCTTCCGTGTAACCTCGGGATCACTGCCTGGCTCAGAGAGGAATAGGCTGAGCAGTTGTTGCAGGAGAATTCCCCAAATAGTTTTTCTTTTTGAGAAATTCCTCCTACTTTAGCCTGCTTCTATGTACAGCCCAATTCTCCAGCCACACAGGTGACTATTGTGGTCATTGTGCATCACTGCATGAATCTCAACTCTCCCAAGCCTGTGACCACAGACTCTGTGGGTGATAACGGCCCCTGTGTGTTTGCCTCTTTGTTCCTCTCTCTGAGACTTCAAGCAACCAGGTCTCTCCGGGTGCTGCTTAAACCTTGTTTGGCCAGGGAGGGAGGGAGCAGTTGACCCGACCTTCTCTCAAGGACTCTGTGGCAGGCCGGTGGCTCCCAAGTAGTCTATGGTAGACCCAGCGCCAGGTGCTGAGAGCTGGACCTGGGGCTATAGCCGCCCTGTTCCCTGCACTGGTCCCTGAGACCTTTATGTCCTGAAGCTCTCTCTTTACCATCTGGTTCCTCAGTGTCCGCTACAATTTTTTATCTCTTATTTTCATATATGCTGCGCTACTGTTGGCTGTTTGCTCTGTTCCTCCGTAGATCAGCTAGGTTTTTCTCCCATATGTATGGGGGAAATGTAACCTGCTCACTTCTACTCCATGGCCATCTTCCTTCCCATGATTAAAAAATCATGTTGCATGATTTTTTAAATGTATTGCTGGATTAATTTTGCTGAAATTATGTTGAGAATTTTAGCATCTATGTTATTCAGGGATATTGGCCTATATTTTTCTTTCTCTGTAATGTCTTAATTCAGTTTTGAAATTAGGATAATGCTGGCTTTGTAAAAAGAGCTTGGAATTTTTTTCTCCTATTGAATTTTTTTGAATAATTTGAGAAACATAAGTGTTAGTTATTCTTTGAATATTTGTTAATATTCTCCTCTGAAGCCATCCAGTCCAGGACTTTTGGTAGCTGCGAGCTTTTTTTTTTACTGCTTCAGTTTTGTTAGTTGTAATCAGTCTATTGATGTTTTCTGCTTCTCTCTGATTTTCTTTTGAAAGATTGTATGTGTCAAGAAATTTTTCCATTTTCCCAGGCTGTATAATTTGTTGACATATAGTTGTTCATAGTAATTTTTACAGTCATTTTCATATTTGTTATCAGTTTTTACTTCTCCCCCATCACTTCTGATTTTATTACTTTTGTTCCTCTCTCCTTTTTTTAATGAGTTTGGTTAAAGGTATTTCCATCTTGATTATCTTTTTAAAAAATCAGCTCTTAGCTTCATTGATTTTTATTATTTTTCTTTTTTTAGTCTCTATGTCATTTATTTTCACTGTAATAATTAATATCATTTCTAATTATGATTGTTTTGTTGTTGTTTTTCTAGTTTTTTAAAAAATTAAAATATACTTTATTTCATGCAGCAATATTTGCACTGATATCTTAATTGGAGCAAGAGATACAAAGTAAAAAATGAAGAAATGAGACTACATCAAATTAAAGAGCTTCTGCACAGCTAAAGAAAATATCAGTAAAATGATGAGGGAACCAAACTTATGGGAAAATATTTTTGCATATGATACCTTGGATAAGAGTTTGATCCCCAAAATATATAAAGAATTCACATGACTCCACACCAGGAAGACAAACAATCCAGTTAAAAAATGGGCAAAGACCATGCCCTGGCTGGTGTAGCTCAGTTGATTGAGTGCAGGCCTGCGAACCACACGATCGCAGTTCGATTCCCAGTCAGAGCACATGCCTGGGTTGCGGGCCAGTTCCCAGCAGGGAACTCGTGAGAGGCAACCATACATTTTGATATTTCTCTCCTTCTCTCCTTCCCTAGCTCTCTAAAGGTAAATAAATAAAGTCTTAAAAAATAGGCAAAGACCTGAACAGACACTTCTCTAAGGAGGATATACAGAGGGCCCAGAGACATATGAAAGGATGCTCAACATCACCAGCTACCAGAGAGATGCAAATTAAAACCATGATGAGATACAACTTCACACTGGTCAGAATGGCCATCATAAACAAAGCAACAAACAACAAATGTTGGAGAGGTTGTGGGGAAAAGGGAACCCTAGTTCACAGTTGGTGGGATTGCAGACTGGTACAACCATTATGGAAAACAGTATGGAATTTCCTCAAAAAACTAAAAATAAAACTGCTTTTTGACCCAGCAACTCCACTGCTGGGATTATATTCTACATACTCTGAAATATCAATCCAAGAACCTATGCACCCCACTGTTCATAGCAGCACAATTTGCAATAGCCAAGCACCAGAGGCAACCTAAGTGCCTATCAGTAAATGAATGGATCAAAAAACTATGATACATTTACACAATGGAAAACTGTGCAGCAGAAAAAAACAAGGAGCTCCTATCCTTTGTGACAGCATGGATAGGAACTGGAAAGCATTATGCTAAGAGAAATAAGCCAAGTGGTGAAAGACTAATACCATATGATCTAGCCTTTAAGTGGGTGAGATATAAAATACAACCAGAGATGTTGAAATTAAGAACAAACAGTCACCAGAAGGGAGGTGGGAGGGGACAATGGTGGGGTGAAGGGTTTTCAGGAACAACTATAAAGGACACATGGACAAAACCAAGGGTGGGGTGGGATTAGGGCAGAGAGGTGGGAATGGCTGGGGTCGTGGAGTGGTGGGTGTGTGTATACCCAGCCATCTTATTTGCAGGAGCAAGCTTGGCTGCCCAGAAATCAGGACAGCAGATCAAAAATGTCTCCCATTTGAGATGATGCTCATCTATCCTGTGAATGGGCCATGCTCTGTGTTCTGCTCCCAGACAATAGCCTCCTGGGGTCTCCCACTTTGAATGTCCTTGCTCTGTGCTTCTTCCTTCTCCTCATGGAACTGCACCCAGCAGAATTATCTGGGACTTAGCAGGGCTGATTCAAACAGTTTTTGATTGGGGGTGGTGCATACATAGCATTAGTGGAGCATACGTACCACTTCTTCCCCTTCTTGGGGTACCTCAGGCTGAACTCACAGGGAGATTAGATTTCCCTCCGCACAATGCAACCGTGCAGCCCAGAACACTCCCATCTGGCTCCTGAAAAGTAGCCTTTCTAGGAGACACAGTCTGAAAATCCCATCTCTGTTTGTCTCCTTGGTATCCCATTGAACCAAGCAGTATGGCCCCAAATCACAGCCCTTTGCTGTGCTCTGATCTCTCCACATGGTTGCTCTTGGCAGGTCAGGTGCTGCTAGCACCCAATATTCCTAGCCCCGCACAGCTCCTCTGTACCTGTGTACTCAGCAGGACTGGGCAGGCCAATTGGCTCAAATGGTCACGGAGGAGTGGTGTTTGTGCACTTGTAGTGTGGCGGACCTATCCTCCTTCCAGAGGCACACAGTTTAGTCACTGTCTGGGGCTCTGTCAAAGCCTTCCCAGAAAATAGAGGGCCTTCTAAAAGTCACTGCTGGGTGTAGCCAACAGACCCTTGCATAGGACCTGAGAGTCTGAACCATGAACTTCTCAGATTGATGCTGTAATAGCAGTGCTCTACTCTGTGAGGGTATGGTCTGAGTATCCTGGGCAGGATAAATCCCCAATGGTTCTCACCACCACATGCTTCACAGACTCCTCTGCCCATCTCTCTTGCTCTGGGTTGAGGACCTCTGGGTGTGGTTAAGACCTCATGCTTCTAGGGGAAAGGAGTTCTGACTTCTTCCTCTATTTTGGGACCATGCACAACCATTACTGTGAACATCCTGATTATTTGTGTTTTGAACTGTGATCTGATAGGTTGTCTGTCTCTTCATATCTTAGTGTTATTTTTTCTGGAGCTTTGATCTATTCTTTCATTTGGGACATTTTTGGTGTTTTTTTTTTATATGTCTGTTATGTTAAGAGGCAGTGCCTTAGATATCCCCCAGGGCATGGCAATCCACTTTGCTGACTTGTGATGTTGTATGTGGGGAAGGGGTCTGAGAAGAAACAACATCACAATGCTGCTTGCTTGGCTCTTGGCTGGCTTTCAACCATTTCCTCAACTACCCACAAGCAAATTGGGCCCTTCTGGTGCTGTTTCCCAGGTGGGTGGGTTTGTGTACATTCTAGGACCCTGTGGGTCTCTCCGGTGATCTCTCCTGTGAGGATGGGAGTTTCTATAGCCCCTGCAACCCCATCAGGTTTTTTCAGTCAGAAGTTTTGAGGCTTTATTTCCCCATGGTGGGAACCTGGGTTGCACCATTTGTCTCACTCTCCTGTTGTTCCTCCCAGTTTATTGGCACAGACATGTGGGGCCACCTGGTCTGCCAGCTGCCACCTCTCCCACCTCGGTCCTTGAGCCACCACCTTGCTGTGAGTCATGTCCACCCCAGCTACCCATCTCCACTCCTCCTACCAGTCTAGATGAATGTTTTTTCTTTAACTCCTTGGTTGTTGGACTTCCATACAGTTTGATTTTATGGCAGTTCTGGTCATTTTTTGTTTTTAAATTTGTTGTTGTCCTTATTTTGGTTGTTCAAGGAGTCAAAGCATATCTATCTATGCCTCCATCTTGGCTGAAAGTCCCTATTTTGTGGTTTTCTACTTTATGATACAATTTCCAGGAAATTATGAGGGAAAATGATACTTCCAAGATGTTTTGTAGTTCAAATTGTCTTGAAATTCTTGACCTAAAAATAAATAAGTAATTCCAATGTTTTTCTAAGAAATATTTTCATTTACTATACTTAGGGCCAAAAGAGCCAAGGAAAAAGAGGGCATAAGGATCAGTCTTAGGTAAAATTGACAAGTAACATTTTTCTTCATGTGTATTCTCCTTTATTCTTTTTTAAACTCCAGCCATTGGGCAGTGTTTCTTCTGACTCTTCCACATTCTCTTGTCTCCCTAAGGTTGTGCACCATAATAAGGCACCTTTTTTACAAGGGGTATTTTATATGCCTTTTGCAGCACCAGTTCTTGATTTCCTTTAATTAAAGCTTAATTTCTTTGTCATCATCAAGAAAACCATTTGAACTGAATGACTTGAAATATCTGATACATTAATGACACTATGGTAGAATTCTGGCCATGACCCTTGATAACTATTCTCAATATTTATTGAGTTCATACTTCATCCTTTTCCCCTAAGCTCTGCTCTTTACCAAGCCATTGGCTTTTGGTATGTCTTAAGGATACACAGCTGATTTTTCAACCAGATATAAAGGTTTCTGGCAGAAGGGGATACACCTGTTTATTCATGTGAACCAGACCAGTCCATATCCATCAGAACAGAAATGGTCCCACATGTACTGGTCCTCTCAAGAGACTTTATCTTCAAGCAGAACATATACTTTTGGGTAACCCTTGACATTGCTTCTGATACTTTATGTTCATTTATTCATTCACTCATTTATTCACTGATTTATTTCAATTCATATTTATGTATGTACTTATTAGGCATTAACTATGGCCCAGGCTTTATGGAATATGCTAAGGATATAAACAATTCTCTTCATCTCTGCAGTTTGCTTATAGTTCAGTAGAATCAATAGATTATGAGACTCTATGGAAAGAAAGACAGACAAGCAACTATGTTTATAGTAAGCTATGTTGCGTATTAAAAGGAGTTTGCATGAGTTGCTTTGTGAGCATAAAAAAGTATTTAAATTAATCCCAAGTATGTGAAGTTTCTGGAATAAGTCATATTTGGGTTGAGTCTTGAAGGATATGGAGGAATTGTCACAAAATGAAAAGGAAAAGAATTTCAAAACAAAATAAGGGCACAGGATACTGTAACCTTGAAGACATAGGAGAAGTGTTGAATACACACCCAAAATGATTACTCATATTATTAGTATATTAGAATGCCCATTTCCTTGCAGATTTGCTAGCAATTAGCATTGTAATTTACTAAATACTTGTTACTTGAGTAAACAGAGCTCAATTATTATTGATATTTAAAATATCATGACTTTGCTAGCAAGGATAAACATTTTTATGATGTCTTCTAGCAATACTACTTTGCTTGACATATTTTGGATTTAATGTTTTAAATGTCTATAATCTATTTAAATACTAAAAATAAAGCTGCTGTCAATACTTATTTTTCAGTCGATATTTATTACTTTACACATATTTTTCAAATAAATAAAAATATTAAATTATACTTTTTAGTATTTTTACTAGAAATACATGTTAAAATTTATCAAATGCCTGTTCATAGGCATAGTCATATAATTTAAGATGTTAAAGATATGAATATATCATTTTTCTATCATACTTTCTTAGCCATAATTATTAAGTTAATAAGGCTGTGGTCTTTTCTTTAAGAAACTGGTTTGCAGTTTTGATTCCATTTGGTCTTTCTGTGTAAGTCACACCCATGATTCATTATATGATTTTTTAGGTTAGGTATCATTAAATTTTTGCTTTAGAACCTAAAGAAGTTGGAAATCAATTTGAGGATCAAATCCTTTAAGGTCTTTATTACATCTATACCTAATTTAACAATAAGATCTTTTTAAAGATTTTGTTTATTTTTGGAGAAGGGGAACAGAGGGAGAAAGACAATGAGAGAAACATGAATTGGTTGCTTTTCAAATGCACCCTGACCAGGGACCAAACCCACAACCCAGGGATATGTCCTGACCAGGAATTTAATCAGTGACTTTATGCTTTGCAGGATAACACCTAACCAATTGAGCCACACTGGTCTAATCTTTATTGAGTTTTTCCAACACATTAATTCAGTCTCCCCAAAAAGGAGCACTGTGCTCTTTTATTTTTGAATTCATATTCTACTATGTTACTTAATGCTTAATTTAATCATGCAACATCCATAAATTCAATGGGAATTTATAAGTTCAAACAAATGCAGCAGAAGGCACACTCAGATTGTTTTAATGAGAGTTTAATAAAGGGCCTAATACAAAACTATAGGCAAGGTGCAGGGAAACCATAAAGGATTAGGCAGCACTGAAGAATAGTTACCCTAAGGTCATTCTCCTTATTCTGACTTCTTTTAGTTGGCCTCAAAAGGAAACCAGAGATGTACATTGATGTATATGGTATAGTGTACTTCGTTAGGACAGACAAAAGAATGAGAAGAATGGGGAGTGGCTATCGGAAGGCAAGTGAAATATATCTGGAACACTTGGGACCCAACACAGTCAGTCCTGATTTAACATACCGGAGCATATGTTCATATTCACTCTCCTATGGATATCAGTCAGTGTGTTTAAATAAAGGGAGTGAGAAACACTGTTAAGCAGTGAGTGAGTTAAGAGAGCTGTTATTAAGTTTGACCACAAAACTGCCAGTAACTTTCTTTCTTTCTCCAAATTTGTTCTGGCTCTTCATATCCAGGTAAAGATTTTTATCTAGATTTTTCTAACCCTTTTCAAATTAGTACAGCTTTTTTATTCTCTAAGTCTCCACTTTCAATATTTACTTTAAATATTGATATAAATAAATTAAGTTGGTATATTTTATTATATTCAAGAAAAATTTCAATAAAATTTTTGGAAAATAATTTTCTGCTATATTGAGTAACTGTTATAGTTCAGGGAGTTGTGTTAAATTATGATTATTTGTGTTTTTCCTCCCTCTATTATATAACAGTTGACACATACAAAAGAATATGAATGTCTTCATAAGTTTTGAAACATAATAAAACAGTGTGAATCCACACTCAATAAAAGAATATTATAAATAAAATGAATAAATTTATTTTTGCTATTTAATATTTCACTAATATATCACATTTTTTACTTATCTATTTTGTTTTCAGTAGGCAAGTTTTGGTTTTGCTATTTCAAACAACAATAAATCATTTGTATACTTTTCATTCAGATTTGTTAGTGCACATATACAAGAGTTTCCATAGTAACGTCCCTTAGGGATGGATAATTCAGTCATAGAGTATGCGTGTTCAGTGTTAGAAGACAATATCAGAATATTTTTCATAATACTGCATTAATTTCACTTTACCAATACAGATGAGTGTTCTACTTTCTATACATGCTCATTAATATTTGTAGTCAACTCTTTTTTTAAAAAAATCAGGCCAATGGGTAAAAATATGTATATTTCACAATACTCCTAATCTGCATTTATTTGACTGCTAATCAGTTTGATCCATTTTTCATTTTTATATTAGTCATTGGGCGTTCATATTTTTTTCCCATTTTTTCTGGGTTATTGGCCTATTGTGCTTTGATGTTAAGGAATTCCTTATATATTATATATATGAGTACTTCATTGCATAAGTAGATGATAGATAGGTAGATGCATGGATAATTAGAAGGCAAAACCATTCTCCTAATTTGTGATTATACATTATTATAGATACATCTTTCCAATTTGTGTTGCTTTTTTAAAAATTTCATTAGGAAACTTTTGATGTTGTTTATTTTAATTAAATTTATCAATTATTCTTTTTTTAAAGTTACAAATTTTGGTTTCTTTTTTTTAAGGTTTTATTGTTTTTTATTTATTTAATTATTCTTCAAGTACAGTTTTCTGTCTATTACTCCCATCCCAACCCACCTCCCATGCTCCCCACTCCCTCCCATTTCCACCCTTCTTATTTGTTGTCCACATATCCTTTATATTTGTTCCTCTAAATCCCTCCCCTATTTCCCCTGAAATTTCTTTTCCTCTCCCCTCTGGTCGCTGCCAGAGGAGAAATTTTGGTTTCTTATTTAAGAAAACACTTTCAGTTTTACAATTGCAAAATTATTTTTCTTATTTTGTATTAAAATTTTAAAGTTTTACCTTTTTCATTTACATCTTCATTCTATGGGGGATATATATTTTTCTGAAAGCATGAATTTCATTCTATATGTCTAACCAATAATCTAGCATTGTTATTGAGTAGTCCATGCTTTCTCAATTATATACTACTTCCAAGAAGTGTCTTGAATATTCTTATGCTGTTGTTTCTCCATATGAATTTATGAACACCTTGGCAGTTTACATGAAATCCTTTGGGATTTTCATGGGAATAACACTGACTCCATAAATCAGTATAGAGGAACTCTGAGAGACATTGAGTCTTCCTGTAGAAGACACTTTATTCTGCTCTATACATTCTTAATCTCTTTGAATAAAGTTTTACAATTTTCTTTAAGAAGAATATATAAATTTCTGAATATTTATGTTTTTAGAATATTTATTCCTTCTGTTGTTAAATTATTATACAAAAATATATTTCTTATGTCAAAAATTCTATCTTCTGCAAATCAACACTTTTATTTCTTCTTTTCCAGATCTTCTACCTGTTATTATTTTTTCTTTTTTCTCAGCTGACAAGAACTTCTACTACAGTATTGAAGAAGCACTCATAGTAGGCATCTTTGCTTTGTTCTTGATTTTAAAGGATTTCTAATATTTTTGAAAGATAGTTGATAAGATTTAATAAACTATTACTAGTTTTTAAGAGATTTTAAGACACAAGATGATCCCTATGAAATGCTATTTTTCTACAGTTGAGAAGAGTCCCCCACTGCCCCATTTTCTATTGAGTTAAATTATAGCTTTTCTTTTTTTAAATTTCCCTTGCATGTTGTGATTAAACTCTAATTCGTCATAATGGATAATATATTATTCTTATTCCTGTGGGCCTTAGCTTGCTAATATTTAGAATTTTGGTCTATCTTTTACCTCTTATACAGTACTTTTCTTTTTTTAATATTTTATTTATTTATCTTTAGAGGGGAAGGGAAGGAGAGAAGGAGAGAAATATCAATGTGTGGTTGCCTCTCGTGAGTCCCCTGCTGGGAACTGGCCTGCAACCCAGGCATGTGCCCTGACTGGGAATCAAACCCCGATCGTGCGGTTCACAGGCTCGCGCTCAATCCACGGAGCTACACCAGCCAGGGCTTATACAGTACTTTTCTGATTGAGGTATTAAGGTAGGAGTGTTTCTGTCTTTGTTTTATTTTGTAGCACAGTATACCAGATTGAAAGATAAGTTTCTTTCAAATTTGGTAGAATTTGCCTCTTGCTTATAGTTAATTAAGTGTGGCTTTTTATTATAGTTTATTGTGTGGCTTTTCTTTTTTCTCTGTAATGTTATTTACTACAGGTTCATCTTATTTTACCTCTCAATTTCCAGTTGAGGTGGTTAAACTTTTGTGATTTCTAACTTTCATCTAAATTTTGAAATATTTTATTACAATATTTATATTATGTTTTTATTTCTACTAATTTTTAACTTTTCGTTTGCTTTTCTCTCTGCCTTATAATAAATACTGTACATGGTTCAGGCAGTCTGCCAATTTTTTTATGAGTTATTACATTATTTTTTGCATTTTATTTATAAGAGATTTTATGAGAATAAGTAACTGGCTCAAAGTTACAGTCAGTGGTAGGACTGAATTGCACTTGTTTTCTTTAAGATCACAGAAGTTCTTGTTAGTACAACACAGTATCCATTTTCTAATGCCTGAGTTGAAGGAAGTAACCCATGTCATTTGTCCAAAAGAATAAACTTGAAGTGGGGAGAAAATGACCTCTTTTAATCCTATTTTGACCACATAGTAGTCTATAAAGCCTAGTCAAGAAGTTCCTGCTCTAATCATGTTTGTCTCAAACAGTGCTGGATTTCAGTCTTCAAAATGGCCTGAAAAAATGCAAGTAAATCTTATGTGTCATATTCCATATTAAGACACAGTCCCTCATGCATTGCTGATCTCTCCTTTAATTATTTTTTAATGTTAATTATTTTATTTATTTTTTAAATTTTAACTGTTGTTCATGTACAGTTTTCTTTCTTTTACTCCCATCCCAGCCCACCCCTCATCCCTCCCCACCTCCTTCCCATTTTCTCTCACCCTAGTTTTTGTCTATGTGTCCTTTACACTTGTTCCTGTAAACACTTCACCTTTTCCCCTGAGATTTCCCCTCTGGTCACTGCCAGCCTGTTCTCTGTTTCAGTGTCTCTGGTTATATTTTGCTTGTTTCTTTATTTTGTTTTTTAGTTAGGTTCCTGTTAAAGGTGAGATCCTATGGTATTTGTCTTTCACCACCTGTCTTATTTCACTCAGCATAATGCTTTTCAGCTCCATCCATGCTGTTGCAAAGGGTAGGAGCTCCTTCTTTCTTTCTGCCGCATAGAATTCCATTGTGTAAATGTACCATAGTTTTTTTGATCCATTCATTTACTGATGCACACCTAGGTTGCTTCCAACACTTGGCTATTGTAAATTGTGCTCTGACCCGTCCTTCAAAGAAGGAAAGGTAATTCGTCTATTCTGTTCTACAATATTATTATATTAGTTTTTCTGAGGTTTTCCATCCACTTTAACAAACTAGATGTAATTTATTTATTTATTTTACTTTATAAAGAAATTTGACAGGGGAGGAAGGTGGGAAAGGCTGGGGTGGTGGGGAGGGGTGGGGGTAAAAGGCAGAAAACTACTTGAACAACAATAAAATTATTTTAAAAATTAAAAATAAATTTAAAATAAAAATTAAAAACCAGGCTCATAAAATATTTGGCTTTCCATCTGTGACTTTAAAGCACATTTTAAAGGCCTAGGCAGTGTTGCTCAGATGGTTGAGACATCATCCTATAGACTGGAATCTTGTGGGTTCAATTCCTAATCAGGATACGTATCCAGGTTACAGGTTTAATTCCCAGTAGAAGTGCTTATGAGAAGGCAACCAATCAACATTTTTCTTTGACTCTCTCTCTGAAAGTAATACAACATGAATTCAGATGAGGATTAAAGAAAAGTATACTAGTTTACATTTTTGTCAATTATTGGAAATCTTAAAAAATTCTACATTGAATTTTAGAAAAAATGTTATTGTGGAAATAATCCTATCCTAGATGTTTCCTTTGTATACCAAATAAAATTTCAGATGGTTTATTTGACTGGGAGGAACACAACTGCAATGACTCTGGATATACTTGTGAAAGGATCAGTTTTCTTGCCCCAAATACAGTAATCAGTTGTTTTTAGTCACTCCACTGAGAATAGAAAATTCACATGAAACTTGAAACTGTTCACTTTTTACATATCCACTAACATTTAGCACCTTTCTGTACAATGGGTAGGATGTTTCATGTTCATCTGAATGTTTACTTGGTCTCATCTTCTTTACTTTAATGTGCTTCAACAAGAACAAGTTGTTCTTAGAATTTATTTGTTTAGCAGTGTTGAGAGTGTATGTTTGCAACATAGTCTTTCCTATAAGCCAGCCTTCAGTTCCTGCTGGGGTTCTCTGATCTGGGCTTTAAGAACTGAAAGTGCCAAGCCTCCTGTGCAACCACCACTCCTACACTGCTACCGAGATAACAGGGAGCCGACACAGATTATTATGCTGTTCATTTGGATTTTATTAATGCACATTCACTCAGCTTTTATTACTGCAGATTTAGTAAGTTTATACTAACCTAACAACAATGTTAATCACTCAGAAACAATCAGTAATAACACCACACAAGAGAATTGGGGGATAATGAATCCGAGTCCCAGAGTGTCAGTCTGCACGTCTGTCTGTGACACAACAAAGTGAGTAAGGGAGCCATCAAGTGTCTTAAGTAAGAATCTCCAGCTAGGCTGGTGTAGCTCAGTGGACTGAGCATGGGCCTGCAAACCAAAGGATCGCAGTTTGATTCCTAGTCAGTGCACATGCCTGGGTTGCAGGCCAGTTCTCAGCAGGGGACACATGAGAGGCAACCATACATTGATATTTCTCTCCCTCTCGCCTTCACTTCCTTTTCTTCCTCTCTAAAGATAAATAAATATAATTTTTTTAAAAAACAGATCTCCAAAGCCAGGTGGGCAGCAGGAAAGATGGAGTCCTCAGTCAGGGCAGAGTCTTTAGTGGTCGATGCCAAGGGTGACCAGCACAGTGTAGAGCAGCACACTGGTGTGTGGAACCCAGCTGTCTCATCAGTGGTCTCAAGCCTGCTCAGTTAAATCTTTGAAAGTGGTGTACTCCACCCTTCTGGGTCTCTTGATAAGCGTCTTGGTATTGCTGATGGCAAGTGGGGAATTTCCCCAATAGTTAGTCTATGAGTGGTCTTGCTCTGCAGATATGTCTGTTCTTTTCATGTGTTTAGATATCTTAGGAGTGTCTCCTTGCCAGTGTGTAGTGTGATTTAGGTAGTTTCCATCTTGAAATAAAGTGTAATGGCTGATGGAAGCCATGTTAGTTGGCATTCTTAGTTGACATGAATGATGCAGTTTTGTTTTATATACTTTATGCTGTCTTGACTGGACCAATGCCAGTTTACTAGTCTTGTTCTCCATAAGCAGATTAGAAAACTAGAATTTCCAACTTTCTGGGATATTTAATTTGGAAGCATCCACGTTGGCCTTGAAGTGTCAGCTTGGAATGTTTGCCATTTTATTATGTCTCTCCCATTTTTTGTCAGATAAGGTAGTACAAATATTATGCCTGTCTTATTTATCTTAATATTTTCTTTGTTATTTTGATTATTTTGTTGTTATGCAGAGAACAGCATTATTGGTATATATATTTTCCCTTATAATTTTTTCCAATATTGATTTCTGATTGAGTCAACCTAGATAGAAAAATTTTATTTATTTTAGTATTCAGCTGCAGTAATACAGGTGTCATTTAAATCCATTTTATATACAGTTGCTTGATTATTTTGAACTTATGTACTCCAATGTATTGAGCCACTTAAATCTTTGCAAGGGAGAAAAAGCAATCATTTTTCCCTCTTGTAATTTTGGTTGACTAAACCAGTATTCTGTGTCAGATTTTATAAATAAAACAAATTTTATATGTGGACATGGAATAATTTCTTGCTAATTATAATCATTCACAAAAATAGGGAATGCTAGTTAGTGTGTTAAAATAATTATAGATTTTATAGGTAGACTATAACATTTCCATTATTTTGTTATGGTGGAATCATTATGAGCATAGAAGAAGTTCAAAGAGTATGTGGCCTGACTTTAGGCTTGAGGTTCAGTTTCCTTCTAGCTGAGGTTTTATATTTAATACGAGCCAGTCTTTGTTTTATTTACTTATTTACTGTTTCTAGGGTGGGAGGGAGTGTTATGGTTCAAGCAGACTGCCAGACACCCAAACAGCATTCTGATTTTTCTCTCTTCTAGCCCCTAATGCATTTACTTTCCTGAAACTTTGTGCTTTCTATTTTTAATACACACTTTTAAAAAATAGGTTGCTTGTAGTTGTAATCCAACACAAAGCCCTAAGGGTTGCAAGCCTTTCTTGAAATCCTGTTTTAGATTTCATTTTACTTCTATTGTAAAACTTCAAAAAAATAGTGAGTATTTAATTAGTATTTACTTATTGTTTTTCTTATAATGTATTTTCCACTTAAAAAGATTTAAGGTGGTTACAAATATAAGTACAATAAAATTATGAAGTGAAGAGATAGAGCTAAAGGCAAATATCACTGTAAAATTTTTAAGTGAAATAAGGAGCAAAGTTGATACATACATTGACAACATCAAGTCCAATTGACTTTCTAGAGATAAGTCACAAACTGAGCATTTCCTAACCATAGATGCTACAGAGAAATGTGGATATCTGCATGACCCACACAGAATCTATCACAGCAAAGCAATGGTACCTTGGGTATTGAGGGTATGGAGAAACACTTTAAATAATATCATTATCTTAAATGCAATATGTTTCACAGGGCTTTTCTTGTATGCTTCTTAATTTATTGTGATGAAATATTAGAAAAGGCTCATATCAACAAATTTCATTCTTTGAAATATCAAACTATTCCAGTATAGTACAATATTATCTGATCACCTGATCAAATTAGATGGTAAACTTCAAATCATACAAATATGCAGTCTTAAAATGGGTGTTGTTGGATTCATGAATGGATATAAGTGAAGTAAGTCAGACAGAGAAAGGCAAATACCTTGTGATTTTACCTTAAAAATGAATAAACAAAACAGAAATAGACGCATAGATACAGAGAACAACCTGATGGTTGCTAAAGGGAAAGTTTTGGAAGATAGTTGAAAAACAAAAGAAAATCCTAAGTAGAAAGTAGTCAAATGAAGGCAGTGTTCCCTTTTTTAAAGCTCATACATATAAAAAGCTTAAAACAAAACAAACTAAAAATGCTGTGAAAGGTAGGGAGATGGTGAGTGAGGACCAGAAATTAGAAAAAAAATTAAATATAAATAACTCAGACAAATATTTCAAAATATTTGATTATTTGAAAGACTGTTTGAAATAACATTTGTGTTTATTATAAAATATGTAGCTTGAAACTCATTATATGTACACTTTTAGTTATTTTACTAATTATTTAATTACACTAAGTATTGGTTTTAAGTATATAGATTAGTGGTTAGACAAGGATACACTTTACAGAGTATTTCCTTTGATATTTCTAGTATCCCAAATGGCACCATACATAGTTATCACAATATTATTAACTATATTTTTGATAGTTCGTTAATTGCTTGTGACTATTTTGTAATTACCAATTTGTTCTCCTTAGTACCATCACCTCTTCACCTACTTATAAGTGAAATCATATGGTATTTGGTTTTCTCTGACTGATTTACTTCACTGAGCATAATATACTCCAGGACGATCCATGCTCTCTGAAATGGTTAAGATTTTATTCTTTCTTTTTTATGGCAGAGTAATAGTCCATTGCATATATATGTATGTGTGTGTGTGTGTGTATGTGTATACATATATATATATATATAAGTGTATATATATGTGTATATATATACTTTGAAACTCCTTATTTCACCTACTTTGAAACTCCTTATTTCACCTTCCACTTTAGATGACAACCTTGCTGGGTACAGCAGTCTTGGTAGCAGGTGTTTGCTTTTCATTACCTGCATTATTTTTTGCCATTCCCTCTGGCTTGTAGTGTTTCTGTTAAGAAATCAGCTGCTAGCCTTATCAGAGCTTCTTTTTACATTGCTATCTATTTCTCCCTTACTGCCTTTAAGATTCTCTCCTTGTCTTTAAATTTTGGCATTTTAATTATTATGTTTCTTGAAATAGGCTTCTTTGGGTTCTTCTTGATTGGGACCCTCTGTGCTTCCTGAACTTGCATGGCTTTTCTCCTCTCCAAGTTAAAGAAGTTTTCTGTCATTATTTTTTCAAACAAGTTTTCTATCCTTTGCCCCTTCCCATCTCATTCTTGTATTCCTAGGATGGGAATGTTGTTATATTTCATGTCATTGTTAAGTGACCTTAAGCTATCTCATAGTTTTTTAATGCTTTTTCATTTTGGTACTCTACTTGAACATTTCCTTCTACCTTGTCTTCCAACTTGGTAATTTGCTGCTCTGCTTTACCAGCAAGCATGTAATTTCTTATATTGTATTTTTTCAATTTCAAGTATTGTATTGTTCATTTCTTCCTGGTTCTTGTTTATAGTTTCTATTTCCTTTTCCATGCTGTTGTATTTCCCACTTAGTTCTTAATAGTTGTCATTGAGTTCCTTGAACATTCTTATAATCATTTTTTTTTAGATTTTATTTATTTATTTATCTTTAGAGAGGAAGGAGAGAGGGAGAGAAACATCAATGTATGGTTGCCTTTTGTGCGTCCCCTGCTGGGAGTTGGCCTGCAGGGAACTGGACTACAAGCCAGGCATGTGCCCTGACTGGAAATCGAACCGCGATCCTCTGGTTCGCAGGCCCGCGCTCAATCCACTGAGCTACACCAGCCAGGGCCTGAACATTCTTATAATCATTTTTTAAAAATTGTGTGTCTGATACATTGTTTGCCTCCATTTCATTTAGCTCTTTTTCTGGGGATTCTTCCATCATTTTTGATTGGGGGTTCTTTCTTTGTCTCTCCATTTTATGTCACTCTTGTTGTTTGTGTCTACATTTCCAGATGCTCTTCTGTGCCTGCCTGTGCTCTTTGTGGGGTAGACTTCTTTGGTAGGAGTTCTGTGGGACTTAGTGGTGCACTATCTTTGATCTTCTTGCCTGGATGCTCAAGAGTTGCCCTTTATTCTGTTTGTTTGGGCTCTCTTGTTGTACTTGGACTTTGTTTGTTGGTGGCTTCTTTGTTGGTGTGTTCTCCCCTCCAGTGTACTTCCTTGTAGTCACAACTCCCTCATGGTCTTATATGCTGTTATACAGGTGTTGGTTAACCAAGCAGCATTACCAGACATCCAAACATACACCAGCAAAAAGAGCCACCCCCAACACATCAGCAATATCAACCACAATTGAGCAAAGTTTAATAAAGGTGAAGAGAGATTACAAATATTATAATAGAAAGGGAATATGAGATCACTAAAAAAAGGAAAAATGTTTTTGAGTGGGTAGAAGGAGGAGAATTAATAAGAGCAGTGATAGAACCATGGTGAAGAAAGGGAAACAACAAAATTTAAAATATAAGCAAAATGCAGAAGTGCAATGGCAAAAATGGGGTAAGAAAGGTGAAGAGTATACTATAAAGTTCAAAGTAAAATTAAAAAAAATATTGAACCAATGGTAGCAAAATTGCAGACAAACCACAGGAAGGTCAATAGCAACCACAACTAAATAAAATTTAATAAAAGTGGAAAGGGAATAAGAATATTGTAAAATATTGTAAAAGAGAAAAGTGAATATGATTTATATGGTAAAGAAAAATAATTTTGAGAGGATGGGGGAAGCAAACTAATAAGAGTAAGGGGTAAAGCCCAGGCTGAGAGAGGATAAAAATTAAAATAAAATTCCTCACTGAACTGAGCAAGGGCAGAGAGAAGCCATAATAGAGACAGAGGGAGAATATTTTATGGGATTTAAAATATAAACAAATAGTGAACAAATAGGAGTTCCTTTGGAGAAGTACAACAATAACCATGGCAGTTTGCCCAATTAGCCACAATTCATAAAGATGGAAAGGAAATAAGACTATCAAAAGGGGTGGGGGGAATGTAAGCTGACTTAAGAAAGAAGAGAGCTTATGCAAGTTTAGCTGGAGGAGAAACAGTAAGAGTAAGGGATAGGAAAATGACTTAGTGTGAAAGAAAATAAAGTTTAAAACAGTACCAAAGGTCAGGAAGATGGCAGAATGGATTAAGACCAGGGAAGAGTGCTGCTTGTGATTTGGAATAACAATAATATGATAAAAATATATAATCTTAGTTAAAAGAATAAAAAGTAAAAGACCAAGAGTAGTGAGTTATTTGGAATATCAGTGAAGTGAAAGAAGAAAAAATATAATGCTATATGAAAAAATATAATGCTATATGAAAGGAAGCAAGAAAACCCAAAACATAAAAGATAAGAAAAAAGAAAGAAAATTTTTAAAAATCATGCAGGTTCTGATGAAAATCAAATTGAAATTTGTCTCAGCTGTTGGTGTTCACTTTCTGACTTCTTTCTGGACCCGACTCTGGTTTTCATTCAGCTCAAGGTCCCAGGCAGATTGTCCAGCTTCTGGCAACATTGCCTGTATCTCCTTCACCTCTCTTTAGAGGGAGGTTCTGTTGTGATGGAGAGGGTGAAGTCTCTGTGTTTCCACTGGAAGACACCTTTTGGTTTTCTGGGAAAATTGTGGGTACGTTTCCCCTGCCCCTCCCATCTTAGTCTGTCCCAGTTTATTTCCTGTAATGTATAGTTTCTGCTTAAATATCTGTCTGTTTCATTGGAGGCAGGGGGCAATCTGCATAAGAGTGTCAGCTCTCTAGTGCTTGAGGTAGTCTGTAGCTGTGTGTGTGAGCCAAGTTGAGGTGGCACTCTCAACCCCCTTGTTGTACCCTGTCTTACCTTCCTATTTTGATGGCCTCAGTGAAATAGGGCCCTTGGACACAGTACACTTTGTCTCCCTGCGAGGAGTTCAAAATGGGCCCCTTCAGGTGTTAATCTTACTGTTTTGCTCTTGCAGAAAAAACTCTGCTGGTTGTTAAGCCTCCTCACTGGTTTTGCAGATCTCCTCCCTCCTCTGGTAACTCCCCCACCCCTGATCCTGCCAGAGGAGGGGTCTGGGCTCACTTTTCCCTTCTTGGTGGTTCTGCCAAGGAAGAGGGCTCAGTCTGGCCTACAGTAATCACAAGTGCACAGTTTCCAGCTCACTGCCCTCACAGCACTCTGTGGCTCACTCTCCAGTCTGAGCCATTGCCCTTGGCTGGGGCAAAGAAAGCGCCTTGCTTTGCATCCTATTGATCAATCTGACAGGTCCACCAGTGAGAGCAAATAGTGCCCCCAACTCCCTCCTTGTTGGTTAGGCAGCAACAAACATGTGTGGTCCATGCTCAGCATGCTTCAGTTCCCCTTTTGATAAATCTCTTTGGTTGTCCCTGGCTCTGACCCACTGCCTGGCTTTCCACACACTCCAACTCTATGACAAGTCAAGAGCTCATCTGAGTCACAGCCAGTCATGGCTGTCCTTTCTTCCAGATTCAGGAACAGCCACAGTCCCCTCCACAATTTGGCAATCTCCCCACCAGCAACCACCGCCCCTGCTAGGGTCCACTGCCAACTGTGTGTATGTGTGCAGCCTGTTTCTCCCCAGTGACTTTGTGATTTCAAGTCAGTCCTGGTTTAGTTCTGTTCCCCCACCCTGGGAGGGAAGGAAGCCACTAGGCTGCTATTCCTGACCAGGTTCTCTTCGGATATTGTCCCTGCGGCAGCTGTGGTTTCTGGCACCATGCCAGGGGACTCTACCTATCCACTTATAAAGCCTACTTACTGCCCATTTTGAAGCATCCTCTGTAGACTTTGGCTTCCATGCTTCATATCAGGTAAGATTCTATTGACAGCTCATTTTGTTTTTTGGAAGAATGGCTAAGTGTTATAGTTGGGTGCACAAGTAAGTGGGCTCAGTTCCCACCTACTTTGCCACTATCTTCCTAAAAACCCCATAGTTGTTTGATGCATGCATCTACTGATGGATGCTTGGGCTGCTGCCGTATCTTGGCAATTGTAAATAATGTTGCAATGAATATAGGGGTGCTTATATTTTTTGAATGAGTGTTTTGTATTTCTTTAGATATATTCCCAGAAATGGGATTGCTGGGTCAAAAGGCACATCTATCTTTAACTTTTTTGAAGTATACTCATACTTTTTCCCACAGTGGCTGCATCAATCTGCACTCCCACAAATAGTGCAAAAGGATTCTCTTTTCTCCACATCCTCGCCAACACTTGTTTGTTGCCTCATTGATGATCTGTTCTGACAGGTGTGAGATTATATCTCATTGTGGTTTTTAATGTACATTTCTCTGATAAGTAGTGACATTGAGTGTCTTTTCATATGTCTATTAGCTATCTGGATGTTCTATTTGTGGAAGGTCCTTTGGCCTTTTTTTAATTGGGTTGTTTGTTCTATTCAGGTCCTTTGGCCATTTTTTAATTGGGTTGTTTGTTTGATGTTGAGTATTGTAAGATCTTTATACATTTTGGATATTTACCCCTTATTAGGTGTATTGGTAAGTATGTTCTCTCATTCTGTGATTGTCCTTTTATTTTTTGATGTTTTCCTTTGCTGTGCAATTTTTTTACTTTAATATAGGCCCATTTGTTTACCTGTCTTCTTTTGTTTCTCTTGCCTGGGAGGAAATACCTGAAACATATTGCTACAAACAGTGTCTGTGATTTTATGCCTATGTTTTCTTCTATAGTTTTGGTTTGGGGTCTAAGATTTAAGTCTTTAATTTATTTTCAGTTTATTCTTGTGTGTGGTGTAAGAAGGTGGTCTAGTTTAATTTTTCCTCATGTATCTGTCCACTTTTCCAAACATAATTTATTGAATAAATTACCTACAGCCCATTGTATGTGTTCGTTTTGTCTATAGAATATAATTGGCTCTGAAGGTGTGGGTTTGTTCTGGATTCTTTATTATGTTCCATTAATCTATGTGTCTGTTTTTATTCAGTACCATGCTGTTTTGCTTACTATCACCTTATAGTGTAGTTTTGTATTAGATGCTATAATTTCTCCAACTTTGTTATTCTTTCTCAGAATCACTGTTGCTAAGCAGGGCTTTTTATGGTTCCATACACCTTTTTGAAACTTTTTTTTTACTTCAGTGAAACATGTCATTGGTATCCTGTTCAGAATTGCATTGAATTTATAGATTGCTTTGGGTACAAAATCCCTGGACTTGATACCTTCACAGGTCAATTTTAGCAAACATTCAGAGAAGAACTAACACCTCTCCTTCTCAAACTAGTTCAAAAATTCAAGAAGAGGGAAAGGTCCCAATCCCATTATACAAGGTCAGCATTATCTTAATTCCCAAACCAGGTCAAGACATGGCAGGCCAGTATCCCTGATGTACATAGATGTAATAACCTTAAAATATTAGCAAACTGAATACAGAAATACATCAGAAAGCTAATTCACATACCGCGATCAAGAGGGATTTATTCCAGGAATGTAAAGTTGGTACAACATTCACAAAGCAATAAATGTGATACACCACATAAACAAATGAAGGATAAAAATCACACAAATCACATCAATAGATGCAGAAATTCATTTGATAAAATCCATCACCCATTTATGATAAAAAAAAACTCTCAGCAAAGTGGGATTAGAGGTAACATATTTAAACATAATAAAGGCAAACCCACTAGCAGCATCAAACTCAATGGCAAAACCTACAAGTGTTCCCCTTAACATTGGGAACAAGACAGGGATGTCTGCTTTCACTTATCTTATTCAACATAGTACTGGAAATCCTGTCACAGCAAACAGACAAGAAGAATTGGAAATGAAGAAGTAAAACTGATTTTAGTTGCAGATGACAATACTGTACATAAAGAAGATTCCACCAAGAAGTTCCTAGAACTGATAAATGAATTCAGCAAAGTAACCAGATACAAAATTAATATCCAGAAATCAATTGCATTTTTATATGCCAATAATGAACTAACAGAAAGGGAAATTAAGAAAACAATCCCATTCACAATTGTTTCAAAAAGAATAAAATGCCTAAGAATAATGCTAACCAAGGATGTAAAAAACCTTCACTTGGAAAATTATAAGACACCCAAGAAAGAAATTGAACAAGATACAAATAAGTGGAAGTTCGTACCATAACAATGGGTAGGAAGAATTAACATCATTAAAACATCTGACAGTTTTTTAAATTTTTACTCTGATATCATTAGTTTTAATCACTGTGCTAGATTTTCTAATTTATTCTGTTCTGTTATGGAAGAATGCATGTTTGTAGGAATTTATGTTTCTTCCTGGTTGTGAAATTTGTTGGCATATAGTTGTTTGTTACATTTTCTCACAATCTTTTGTATTTCTGTGGTATCCGTTGTTACTCTTCTTTCATTTCTGATTTTATTTATCTGGATTCTCTCTCTCTTTTTTATGAGTCTGGTTATATATTTGTCAATCTTGTTTGTCTTGCAAAAATACAGCTCTCGGTTTCCTTTTTATTTAGTCTCTATATCACTTATCACTTCTCTAATGTTTATTATTTCCTTTCTTCTACTAATTTGGTGCCTTGTTTATTACTTGTTTTCTAATGCCTTTATGTGTAAGTTTAGATTGTATATTTTATATTTTATGCTTTTTAAGGTATTCCTGTGTTGTTCTGAATTTCCCTTTTTTGGGTTACTTTTCCTTTATGCATAGGTTTTCAGTTGTTGTGTGCTCATTTTCATTTGTCTCAAGGTATGTTTTGATATCTTCTTTGGTCTCATTTTTGTTCCTTCGTTGTTGGCTCACATGTTATTTAGCCTCCATGTTTTTGTGCGTTTTCAGTTCTTTTCTTGTAATATATTTCTAGTTTCATACCATTGTGGTTGGAGAAGATTCTTGGTTTGAAATGCTCTGAAAATATCAATGAAATCTTTCTGATCTAGTCTGTCATTTAAAAGCTGCTGTTTTTGTTGAGTTTTTGTCTGGAAGAGCATTCTACTGATTTCAGTGAGATGTTAAAAATTCCCTAGTATGACTCTATTTCTCTTGATCCCTTCCTTTATATCAATGAATATTTGCATTTCATATTGAGTTGCTTCTATGTTGGGTGCCTAAATCTTTAAAAGGATTATATCTTCTTGTTGGGTTGTCCCTTTTATCATTATGTAGTGTCCATCTTTGTCTCTTATAGCGTTTGTTTTGAAATATAACTTGTCCATTATAAACACTGCTACCTCAACTTTTTTTTCTTTTTCAGTTTTTTAATATATGAGGGGTCACTCCTGCAAAAATGAAATTATATTCTGGAGGGCAGGTTCTTTGTATTACAGGATTTACCCACTAGGTCAGTGTTCTAAGAACCCATACGTATCCGTGTACCAGCTGGTGTTGTTGTGCGAGACTGCCTTTGGATTCAGTGAATTTTTTAAAGGCTCTTTTCACATGTTTGCCCATATAATGATGGCTGATTTATGAGTGCACCTGCCCACAGCATTCTGAGTGTTCATCAGTTTTTTGACCAAAAACAGCATAACACCCATACCCATCTTCTCTAATTACCAACCTCACCCTGAGTGACTTTTGTATTTCCTCAGATGAAAAAAGAGTCTTCAAAGGGAAACATTTTGTTGATGTGGAAGAAGCAAAGCAGAAGATGGCGGAAGCACTAAAAGTCATCGAAATCTAAGAGTTCAAAAACTGTTTTGAGCCTTTGAAAAAAATGTCTCAATAGACATATTCCATCAAATGGGGAGTAATTTGAAGGTTAATGAAGTTTAAACATATAAGAATAAATACATGATTTTTATAAGTAAATTCCAGTTTGGGGGGACCTCTCATATTCTTTTCCATTTCTTTACTTTCAATCAGTGTGTATCTTTTGTTCTGGGGTAAGTTTCTTTTTTTAAAAAAAATTATTTAATTATTTTTCAAGTACAGTTTTCTGTCTATTACTCCCATCCCATCCCACCCCCCATGCTCCCCTCTCCCCCTCATTTCCACTCTTCTCAGTTGTTGTCCATGTATCCTTTATATATGTTCCTCTAAATCCCTCCCCTATTTCCCCTGAAATTCCCTCCCTTCTGGTCACTGTTAGCCTGTTCTCTAGTTCAGTGTCTTTGGTTATATTTTGCTTGCTTGTTTGTTTTGTTGTTTAGCTTCCTGTTAAAGGTGAGATCATATGGTATTTGTCCTTCAACACCTGGCTTATTTCCCTCAGCATAATGCTTTCCAGTTCCATCCATGTTGTTGCAAAAGGTAGGAGCTCCTTCTTTCTTTCTGTGGCCTAGAATTCCATTGTGTATATGTACCATAGTTTTTTGATTCATTCATTTACTGGTGGGCACCTAGTTTGCTTCCAACTCTTGGCTATTGTAAATTGTGCTGCTATGAACATTGGGGTGCATATGTTCTTTGGGATTGGTGTTTTAGGGTTCTTCAGATACAATCCTAGCAGTGGAATTGCTGGGTCAAAAGGCAGGTCCAATTTTAGTTTTCTGAGAAAATTCCATACTGTTTTCCATAATGGTTGTACCAGTCTACAATCCCACCAACAGTGGACCAGAGTCCCCTTTTCCCCACACCCTCTCCAACATTTGTTGTTTATTGCTTTGTTTATGATAGCTATTCTCACCGGTGTAAAGTGGTATCTCATTGTGGTTTTAATTTTTGTCTCTCTGATAACAAGCGATATTGAGCATCTCTTCATGTGTCTCTGGATTGAGGTAGGTTTCATATAGACAGAATATATGGGTCTTGTTTTCTTATCCATTACGCTACCTTTTTCTTTTGATTGGCTCATTTAAGTCATTTACATTACAGGAAATTATATATAGGCATGTGTTTATTGCTATTCTTTATGACTATGGTTCTGTCTGTGTGTTTTTTTCTTTCTTATTAAAGAAGACCCTTTAGCATTTCTTATAACCCTGGTTTTGTGTTAGTAAATTCATTTAGCTTTCTCTTGTCTGAGAAGGTATTTATTTCACCTTAATTCTGAATAATAGACTTATTAGGTAGAGTAGTCTTGGTTGTAGGTCTTTGCTTTTCATCACTTTGAATATTTAATGCCCAAACCTTCAGGTCTAAAATATTTCTGTTGAGAAATCAGCTGAGAATTTCATGGGAGCTTTCTTGCAGGTAACTGTCTTTTTCTTGCTGCTTTTAAGATTCTGCTTTTGTCTTTAACTTTTGCCACTTTAGTTATGATGTGTCTTTGTATTTGCTTCTTTAAGTTCATCTTGTTTGAGACAGTTTCAGGGTACACAAAGGTTAGTTGCCACCTTCCATGTGCTGCTCGTGGACCTTTGTGGTGGGACTGAGTCTCAGGGATTAATCAGGGTCTTTCCAGCATCATTCATCAGGCCCACACAGACCAGATTTTGACCATATGATAGGAAGACTGCACAAGAACTGTAGTACTGGTGTGAATGAAAAGACCCAGAACAGCACACACAATATTAAAGAAGAACAAAGTTGGAAGATTAATACTACCTGACTTCAGGGCTTACTAGTATATGGTCTGGTCAGTGTGGCTCAGTTGGCTGGAGTATTGTCCCATAATCAAAAGGTTGTAGGTTTTATTCCAGGTCAGGGCACATACCTAGCTTGCAGGTTTGATCCCATGTCCAGGTGCTTATGGGAGGCAACTGATCAATGCTTCTCTCTTTCTCTGGCATCAGTGTTTCTCTGTCTCCCTTCCTCTCTCTCTAAAAGCAATGAAAATATACCCTTGGGTGAAGAGTTAAAAAACGCTTACTAGTATAAAGCTACAGTACTTAAGACAGTGTGTCATTAGCAAGAAATGAACATATAGGTCAGTGGTATGGAAGATAGAGCGCGGAGATTGACTTACAAGAAGCCGGAACTGGAAAGCATTATACTGAGTGAAATAAGCCAGGCAGTGAAAGACGAATACCATATGATATCACCATTAACAGGAATCTAAACAACAAAACAAATGAGCAAGCAAAATATGACCAAATACAGAAAAGGCTGACAGGGACCAGAGGGGAGAGTAGAAAGAATCACAGGGGAAAAGGGGAAGGACTCACATGAACAAGTATAAAGGACACATGGACAATAAGATGGGGGGTAGAAATAGGAGGGAGGTGGGGTGCACTTGGGGGGCAGGGCTGGGAATATAAGACAGAAAACTTTACTGGAACAATAATTAAATTTAAAAAGTTACATTAAAAAAAAGAAGCCAGTCAACTGATATTTGACAAAGGAGCAAAGGTAACTCAGTGGAGAATAGTCATTTTCAATAAATGGTCTTGTAATAACTAGGTATCAGTAAAACAAAAAGTGATTCTAGACATACTTCTTACACTCTTCACAAATATGAAATCTAAATTGATTGCAGATTCTAGATGTAAATGCAAAACTTTGAAAGAAAATCTAGATAACTTTTTAGCTATAACATAAAAGCATTATTTGTTTAAAAATTTATGAGCTGAAATTCATTTAAATTAAAAATTAAAAGAAAAGCCTCAGACTTGCAAAAGACATATCTGAAGAAGGACTTGTATCTACAGGGCACAAAGAACCCTTAAAACTCAATAATAAAAAAAAGCAGGTCAATTAAAATATGGGCCAAAGACTTTACAAGACATCTCAAGAAAGAAGATATACAGATCACAAATAAACATATGAAAAGAAGTTTGTCATCATATGTCATCAGAGAAATGCAAATTAAAACCATGAGCTATCACCGTATGCTTAATATCATGGCCAAAATTCAGGAAACTGACAACAACAAATGCTGATGAGGATACGGAGCCACTAGAACCATCAGTCATTGTTATTAGAAATTTAAAATGGTGCTGCTACTTGGAAAGACAATTCTGTGGTTCTTACAACTCTGACCATTTGATCCAGCACTTGCTTTCTTTGTTTTTTGTTCAGAGGAGCTAAAAAGTTATGTACAAAAAAAAACTTGCACACAGATGTTTATTGAAGCTTTACTTATGATTACCAAAACTTGGAAGCAACCAATATGTCCTTCAGTGAATGAATGAATACATAAACTGTGGTACATCAAATAAATGGAAGACCACTTAGTGTGATTAAAAATGTGCTATCCTTCCATGTAAATACATAGAAAAAACATAAATGCATATTACTAATTGAAAGAAATCATGATAAAAAGGGTGTAGGCTTTGTGATTACAACTCTATGCCATTTTCTAAAGGCAGAACTATGAAAACAGTAAAAAGATCAGTGTTTGTTGAGAATTAGAACATGGAGAAAAAGATTAATGAGCAAAGCACAGAGGATTTAGAGAACAGTGTATCTACTCTGTATAATACTATAATGAAGGCTACATATCTTAAATTTGTGCAAACCTGTAAAATGTAAAACACCTTGAGAAAATCCTATGTAAACTTTGCACTCTCAGTGATAATGATATGTCAATGTAAGTTCATTAGTGGTAACAAATACACAACTCAGGTGGGGGGTGTTGAAAATTGTTGAAATTATACATATGGGAAAAAGGGAACGCATGGTAAATTTCTATACAGGTGGTCCCCAGCTTATGATGGTTCAATTTACAACTTTTCAAATTTATGATGATGTGAAAGTGATATGCTTTATTGGAGACTTTTGGTGTTTTGTACAATATTATCTCATTCTGCTGGGTAGTGGCAGTGAGTCAAGCTGCAGTTCCCAGTAAGGTAGGTGTTCACTAGAGAATACAACCTAACCTCTACAATGTACTGTGTAGTTAGCCTTTTTCTGAGCACATTTAAGGCGTACTAGGCTAAGCAATGGTGTTTTTCTGTTAGGTTTTTCAATTGCATTTTGGCTTGCAATATTTTGATTTTACATTGGATTTATTGTGACATAATTCCAATATAAGTTGAGCATATGTACTTACCTAACAATATCTCTGTGAACCTAACACCACTCTGAAAAATAGTATATCAAAAATGGTATCCTTTAGAAAAATAGTAGTTATGGTCCAAAATGCAACTTTTGAAAATTTTACATTCTGAAAAATGGTGGACAAAAAAGTTAATATTTAATGACTGTTTTCTAATGGTTAGGTGGATTGTTGGATTCGTGTGCTACCACAATGAGACAAGCTATTATAGCAGCTCTTTCATTGTTTCATTTTTTTCTAGTGAGAGAGAATCACGTTCTAAATTCTTAGATCCTTCTATTTAACTTTTTTTGTCATTCAAAAGTATTAATACTAGTAAATAAATTACCCTATCATATTGTACTAATTCTTCCAGATATCTCTTTGTGTTAGCAAAACAGTTAGCATTAAAATGGATAATTTGAGAGTACTTTTTATCATGAGGACAGATGTCATGAGTTTCAAGTAGTAAAAGTATAGATACAATTGATTTTTGCTAGGCCTTTATAAAATCTCTACAAATAATATACTGTTTTTGCTTCATGTCAAAAATATTTGTGAGCTTCTCTTCCCTTTTTATATTTTATGCATATGTAGGCATTTTTATGTTTTTGGTAGAATATGTGTTAAGTATGGTGGTTACTGGTTTTCAATCACACTGTTTTAGGAAAAAGCACATTCAGAAGAAATTTGGTATTTTGTTTGGCTGAGATGTGCATAAAAACAGCTGCCTTTAGACTCTGTCTTCATCAGTTATTGACATTTTGTCACCAGTGTGCACAGGTAACCAGGTTCTTGGTGACTGAGACAAAGAATTGAACTGAACACACAGAGTGTATAGCAGAGAACATGGGAGCAGGCCAATTCCAAGTAGAGATTGACCTCGTGGGCTGGGGGGATTTTATTCTTACAGGGCAGATCCTTCCTGGTTAGTTTCAGTGGGCTTTTACTGCACATGTACAAGTAGTTGTATTACTTTAAGCTACTGCACATGTGGTCTCCCTAATTTTCCTTGATTAGCCACTGGAAAAGGGGTCACATGATGTTACTAAATGGACCTCCCTTCTCCTGGGGTCCCCCTGTGCTATGTTTGCCTTGCCTGTCACCAGTGAATTATAGCTCTCCATCTCAGAGATTGGTAAGAAGTAAAGGAATTATTTGTTCAAAAGTTATTACAGACTTAAGAGTAATGACTTAATATCATCATCAAAATCCCAAAGTTCCTTAAAACACCCACAAACACACATAGTCCTCCCTTCCCCTCATTGCCCAGCCCAGGGTACCATATCTCAGGGAAAGAAATAAAGATCTGTGGCTAAGGTAGCCCCTCATTCCTCCCAGTAATCCGTGCTTGCCTGGTAGGCCTCCCTCGATTCCTGGCACAATCGTTATGTTACTGGGATCTCCAGTTCTTAATACAAAACCACATGGCACCTTCTCATGGCCCACCAGAAAGAGTTCTTTTACCCCTTTTCTCACACAGTGTCTCTCCTACAGTTTTTTAAATTGCTAAGAGAGAGATCTGCATCACTGCTACATCTTGCTTTCCAGGTTCCTAAGCTGCATGGAAACAGGAGACCAAAAGCCACATAGTTCTCCTCTGCCAAAGCCACATGGTTCTTCTTGTCATGGCTGCTGTGCCTGGATTTAAATCCCAGCGCCAATGTTTCTCTGCAGCCCTATTTCTGACCCCTCCCACAATCGGCTATACTTGCCAGCATTCCCATATTTTTCCAGTTTTTTTTCTGGGCTGCCATAGTAAGTCTGGGTCAGCATGGCCCTGTGGTGTGGAGCCACAAGCTCTTATGCAGGTCCTGTAACCAGGAGGAGTTGCCTCCCTGTTATAGCTTGGGAGGAAGTCATTCCCTGCTTTCTGGCTCAAAGTATGGCCACAGCTATTTAACATATCTTTGAAACCAGTTAAAGGTTATAGATATGTGAAATGACATTCTAGAGGTTATCTGCAAAACTGTTGCTATGCAAAACAACTCTCAATGCACCTGCACCATGTGTCCCATCCCCCCAGTTCAGACTTGTGGGGATGAGGACATACCATATTTTTACTATTTCCTAGACAACTTGAATTCTGGACCCCATTACAAATCCTTCTTTGGGGAGCCCCTGGCTGTACCTTCTTACAATTCTAGTGAACATAAAATGCTGGAGGGAATTTCAGGAACATGGGTATTGCTTACCCAGCAAAAACAAAATAGTTAAAAGATATCATGTTATTATAATTTCATGAGTATTTTGACTTTAGAAGTAAAGAAAAAAATAAAGACAAAGGAAAAAATATCTCCATAGGAGTCTGGTAAGGAGTGTGATGGAGACTTGAGAAGGCTGTCTGGGAAGGTTGGATTTCCCTGAGAATAATGGTGTCTAGATCCTAAGCTGGAACCCCCAGCCTAAAACACTAGAGCCCCCAAAATGCACAGATAACAACCAGCAGCAAAAAGAAGCAGGGTTGCTCTCTTCCAGAAACAAATGGCTGGAGATATAAAAAGCCCTTTAAATGGCCAATGCACAAATTTTAATTTGCTGTCACTTACCAGGGTTCCTGCAAAGGTGGGAGCAGAAGAGGCTGGAGACACCTGAGGCGGGGGCTAGAGATGCCAGAGGTGAAACTTGGGACAGAATCTTGGGGGAGAGAGCTGAGAGAACAGATCTTGGGATCTCAGTGCTGAGTGGTCACCCATACTGCAACACTCATCCTGCTCAAGAAGACCACTCCTCTCTGAGCAGAAGCAGCCTGAGGGAAAACAACATCCCTAACCCCAGGAGGGATTCTGCACCCTTCATGAAGATTAAGCCAGACTGCTGAGTGAAAAGTGGCTAATGAACAACTGAAAGACACAACTATAGACAACAGATCTCTGGCACTATCAGAGCAGGGTGCCTAAGGTCAGACGGGATCAACAGTGGACAACACCAGAGGTTGATCCAGAAAGAAAAAAAAGGTAAATGCTAAAGTCTACTGAGACTAAATCCATTGTGGTCTTCTCCATGATTAGTGATATTTTCTCTCCTACATAACTTTTAACATTCATTTCTTCTCCAGCAAGTTTATGCATATTAAGTCACTAGAATTCCTACTATAGTTTATTTATCTTCTTTCCTATAATACTCTTAATTTCTTTACACCCTAAATAATACTGGTTCATTTGCTGTTAATACTGAGACTCGGAGGGAGACATTTGTGTGGATGTGGGTTTGTCCCCTGGGGTTTGTGGTTTTCTTCTGGCAGCAACTGCAAAACAGCATACATGATGTGGTGGGTGGGGGTGACCCTCAGTCAACCAGCTGGAAGGAAGAACCTGCCAAAGAACAACCCTCCCAAATCAAAACCCAAATATACCCAGAGAGCCAACATAAATGGCATTCCAAGACCAGATAATTCGGAAGATTAAGAAGACCGAACCACTGAATCTGACAGGTCTCCTACCATAGAAATTCACACCACAAACTCAGGGAGTCAGAAAAGATAAATTAAATAAGCAGAAGCAACCAAAAGGAGTTTCATAAATGATGTGAAAACAAATAAACCCCAAAGAAAAGGAAAAGAGGAAGCCTCACAAAGAATGCTAAATGAAATACAGGCAAATCAACTAGCAGATTATGAGTTTAAAGCAATGGTTATAAGAAACCTCAATGAACTCACCAAGAATTGACCAAAACTACAGGGAAACCATGATGAACTAATGGCAAATGATATCAATATGAAACAGTAAATAAAAAATAGAAACAAGAGCCAAGAGGAAATGAAGAATACAATTTCTGAATTAAAGAACACAGTAGAAGGAGTTAAAAGCAGGCCAGATAAAGCAGAGGATCAAATCAGTGAGCTGGTGCACAAGGTGGAAGAAGACACCCAGAAAGAGAAAAAAAAAAAAGGAAAAAGACTCAGAAAGAATGAAGAGGTATTATGGGAACTGCAGGATAACATGAAACATAATAATGTCTGTATAATAGGAATACCATCAGGAGAAGAACAGGAACAGAAAGCCTCTCTGAAAAAGTAATGAGGGAAAACTTTCCTAATTTGATGAGAAAAAAGTCAAACAAATCCAGGAAGCACAGAGGGTCCCAATCAAGAGCAACCCCAAAAGGCCCATTCCAAGACACATATTAATTAGAATGAAAAATTCCAAGGCAAAGAGAGAATCTTAAAGGCAGCAAGAGAGAAACAGGTAGTAACATACAAGGAAATTCAGATAAAGCTAGCAGGTGACATCTCAATAGAAACTGTATAAGCCAGAAGGGAATGGAAAGAAATACCCCAAGTCATGAAAAACAAAGGCCTGCAACCAAGCCTATTGTACCCAGCAAGACTCTAAAAAAAATGGAAGGCAGAAAATACAGTTTCCCAGACAAGAGAAGGCTCAAAGAAAACACCTCCACCAAACCAGTGCTGCAAGTCATGCTAAAGGGGCTGCATTAAGAAAAGGAAGAAAATGAGAGGAAGGGGGGGGAGGGCAATACAGGTAAGAAGGAAGTAAAATTGCAATGAATAAGTACCTATCAATAATAATCTTAAATGCAAATTTATTAAATTCTCCAATCAAAATACATAGAATAGCTCAATGGATAAGAAATCTTGACCCATACATATGATGCCTACAGAGACCCAAATCAGAACAAAAGACTTACACAGAGTGAAAGTGAATGGTTGGAAGCAAATATTCCAAGCAAATGGACAGGAAAAAGAAAAGTCAGGGTAACAGTACTCATATCAGATAAAATAGACTTCAAAACAAGGGCCATAAAAAGAGTCTCAGAAGGACATTTATAATATTCAAGGCAAGAATTCACCCAGAAGACATAAACACTGTGAATATATATGCATACAACATAGGGGCTCCCCAAATACATCAAGAAAATCTTGAAGGACTTCAAGAAAGATATTGACAGCAACACAATCATAGTAGGGGATTTTAACACCACAATGTTAAAAATGAACAGATCTTTCAAAAAATCAACAAAGATATTGATCAACAAAGATATGTCCTAGATCAAATGGACTTAACTGATATATATCATATATCAGTTAAATGGACTTAACCAATAGGTAACCTTTCATTTCAAAGAAGCAAAATACACATTCTTTTTAAAGGCACATGGAACATTTTCAAAGTTAGACCACATGATAGGACACAAAACAACCCTGAACAAATTCAAGAAAATGAAAATCATATCAAGCATTTTTAATGTCCACAAGAGACTGAAACTAGAAACCAACTTCAAAACTGAAATACATTCAAATTCATGGAGATTGAATAGCATGCTATTAAACAATGAATGGATTAATAATGAGATCAAGGAATAAATCAGAAATTTATGAAAACAAGTTAAACAAAACAGTCCAAAATTTATGAGATACAGCAAAGGCAGTTCTGAATAGGATGTTCATGGTGATACAGTCATACCTAAAAAAGATAAAACAAATTTCAAATAAACAACATAACCCTACATCTACAAGAACTGGAGGCACAACAACAAAGAGAGCCCAGAGCAAGTAGGAGGAAGAAAATAACAAATATCAGAGCAGAATTAAATGACATAGAGACTAAAAGCACAATTCTAAGAATCAATAAATTCAGGAGCTGGTTCTTTGAAAAGATAAAAAGAATTGACAAGCAGACTCCAACTCATCAAGAACAAAAGAGGGATAACCCAAATAAACACAATAAAAAATGAAAGAGGAGAGATTACAACTGACCCCACAGAAATACAAAGGATTGTAGGAAATTACTATGAGGAAAGATATGCCAAGAAATTTGAAAACCTAGGTAAAATGGACAAATTTCTAGAAAATATAAACTTCCAAAGCTTAATGAAGAAGAAGTACAAAGCATTAACAGACTAATAATAGCAGACAAAATCATAGCAGTAATCAAAAAACTCCCAGCACACAGAATTCCTGGACCAGACAATTTCACAGTAGAATTCGACAAAACATTTAAGGAAGAGCTTCTATCATTCACAGACCGTTCCAAAAAATCCAAGAAGGGGAAAGACTCCCAAACTTTTTTTATGAAGCTAGCATCATCCTAATCCCCCAAACAGGTAAAGATAAAACAAAGAATGTAAACTACAGGCAAATAGTTGGTGAATATAGACAATAAATTCTCAGAAGAATACTGGCAAACCTTATCTAGCAATACATTAAAACAATCATACACCATGATCAAGTGGGATTCATCTGAGGGATGCAAGGTTGGTAAAATATTTGAAAATCCATAGATGTTCCATCCATCATATAAACAAAAGAAAAGACAAAAATACATGATCTTATTAATAGATGCAGAAAAAGTACTCAATAAGGTATAGCACCCATTTATGATAAAAACTCAGACAATTGAGAATAGAAGGAGCATTCCTTGACATAGTAAGTCATATATGATTAACCTACAGCCAACATCATACTCAATGGTTGAAAACTAAAAGCATTCCCACTAAGATCAATAAAAAGGTAAGGATTTTCTGCTTTCACTACTTCTATTCAGCAAAGTATTGGAAATCCTAGCCACACCAATAAGATCAGAAAAATAAGTAAGCATCTGAATTAAAAAGTGGGAAGCAAAGCTGTCACTATTTGCAGATGACATGATAGTGTACAATACAAATCTTATAGGCTCCAACAAAAATTACTCAATTGAATATGTGAGTTTGACAAAACAATGGGATACAAAGTCAATATGCATAAATTGAAGGCAGTTTTGTCTACAAATAATGAAATATCAGAAGCAAATATCAAGAAAAAATCCCATTTGACAAAGCAACAAGAAAAATAAAATACCTAGGAATAAACCTAACCAAGAAGGTAAAAGACCTGTACTCAAAAAACTACAGAACACTGATGAAAGAAATTAAAGAAGACACAAACAAATAGAAGGGTGTACCTTGTTCATGGATTGGAAGAATATATCATCAAAATTTGCATACTACCCAAAGGAATTTATAGATTCAACACAATCCCTCTGCAAGTACCAATGGCATATTTCATACATATAAAGAAAACATTTCAAAAATGTATATGGAACCATAAATGACCCCAAGTAGCCACAGTAATTTTGAGAAAGAAGAACAAAGTAGAAGGGATCACAATATTTTATATCAAACTGTATTATAAGGCCACTGTAATCAAGACAGCCTGGTTCTGGCATAAAAACAAACCCATATATCAATGAGAAGAATAGAGAGCCTTAAATAGCCCCATGTGTCTGTGGTCAATTAATATTGGACAAAGAGGGCAGAAGCATAAAGTGGAGTAAAAATAGTCTCTTCAACAAATAGTGTTGGGAGAGCTGGAAAGTTACATCAAAAAATAAAACTCAACCACCAACTTACACCATACACAAAAGTAAATTCAAGGTGGATAAAAGACTTAAATATAAGCCATGACACCCCAAAACATCATACAATAGAACATCAGAGGGAAAATATGAGATATTCCACATAGCAACCTTTTCAACAATATGTCCCCTATAACAAGGGACTTAGAGGAGAGAATAAGTAAATGGGATTTCATCAAAATAAATAGTTTCTACACAGTTAAAAAACAGCTTTCAAATGCAAAGAGAACCAGCCATATGGAATACATATTTGCCAATGACACTTCAGACAAAGGTTTAATCTCCAAAATATATAAGGAACTCACATGCCTCCACTCCAGGAAGACAAACAACCCAATTTTTAAAAAATGAGCTAAGAACATGAACAGACACTTCTCCAAGGAGGGCATCCAGAAGGCCCAGGGACATATGAAAAGATGCTCAGCATCAATAACCATTGCAGGGATGCAAATTAAAAGCACAGTGACATATTACTTCACACCAGTCAGAATGGCCATCATAACCAAATCAATGAACAGCAAGTGCTAGAGAGGTTGTGTAGAAAAGGGAACACTAGTGCACTATTGATCAGAATGCAGACTGGTGCAGCCACTATGAAAAATAGTATGGGATTTCTTCAAAAAACTAAAATCGAAACTGCATGTTGACCCAGCACTGGAAATGCTTAGGATTATAGCCTAAGAACCATAAAACACCAATGCAAAAGAATGTATGCACCCCAATGTTCATAGCAGTGCAATTTACAATAGCTAAGTGCCAGAAACAACCTAAGTGCCCATTGGTAAATGAATGGATCAAAAAACTATGGTACATTTACACAATGGAATACTATGCAGCAGAAAGAAAGAAAGAGTTTCTACCCTTGGTGACACCATGGACAAAACTAGAGAACATTATGCTAAGTGAAATTAGCCAGACAATGAATGATAAATACCATATGTTGTCACCTATTAGTGGATCCTTATAAACAAAAAAAAATAAGCAAGGCAAATATAACCAGAGACATTGAAATTAATAACAAGTGACAATAACCAGAAGTGAGGTTGTAGGGGATAATTGGGGGAAAAGAGGAAGGGTTTTCAGGAATATCTATAAAAGACACATGGACAAATCCAAAGGGAGGTAAAATCAAGGGTGGGAAGATTAGATGGCTGGGGTGGGTGGGAGTGGTGGGGGGAAGATGGAGACAACTGTAATTAAACAACAATTAATAAAAAGTTTTAAAAAAGAATCTCCTACAAAGAACAGCACTTTTGTATAAAATTTAAGTTTTGGAAAAAGTTAAAGTTTTATTTAATACATATATTCTGTGATGTTCATGTGGAAATTTGCTTTCTGTATGGAGCGCGTCTGATTTGGAGAACAAAATGTACTTTAGTTGTATTTTTCAAAATGTAGGCAAGAGTTTAATGCACCTGTTTATCTACAAAACAGTATTTAGAACGAGGATAAGTAAAGCATTTAATTTTCCCCATATTCTAACCTTGTTCATAAAATAGCCATACAATCAGGTTTAGAATTGTGCTATTTATTATTTTAATAAACAGTATTTTTATTTATAATAAAATTTAAATGCATTATAAATAAAATTTTATACAAATTTTATAATTAAAATAATTACAAAATTATTATACAAATTTTATTTGTATAATAAAATTTCTTTATTATGCAAATACAATTGTCTCTATTTTCCCCCACCACTTGTCCAGCCCACCCATTTCCACCTCCCACCCTTGATCCTACTCACCTTTGGCTTTGTCCATGTTACCTTCATATATGTTCTTTGAAAATCCTTCTGCTATTTTCCCCCATCATCACCCTCCTCCCCCTACCCTCCAGTTAACGTCAATAAAGATGTATTGTTTTCCATGCTCCTGCAGATGCAAAAGTAAAGAAACTATAAAAACTATTGAAAAGAATTTTGTTTAATTTGGGGGGGTGCTGAGAAAGTCTCTACTTCTTCATTTATAATTATGCAATGATTGTCAAAATTGATGCCCTTCAATTTTTAAAACACATAAATTTTCCCATATTACCTGTATTCAGTTGATTTTTTTCACATGATACCCTTAAATATTTGCATTTTGTCTGTGAAGATTTTGATTGAAGAATAATGAATTCACAAAGTGTGGATATAAACTATGAAATATTTTATTTTAATAACATATTTCCTTAAAAAAAGTCAAAGTAACAATACTTATATTAGACAACTACATTTTAAAACAAAGGCCATAAAATAGACAAATAAGGACATTTCACAATTCCAAATGGAAAATTCTATCAGAAGCTAGAAACATTGTAAACATATACACACCAAACATAGGATCACCCACATATATAAGGAAAATCTTGGAGGATTTCAAGAAAGATGTGTGCAGTAACATACTTATAGTAGGAGACTTTATAAGTGGTCAACACTTATATTTATATGGTCTCCATGGTCAAAAATGAACAGACATTCCAAACAAAGAATCAGCAAGGATACTGTGGCACTGAGTGACACGCTAGATTAAATGGGCTTAACTGATATATACAGAACCTTTCACCCCAAAGAGGCAAAATATGTCCATTGCCATGGATATATTTTCAAAGCTAGACCACATGATAGGAAACAAAACAAGCCTCATCAAATTCAAGAAAATTCAAATCATATCAAGAATTTCCTTACAACACAATGGCTTGAAACTAGAAACCAACCTCAGGAATAAAACTCAAAAACATTCAAATCCATGGAACCTGAATAACCTGTTGCCAAACAATGAATGAATAAACAACGAGATCAAGGAAGAAAACAAAAAGTTTCTGGAAAAAAATGAAAATTAACACAAAACAACCTGAAATCTATGGAAGAGAGCGAAGGCAGTCCTGAGAGGGAGGTTCATAGCAATACACGCATAACTAAAAAGGTAGAAAATTTTAAAATAAACAAAATAACTCTACATGTACAAAAACTAGAGGAGCAACAACAAACAAAGCCCAGAACAGTGGAAGGAAGAAAATAATCAAGAGCAGAGCGTAATTAAGTGGCATATAGACCAAAAGAACAATTCAGAGGATCAATAAATTTAGAGGATGGTTCTTTGCTAAGATAAAATCAAGCTTTTCACAAGACTCATTATGAGAAAAAGAATAAAGACCCAAATAAATAAAATCAGAAATGAAAGAGGTGAAATTACAACCGAAAACACAAAAATGCAAAGGACCTTAAGAAATTACTATGAACAACAATACGCCAACTAATTGGAAAATCTCAGTAAAATGGACAAATTTATAGAAACATAATCCTCCAAAACTAAGTCAGGAAGAAGCAGAAAGCCTGAATAGATAGGTATCACTTACTGAAATGGAAGCAGTAATAAAAAAACTGGCACACAAAAGCACTGTAGTTTTTTGTTACTGCTGAAGGGCTGGACATACTACTCGCAGGGGAATTTTCCAAATCTTTAGGGAAGAGCTGATTTTTCTCAAACTATTCAAAAAAAAAATCCAAGAAGATGGAAGACCTTCAAATTCTTTTTCTGAGGCCACTATTATCTTAATTCCAAAACCAGGTAAGGACACAACAAAGAACAAGTATAAAGGACACACGGACAAAAACTAAGATGGGGGGGATGGGAGGGAGGTGGGGAGCACTGGGGTGTGGGCTGGGATGGGAGTATAAGACAAAAAACTGTACTTGAAAATTAATTAAATAAACTTTAAAAAAGAAATAAAAATACAGGCTAATATTGCTGATGAACATAAATGCTAAAACCCTCAATAAAATATTGGCAAACTTCATCCAACAATACACTAAAAAGATCATACACTGTAATCAAATGGGATTCATCCCGGTGGTGCAAGGATGACAGAATATATGCAAATCAATAAATATAATACATCACACAAGAATATGAAAGACAAAAACCATACGATCATATCAATAGATGCTGAAAATCATTTGATAAATACAACACCCATTTATGACAAAAACACTGAGCAAATTGAGAACAGAAGGAGCATACCTCAATGTAATAAGGGTCGTATATGAGAAATCTATAGCCAACATCATACTCAATGGGCAAAAACTAAAAGTGTTTCCCTCAGGCACAAGGTAAGGGTGTCTGTATTCACCACTTCTATTCAACAGAGTATTAAATGTTCCAGCCACCATGATAAGACAAGACAAGACAAGACAAGACAAGACAAGACAAGACAAGACAAGAAAAGAAAAGAAGACAAGAGAAAAGAGGAGAGGAGAGTCATACAAATTGGAAAGGAGGAAGTAAAGCTGTCACTGCTTGCTGATGACATGATAATGTACATAGAAAACCTTGTAGTCTTGACTGAAAAACTACTCAAACTAATAAATGAATTTGGCTAAATGATGGGATACAAAGTCAACACTCAGAAATTGAAGGCATTTGTGTATACCAACAATGTACTATCATAAATAGAAATTAGAAAAAATCCCATTTACTGTAGCAACAAGAAAAATAAACAATTTAGGAATGTACTTAACCAAAGAGGTAAAGATCAATATTTGGGAAATCACAGAACACTAAAGAAAGAAATTAAGGAAGAAACAAATAAATGGAACCATGGACTGTGTTCATAGGAAGACTTAAAATCATAAAAATGTCCATAGTACCCAAAGCGATCTATACATTTAATGCAATCCCTATCAAAATACCATGATATATTTTACAAATATAGAAGAAATATTTCAAAAATTTATATTGAACCATAAACAACCCCAAATATCCCCATAAATTTTGAGAAAGAACAACAAGGTAGGAAGCATCACAATTCCTAATATCAAACTATATTACAAGGCCACTGTAGTCAAAATGGCTGGGTACTCGCAAAAGAACAGACACCTAAACTATTGGAATGGAATAGAGATCCCAGAAATAAGCCATGTCAATATAGCCAGTTAATATTTGACAGAAGGAACAGGAACATAAAATAGAGTAAAAATACCTCCAACAAATGTTGTTGGGAGATCTGTACAATCACATGCAAAAAAAATGAAACTAAACCATCAACTTATACCATATACAAAAATAAACTTAAGATGATAAAAGACTTACATGTAAGTCATGACACCATAAAAATCCTAGAGAAGATAGATAGGAAATTCGAGATATCCAAGAAAGCAATGTTTTCAGGGATACATCCAATAGGGCAAGAGATATAAAGGAAAGAATAAACAAATAGGACTACATCAAATTAAAAAGCTTCTGCATGGCTAAAGAAAACATCAAGAAAATAAAAAGGGGCCCTGGCTGGTGTAGCTCAGTAGACTGAGGACAGACTTGTGAACCACATGATCATGGTTCGATTCCCAGTCAGGGCACATGCCTGGGTTGCAGGCCAGTTCCCAGCAGGGGACTCACCAGAGGCAACCATACATTGATATTTCTCTCCTTCCCTTCCATTCTAAGGATAAATAAGTAAAATCTTTAAAAACAAGAAAGAAAATAAAAAGGGACCAAATAATACGGGAAAACATAATTGCCAGTGATACGCCATACAGGGGGGTTGATCTCCAAAATATATAAATAACTCACATGACTCCACACCAGAAAGATAAAAAATACAATTAAAAATGGGCAAAGAACATGTACAGACCCTTTTTAAAAAAGAACACAGAATCCCATAGACACATGGAAAAATGCTCAACATCACTAACCATTAAAGAAATGCAAATTAAATCAAGGAGATACCACTTCATACCAGTCAGAATGGCCGGCATTAATAAATCAACAAACAGCAAGTGCTAATGAGGTTGTAGAGAAAACTTTTTTTGTAGAGACTGGTGCAACCACTATGGATAACAGTATGGGATATCCTCAATAAACAACAAATATTGGAGAGGGTGTGGGGAAAAGGGGACTCTAGTCCACTGTTGGTGTGATTGCAGACTGGTACAACCATTATGGAAAACAGTATGGAACTTTCCTAGAAAACTAAAATTGGACCTGCCTTTTGACCCAGCAATTCCACTGCTAGGATTGTATCCTAAGAACCCTAAAACACCAATCCCAAAGAACCTATGCACCCCAATGTTCATAGCAGCACAATTTACAATAGCCAAGAGTTGGAAGCAGCCTAGGTGCCCGTCAGTAAATGAATGGATCAAAAAACTATGGTACATATACACAATGGAATTCTATGCTGCAGAAAGAAAGAAGGAGCTCCTGCCTTTTGCAACAGTATGGATGGAACTGGAAAGCATTATGCTGAGTGAAGTAAGCCAGGTGTTGAAGGAAAAATACCATATGATCTTACCTTTAACAGGAAGCTAAACAACAAAACAAACAAGCAAGCAAAATATAACTAAAGACACTGAAATGGAGAACAGGCTGACAGTGAAGCGAGGGGAGAGGGGAGGGAATTTCAGGGGAAATAGGGGACGGATTTAGAGGAACATATATAAAGGATACATGGACAACAACTGAGAAGGGTGGAAATGGAAGGGAGAGGGGAGCATGGGGGTGGGATGGGATGGGAGTAATAGAAAACTACTTGAAAAATAATTAAATAAATTTTAAAAATGTAAAAAAATAAATAAAAATAAAGATGGGACTGCCCTTTGATCCAGCATCCCCACTGCTGGCATTATACCCTAAGAATCCTGAGTTATTGATTGAAAAGAACCTATGCACCTGAATTTTCATAGCCGCATCATTTACCATAGCCAAGTGCTAGAAACAGCTTAAGTACCCATCAGTAAATGAGTAGATTCAAAAAATACTGTGGTACATTTACACAATAGAATACTACACAGCAGAAAGAAAGAAGCAGCTCCTACCCTTCACCACAGCATGCATGAAACTGGAGAGCATATAACATTCTCTGACTTCTAAGAGCATTCATTCTAGTTTAGGAAGAAAGGATGTTTCTAATTCCATCTTTCTTTCTATATAATTCAGCAAGCTTTTTAAAATTAACTACTATAATTATACCAGGAAAAGCTGAGGCTACAAATAATGAATAATACTTAATTTCTTTCCTCAAGGAGCCAAAATCAAGATTGTTAAAAGATTAACTATGTTGATTGTTACATTAAAAATGCTGAACTTAATATGGTGTGCACAAAGCTATAGGATTACAGAGGGCTAAATAACTGTTTGACAAAATAATGAAAAACTCCACAGATGGTGTGATACAGGTATTGTTATGGATATGAGTAGGACTTTTGCTAGCACAGAATGTTGATAGACAATTTAAGCAATATGAGCATTGTGAGCACACACCTAAAAATTTGTGAAAATATGTGATGAGCTCAAGGAGTATTAGAAATCTGATGTAGTTGCCATGCAAATACATAGTGAAATAATGGAAAATAAATCTAAAAAAGAAATTTTGGAACCATTTTCACATGTATCATTGGCATGTATGTTCTCCCATAGAATGGATTCCTTTTCATTTTCTTGATAGTTTCTTTTGCTGGGAAGAACAATTTTAGTTTTTTTAAAGGCTTATTGTAAAGAATATCTATTCAAATTCTTTGCCCATTTTTATTTTTTAAGCACCTTTGATTTTTATTGTTGTTTAAGTACAGTGTTCTGTCTTTTCCCCCCAACCCCTCCTCACCACTCCGGCTGCCCCCACCTTGGTTCCCTGTTGTCACCACCTGTCATTATTGTCCATGTGTCCTTTATAGTTGTTCCTGTAAACCCTTATCTATCTTTCCCCATTATCCCGTCTCCTCTTCCTTTTGGTTACTGTTAGCTTGTTCCCAATTTCAATGTCTTTGGTTAAATTTTGCTTGCTAGTTTGTTTTGATGATTAGTGTCCAGTAAAAGGTAAAATCATATGGTATTTTGTCTTTTACCACCTGGCTTATTTCACTTAGCATATTGCTCTTCAGTTCCATCGGTGATGTCACAAAAGGTAGGAGATCTTTCTTTCTGCTGCATAGAATTCCATTGTGTAAATGTACCATATTTTTTGATCTAGTCATTTAATGATGGGCACTTAGGTTGTTTATAGCACTTGGCTGTTGTAAATTGTGCTTCTATGAACATTGGGGTGCATAGGTTCTTTTGGGATGGTGTTTCAGGGTTTTTAGTATATAACCCTAGCAGTACAAATGATGGGTCAAAAGACAGTTCTATTTTCAGTTTTCTGAGGAAATTCCATACTGTTTCCCATAGTGGCTGCACCAGTCTGCATTCTGATAAACAGTGCATTAGGGTTCCCTTTTCTCTACAACCTCTCCAGCACTTGTTGTTTGTTGATTTGTCAATGATGGCCATTTTCACTGGTGTGAAGTAATATCTCATTGTGGTTTTAATTGGTATTTCTGCAATGGCTATTGATGCTGAGAATCTTCTCATATATCTCTGGGCCCTTTGTATGTCCTGATGGAGAAGTGTCTGTTCAAGTTCTTTGCCCATTTTTTAATTGGGTTGCTTGTCTTCTTACAATGGAGTTGTGCGAGTTCTTTGTATATTTTTGAGATCAAACCCTTGCCTGAGTTATCATTGGCAAATATGTGTTCCCACATGGTTGTTTCTCTTTTCATTTTAATGCTGTTTTCTTTAGCCATGCATAAGCTTTTTTTTTAGTGAGATCTCATTTGTTTATCCTTTTCATTATGTCCCTTGATCTAGGGGACATATCAGAGAAAACATTACTGTGTGGAATATCTGAAATTTCCCTGCCTATGTTCTCCTAAATGAATTTACTGGTATCATGACTTATATTTAAATGTTTTATCCATCTTGAATTTATTTTTGTGCATGATGCAAGCTGGTGGTCAAGTTTCAGTTTTTGTGTGTAGCTCTCCATCTTTCCCAATAGCATATGTTGAGGAGGTTTATTTTACTTCATTTTATGTTGCTGCTTCCTTTGTCAAATACTAAATGACTATAGAAACTTGAGTTTATTTCTGGGCTCTCTGTTCTGTTCCATTGGTCCATGTGTCTATTTTTATGCCAGTAGCAGGCTGTTGTGATTACAGTGGCCTTGTAATACAGTTTGATACCAGGTACTATGATCCTTCCTACTTTGTTCTTCTTTCCTAAAATTTCAGCAGCTATTTGGGCTCATTTATGGTCCCATATAATTTTTGAAGTGTTTGTTCTATATCTGTGAAATATGCCATTGTTCTTTAATAGGAATTACTTTGAATCTCTAAATTGCTTTGGGTATTATGGACATTTCAATGATGTTAATTCTTGAATCCATGAACATGGTACATTCTTCCATTTGTTTGTGTTGTCCTTAATTTCTTTCTTCAGTGCTGTGTGGTTTTCTGAGTACAGGTCTTTTGCCTCCTTGGTTAGGTTTATTCCTAGGTATCTTATTTCTCTTCTTGCTAAATCAAATAGGATTTTTTCCCTGATTTCTGTTTGTAATATTTCATTGTTGACATACAAAATACCTTTGATTTCTCAATATTGACATTGTATCCTGCTGTTTTGCCAAGTTCATTTATTAGGTTGAGCAGTTTTTTTTTGTTTTGTTTTTTGTGTGTGTGTGGGTGGAGTCTATAGGATTTTCTATGTACACTATCATGTCATCTGCAAACAATGACAGTTTTGTTTCCTCCTTTCCAATTTGGATGCCTTTTATTTTATTTAATTGTCTAATTATTGTGGCTAGAAGTTTCAATACTATGTTGAATAGAAGTGGTGGAATTGGACAACCTTGTCTTGTTCCTGATCTTAGTGGGAAATATTTTAGTTTTTGCCCATTGAACATGATGTTGGCTATAGGTCTCTATTATATGGCCTTTACTATGTTGAGGAATGCTCCTTCTATTCCTACTGTGCTGGGTATTTTTATAATAAATGGTGCTATACCTTATCAAATCCTTTTTTTCATCTATTGATATTATCATTTGATTTTTGTTTTTGCTTTTGTTTATGTGTGTATTACATGTATTGATTTTCTAATATTGAACCATCCTTGCATCTCTGGGATGAATCCCACTTTGTCATGGTGTATGATCTTGTTAATGTATTGCTCTATGCAGTTTGCCAATATTTTGTTGAGGATTTTAGTGTCTATGTTCATCAGTGATCTTAACCAGAAGTTTTCTTTCTTTGTCCTGTCTAAATGTGGTTTTGTGTTTAGAATGATGCTGGCTTTATAAAAAGACTTTGGAAATTTTCTTCTTTGATTATTTTTAATAGTTTGTGAAGGATAGGGGTTAGCTCTTCTTTAAGTGCTTTTTAAAATTCTCTTGTGAAGGCATCTGGTCTAGGACTTTTGTGTGTTGGGAATTTTTTGATTACTTCTTCAGTTTCATAAGCTCTTTTTAGTTTGTTCAGTCTTTCTGTTTCTTCTTCATCTAGTTTTGGAATATTATATTTTTCTAGAAATTTGTCTATTTCACTGAATTTTTCACATTTTGGCATATAGCTCTTCATAGTAATTTCTTACAATCCTTTGTATTTCTGTGGTATCAGTTTGATTGTGTTTATTTGGGTCCTCTCGCTTTTTTCTTCTTGATGAGGGTGTTTAAAAGTTTGTTGATTTTGTTTATCCTTTCAAAGAAACAGCTCCTGGTTTTATTGATGCTCAGAATTGTACTTCTAGTCTTTAAGTCATTTAATTCTGCTCTGTCCTATGTTATTTCCTTCCTCCTACTTGCTCTGGGCTGTCTTTGTTGTTGCTCTTTGAGTTCTTGTAGATATAGGGTCAGGTTGTTTATTTGAATATTTCTATCTTTTTTTAGGTAGGCCTGTATCACTATAAACTTCCCTCTCAGGACTGCCTTCTCTAAGTCTCATAAGTTTTGCATCATTGTGAGTTCATTTTCATTTGTTTCCAGAAACTTTTTGATTTCTTCCTGATTGCATTCTTGATGCATCCATTGTTTAATAGCATGCTATTCAATATTCATGAATTTGAGTGTTTTTTAGTTTTTTCCTTGAGGTTTATTTCTCGTTTCAGTCCCTTATGGTCAGAGAAAATGCTTGATATGATTTCCATTTTCTTGAATTTGTTGAGGCTGGTTCTGTGTCCTATTATGTGGTCTATTTTGGAAAATGTTCCATGTGCATTTGAAAATTATGTGTATTTTGCTTCTTTGGGATGAATGTCTCTATGTATCTTTAAAGTCCATTTGATCTCAGATATTGTTCAATACTGTAATATCTTTGTTGATATTTTGCTTGGAAGATCTGTCCATTTTTGACAGTGGGGTGTTGAAATTTCCTACTATAATTGTTTTCTGTCAGTATGTTTCTTAAAGTCATCCAGGATTTTCTTTATGTATTTGAGTGCTCCTACATTGGGTGTATACATATTTACAATGTTTATGTCTTCTTGATGGATTGTCCCCTTGAATATTATGAATGGACCTTTTGTGTCTCTTCTAATGACCCTTGTTTTGAAGTTTATTTTCTGTGATATGAGTATTGCTACCCTGGCCTTTTCCCCTACCCATTTCTGGAATATTTGTTTCTAGTCCTTCACTTTCAGTTTGTGTTAGGTCTTTTGTTCTGAGGTAGGTCTCTTGTAGGCGGTGTATGTGTGGGTCATGTTTTCTTATCCATTTGATAATTCTATGTCTTTTGACTGGAGCATTTAATCCATTTACATTTAAGGTTATTATTGGTACATACTTATTCATTGCCATTTTTTTGTACCTGTGTTCCTCTTTCTCACTGTTTTTCTTTCTTACCACAGTCCTTTTAGCATCTCTTGCAGAACTGGTTTGGTGGAGGTGTATTCTTTTAGACTTCTTATGTTTGGGAAATTCCTTATTTGGCCTTCCATTTTAATTGAGAGCCTTGCTGGGTAAAATAGCCTTGGTTGCAGGCCTTTGGTTTTCATTACTGAGAATATTTCTTGCCATTCTTTTCTAGCTTGGAGGGTTTCCATTGAAAATTCAGCTGCTATTTTCAGCTGAATTTTGGGGTTTCCTTCTATGTTACTTTCTGTTTCAACTTTTCTGCCTTTATCATTCTCTCTTTGTCTTGGAATTGTGACATTTTAATTACAATGTGTCTTGAAATGGGACTCTTTGGGATCCTGTTGATTGGAACTCTCTGTGTTTCCCACCTTTGTGTGACTTTTTCTCTTATCAAATTAGGGAAATTTTCTATCATTACTTTTTCAAACAGGGTTTCTATTCCTTGCTTTTCTCCTTCTCTTTCTGGAATCGTATTATATGAATATTATGGTTCATGTTGGCTTGCAAATCCCTTACCACCTGTTTGTTCTTTCTGAGTCTCTTCTTTTCTTGCTCCTTCTGGGTATTTTTTTTTTCAGCCTCGTCTTCCAGCTTATTGATTTGATCCTCTGTTCATTCAGCCTGCTTGTTATTTCTCCTAGTATTCTTTTTATTTCTTGAATTGCATTGCTCATTCCTTCCTTGTTTTTATTTATAGTTCCTACTTCACTTTTCATACTTTTGTAGTTCTCATTTCATTCCTTGTAGTTGTCCGTGAGTTCCTTGAGTACCTTTAAAACAATTATTTTCCACTCTTTATCTGAGAGTTTGTGTAGCTCCACTTTGTTTAGCTATTTTATTTTGTGCTCTTCCATTCCATTTGGTTGCATATTCTTTTATTGTCTCCCCATTTTAGGTGACTGTTTTTGTTTGTTTCTATGCTTTCTGATGTTTGGCTTTGCTAGGTGTCTTTGTAGAGTGGACTTCTATGGTAGGAGTTCTATGGGGTTCAGTGGTGTACTCTCTTTGATCTCCTTTTCTGGATGCTCTAGGGTTGTCCTTTCTTCTGTTTGTGTGGGCTCTCTTGTTGTACTTGGGTTTTTATCTTTTGGTGGTTGCTTTTTTGGTGGTTTTTCCTCCAGCAGGTATATTAGTGTTCACAGCTCCCACCTATTTTTTATGTGATCAATGGTCAGGGTTAGGCAAAATGGATTAAGACAGTGGGAGAATATTTTATAAGATTTAAAGTACCAACAAGTAAAGAAGAGATAGGAAATTCTTTGGATTAGTATAGATTTAACTGTGGCATTTAACCCAACTAGCCACTTTTAATAAAGGTGAGAGAGATAAGACTCTTGTTAGAGGGGAGGAGGATTGTGAGCTCAATCCAGAAAACAGAACACTTGTGCAAGGTTAGATAATGAGATATATGAGGGTAAAGGATAGAAAGTAGGTGTAGTGTGTGAGAGAATAGAGTTAACCACAACAATAGTAATGCTCAGCATTGAAGTGTAGTGGGCTAAGATCAGGAAGGGTTGCTATATAGTATGTACAATTGTATGGAACAATAGTTACTTACAATAGTACTGGGGCAACAATAATATGACAAAAAATACATGATTTGGGTAACCAGAATGGAAAATACGCAACAGAGAGTAATGTGTTATTGGTACATGAGTGAAGTGAAAGAAGGAAAATTATAAACCAGTAAAGAGAGAATAAGGAAAACCAGTTAAACAATGCAATTAGACAGAAAAATAAAATGAGAAAAACTAAACATAAAGAAGAGAAAAGAAAAAATACTAATAAAATAAAAGTTGTAAAAATAACAAAAATAATAATACACACAAAAATAAAATGTGATCTCTATGGGATAGCAAAATAACATTTGTCTTAGTTTCTCAGTTTTTGTCATTAGCCTTGTGATTCCCTTTTGGATCTGTCTCTGGACCCTTCATAACTCTATGGCTTACTGATTCACATGGGGAAAGGAAAAAAAGAAAGAGGAATGAAAAAAATGAGCCTCCTACTGACTTTAAACCTGTTCAGTGAATTCTGCTGGTCTCCTAGTTCCACAGGAAGGAGGGTGGGATAGGCTTTGCTTTTCTCATTTTCTATGCTTTTGAGAGGATGAGGACCAGGTCTGGGCCACAATATTCACAGTTGCCCAGTCTCTGGCCCAGGTCCTCTGTGAGCCATCAGGCTCCAATTAGCCACTCAGTCTCTGGTTGTGCAGCACTGTGAGTAAATCTCGGGCATGCTGTTACACTCAGCCACTCAGCCTCTGGACTCACAGTGTGAGACAAGTTTGGGCCCTTGGTTCCACTGAGCCACTCATCCTCTAGGTGCACACAGCACAAATCACCCAGGGAGAGCCAGTGGCTGCTCAAGAGATCCTTACATAGCATCAGCCCTGCCATTTTTAATAAGTGCATGACTTTTCTCACAGCTCAGCTTTCAAGCCAGTCCAGACACTATCCAAGTCAGTGTCTGATATGGCCCAACTCCTCCCTTCTTCAGATGTCTCCTAGCACCTCAATTTCTCTGGTTCTGGCATCCACAGTGCCAGGACATGTGGACAGTCTCTGTATGTCTCCCACTTTGTCTCTATTTCCCCCCAGTGACTTCCAGCATCAAGGTCCCTCCTGGTGCCAGGATGCCTTCCCTGCTCTACCTTGTATCCTGTGGCAGGTGCCATTCCAGGGCCACAGCAGCTTAGGTCCCTGCACAGACCCCAGGGACTTTACTGTCCCAGTACAATCTCATTATCTGTTTTTCAATGTCCTCTGCAATTTTTGGACTCCAAAGTTCATATAAGTTGGGATTCCATTAGCTGTTTACTCTGTTGCTCAAAAGATTGGCTAGTTGTTCCATCTGGGCAGAGGGAGAACTGGCCTCTGTTTCCACCTACCTCACTGCCATCTTCAAGAACCTATTTTAGTTTGATATAGCCCCATTTGTTTATTTTTAACTTCTCTTGCCTGAGGAGATACATTGGCTAAAACATTCCTACAGGAAATGTCTGAGATTTTGCTGCCTATGTTTTCTTCTAGGATTTTTATAGTTTTGCAACTTACAAATATGTTTTCTAACCAGTTTGAGTTTATTCTTGTGTATGGTGAAATTTAGTGGTCTAGTTTCATTACTTTTGTGTGTACCTGTTCATTTTTCTTAATACCAGTTTTTGAGAGACTGTTCCATTATGTGATCTCCTCCGAACACCAAGTATTGAAAAGACTGTTTTTACTGCAATGTATTTCATTATATTAATTTACCATAAGGGTGTGGGTTGATAATCTAGGTCTACTATTCTGTTTCATCGATCTGTGTGCCTATTGTTGTGTCAGTACCTGGCTCTTTTGATTACAGTTTGATTTCTGGTATTGTCATCTGTCCAACTTTGCTCTTCCTTTTCAAGATTGTTGAGTCAGCCCTGGCTGGCATAGCTTAGTGGATTGAGCACAGGCCTGTGAACCAAAGGATCACCAATTCTATTCCCAATCTAAGCACATGCCTGGTTGCGGGTCAGGTCCCCAGTAAGGGGCACAAGAAAGGCAATCACACATTTATGTTTCTCTTCCTCTTTTTTTTCCATTCCCATCTCTCTAAAAATAAATAAAATCTTTTTAAAAAAGATTGCTGAGTCTATTTGGGATCTTTCCTTTGTTCTGTGTACATTTTTGGAATGTTTGGTTTAGATCTATGAAATATGTCATTGCTATTTTAACGTGAATTGAATGAAATCTATAGATTGCTATATATAGTATGGACAGTTTAATGTTATTTTTTGTAATACATGAACATGGTATATGCTTCAAATTATTTGTATTTTCATCAATTTCTTTCATCAATGTCCTATAGTTTTATAATTATAGATATTTTACCTGCTTGATTAAGTTTATTCCTAAGTACCTTATTTTATTGTTGTTGCAGTAGTAAATGGGGTTGTTTTCTTAGTTTATCTTTGTGATAGCTTACTATTATTATATATAAATGCCAGTGACTTCTGGATATTAATTTTGTACTCTGCTACTTTTCTGAATTCATTTATTATATCTAGTTGTTTTTCTGGTGGAGTCTTTAGGGTTTTCTATTCACAATGTCATATTATCTGCAAATAAGAAAAAAACCTACTTGAGTAATTTAGATGAAGACAAAATAGGGACAAATTGGAATCATAGTAGGGGATGGTGTGGAAAGATGTATGTCACTTGAAAAATACAGGCAACAGATAGAAAATATAGCCTATATGTAGTTGAAAACTTATGAAATATAACATTCACAATATGAAAGATGTTAAACCTAGATTACCAGAAAAAGTTTATTTTATTAATAAAATTAGGAAACTAGGGTATTAACATTTAGATTGGGATGAGTAGTTTACATTTGAATACAAACTTTTAGTTTGGGAATTGGCATGTCTGCTCAACTCATACTCTTCCTTAACTTACCCCCTGTCACACCCATACTCCACAACAAAAGTTTACAGAGGTGGAATCTTGACTGATATTGTACTTTGACAATATTCCCATGGCCATTATTTTTTACTTAACTAAAGATCAGCCTCCAGAATTTAAAACTGGGACCAAGAGGATGAAATATTTTTGTGGCTGGGACACAAAATATAAATTTTAGAGCTGAAAGGCTCAATTTATCTACTAACTTTTTGGACTAATAATGTTGCTAGAATATTGCTGCCTAGAAAGAAGAATGAAAAGGATGTATAAAGACAAAGATATACCAAGATAGGGAAACTACTCTGCTCTTGCACACTTGAGATGTGGATACATTATTTTCTCAGAATTCTTATAATTAAGTCCTTCTTTGTAGCTCAAGCTAGCTCAAGAAGTTTCTGCTATTTACAAGTATGAATTTATTGCCTAATGTAATTGAGTTTAGATTTGTAAAATTTGAGGTTTGGGTAGGATTTCTAGATGGGAATATTTAGCATCTACATAAAATGTGGGTCTAATACAAAGTCAATATCCAGAAATCAAAGGCATTTTTGTATACCAACAATGAAACAGCAAAAGCAGAAATCAAGAAAAAAAATCTCATTTGATGTAGCAACAAAAAAAAATAAAATACCTAGGAATAAACCTAACCAAGGAGGTAAGCTACAGGAAACTACACAACACTGAAGAAAGAAACCAAGGAAGGAACAAACAAATGGAAACATACTGTGTTCATGCATCAGAAGAATTAACATCGTCAAAATGTCCATACTACCCAAAGCAATTTAGAGATTCAATGCAATACCGATTAAAGTACCAATGTCTGTGTTTCGCAGACATAAAGTACCAAACATGTTTCACAGACATAGAACAAACACTTCAAAAAATTATATGGAACCATAAATGATCCTGAATAGCTGCTGCAATTTTGAGAAAACAGAGGAAAGTAGGAGGGATCACAATACCTGATACTAAACAGTATTACAAGGCCACTGTAATCAACACAGTACTGGCATAAAAACAGACAGATAGATCAATGGAACAGAGCAGAGAACCCATAAATAAAGCCAAATCTTGATGGTATTAGTATTTGACAAAAGGGGAAGCAACCTAAAATGGAGTAAAATTAGCCTCTCCAACAAATGTTGTTGGGAAGGCTGGACAGCTACATGCAAAAAAAAAAAAGAAGAAACTCGTTTAAAAAAAATGAAACAACTTATACCATACACAAAATTAAATTCAAGATGGATAAAAGCTTTAAATATAAGTCGTGACATCATTAAAGTCCTAGAAGAGAACATAGGCAGGAAAATCTCAGAATATACATGCAGCAATCTTTTCACTGATATGTCCCCTAGAGCAAGGGACATAAAGAAGAGAACAAACAAATGGGATCTCATCCAAAAAAAAAAAAGCTTATGCATGGCTAAAGAGAACAGTATTAAAATAAAAAGGCAACCACTGTATGGGAAAACATATTTGCAAATGATACCTCAGACAAAGGTTTTTTAAAAATATTTTATTTATTTATTTTTATAGGGGAAGGGAAAGAGAGAAGGAGAGAAATATCAGTGTATGGTTGCCTCTCGTGAGTCCCCTGCTGGAAACTGGCCTGCAACCCAGGCATGTACCCTGACTGGGAATCGAACAGCGATCATGTGGTCTGCAGGCCCACACTCAATCCACTGAGCTACACCAGCCAGGGCGCTTCAGACAAAGGTTTAATCTCCAAAATATACAAAGAACTTACATGACTCCACTCTAAGAAGACAAGCAACCCAATTAAAAAATGGGCAAAGGACTTGAACAGACACTTCTTCAAGGAGGACATACAGAGGATCCAGAAACACATGAAAAGATGTTCAATATAGTTAGCTATCAGAGAGTTGCAAATCAAAACCACAATGAGATACCACTTCACACCAATCAGAATGGCCATCATAGACAAAGCTACAACAGTAAGTGTTGGAGAGGTTGTGGAGAAAAGGGAACCCTAGTGCATTGTTGATGGGATTGCAAAGTGGTGCAGCCACTAAACAGTATGAAATTTTCTCAGAAAACTAAAAATGGATCTGCCTTTTGACCCAGAAGTTTCACTGCTAGGATTATGTCTTAAGAACCCTGAAACACCAACTCAGAAAACCTATGCACCCAATGTTCATAGAAGCACAATTTACAATAGCCAAATGCTGGAATCAACCTAGGTGCCCATCAGTAAATGAATGGATCAAAAAACTGTGGTATATTTACACAATGGAATTCAATGCAACAGAAAGAAAGGAGCTCCTACCCTTTGTGATAGCATGGATGAAACTGGAAAGCATTATGCTAAGTAAAATAAGTGAGGCAGTGAAAGACAAATACCATATGATCTCACCTTTAAAAGGAACCTAATCAGCAAAACAAACAAACAAGTGAAATATAGCCAAAGACACTAAAATTGAGAACAGGCTGACAGTGTCTAGAGGGGGAAGGGGAGGGAATTTGAGGGGAAAAGAGGAGGGTTTTGCAGAAACAAATATAAAGGACACATAGACAATAACAAGGGAGGGTGGAAATGGGAGCTTGGTGGGGCGGGCTGGGATGGGGGTAAATGGAAGAAAACTGTACTTGAATAATTAAAATTAAAAAAAACGTGTCTATAAGTTACTTTTTTGTTTTGGCTAGTACATGGAATGAGAGTGATTGATTAATTGTTTGATTTATTGGAGGGAGGAGGTTCTTTATTGAGAAAGACAATATGTTTACATTACTGCTTACTGATTTTTTTACTCTAAATATTTTGTCATCTTACTGTTTTGAGATTTAGAAGTATGAAATTATATTGTACAAAAATACCATTTCAATTATCTTTTCAAGTTTTGTTTCTAAGTACTTACAGAAAGAAATATTCTGTTCCATTATTTATTTCTTCTTTTCTTGGAATTCTTTCTGTGTGTGTGAGAGAAAGAAGTTCTGAGGAAAGATTAAGCTTTTCTGATGTCTTTGGAGAACAATAAAAGACTAAGGTAACAGTGTTGTGAGCCATACAGTGTCAACGAACCAAGTGAGGTGTGGCATAGGCAAGGTTCAAAATGCATGTTGTATGTGTTTTTTTAAATATAAAGGGTTGTGAGAGTAGATTAATCAACATGATTCAGTAGTTTTGTTATATATACACACATAAATAATATGGCCATGTGCCATTCTTCCTTTGTATCTGGAATATTTTCTATATAAACAAATGTTGTTGTCTATTTCTAGAAAGCTTGATACATAATATATTCCCATTATGGTCTATCTCATTTGATTTCTTTTTAAAATACACTTTTTCTTTTAAGTTTTCAGAAAAATTGATGAAATGGCACAACATTTTTTGTACATCTAACCTACTCCCTCCCCAAACATGCTCAGTTTCTCCTACTATTCATGTATACTGTAACTATGGTATATTTATCCTGATAAATAAAGTAATATTGATATATTATTATTAACTAAAGTCCAGGCATCATTCATTAGTTTTGCTTAATGCCCTTTTCCTAGATGATACATCAGGGTAAATTAAATTTCCTTTTTATGTCTTCTTAAGTTCTTGGCTGAATAGCTCTGATTTCCTTACTTATGTTTAAAGATTTTTATAATTGAAATTTAATCCTATTTTTATTGTTGTTCAAGTACAGTTGTCTCCATTTTCATCCCACCACAGGCCCCTGCCCAATTCATCCTGCCTCCCACCATCAAACATATCCCCTTTGGCTTTGTCTATGTGTCTGTTATATAAGTTCCTTGATGGCCCTTCCCATACTTTCCGTCGTTATGCTTCTCCCTCCTCCCCACTAGTTACTATCAATTTGTTCTTTATTTCAGTGCCTCTTATTGCATTTTGCTTCCTTGATTCCTTTGTTGATTAGGTTCTATTTATAGGTGAGATCATATGGTATTTGTCTTTCACTGGTTTATTTTGTTTAGAACAATGCTTTCTAGTTCCATACCTCTAATCACAAACTAAAGGAACTCCTTTTTTTTTCTTTCTGCTGCATAGTATTCCATTGTGTAAACGTACCAAATGAGTTTTTCAATCCACTCATTTGCTGGTGGACATTTAGATTGCTTCCAGTACTTGGCTATTGTAAATTATGCTGCCATAAACAATGGGGAGCATAGATAGCTTTGAATTGGTGTTTCAGAATTCTTAGGATATAATCTCAGCAGTGGTATTACTGGGTCAAAAGGTAGTCAAACTTTTAGTTTTCAGAGGATATTCCAACTGTTTTCCACAGTGGCTGCACCAATCTGCATTCCCAGCAATAGTGCACTAAGGTTCCCTTTTCTCTAAAACCTCACCAGCACTTATTATTTGTTGATTTGTTTAGTATGGCCATTCAGACCTGTGTGAAGTGATATCTCTATGTGGTTTTCATTTGCATGTCTCTGATGGCCAGTGATGTTGAGCATGCTTTCATATATCTCTGGGTATTCTGTATGTCCTCCTTGGGGAAGTGTTTGTTCAGTTCATTTGCCCGTTTTTTAATTGAACTGTTTGTCTTCCTGCAGTGTAGTCTTGTGACTTCTTTATATATTTTGGGCACCAGACCTTTGTCTGAGATATCAAAGGCCAGTATATTTTCTCATATGGTTCATTCCCTTTTATTTTACTGCTGTTATCTTTAGCAGTACAGAAGGGGTCTATTTTGATGAGGTCCCAGTTGTTTATTCACTCCTTTATGTCCATGGCTCTAGGGGACATATTGGTGAAAATATTGCTGGGTTGAATATCAGGTTTTCTGGCCTATGTTTGGCCTCTTGGACTTTTATGGTGTCACAACTTAATTTAAGTCTTGAGTTTTGGGGTTTTTTTTTTTTGTATGTGGTGTAAGTTGGTGGTCAACTTTCATTTTCTTGTATTTAGCTGTCCAGATCTCTCTACACCATTAGTTGAAGAAGCTATTTTTACTCCATTTTATGCTTCTTTCCCCTCTGTCAAATATAAATTTTCCACAGAGAATTTGGTTTATTTCTGGGCTCTCTATTCTTTGTAATTGGTCCATGTGCCCGTTCTTATGCTAGTACCAGGCTGTTTTGATTACTGTGGCCTTGTAATATTCCTTTATATCAGATATTGTGATTCCTCCTATTTTGTTCTTTTTTGTCAAAATTACTGTAGCTATTCAGGATCATTTATGGTTCCATATACATTTTTGAAATATTTACTCTATATCTCTGAAATATATCATTGGTATTTCAATAAAGATTGTATTGAGTCTATAAATTGCTTTGGATACTATGGATATTTTGATGATATTAATTCTTCCAATACATGAGTATGGTACATGTTTCCATTTGTTTTGTGTCCTTCTTAATTTCTTTCTTCAGTGTTCTGTAGTTTTCTGAGCACAGGCATTTTACTTCCTTGGTTAGTATATTCTTACATAATTTATTTTTCTTGGTGCTATAGCAAACTGGATTTTTTTACAGATTTTTATTTCTGATATTTCATTGTCAGTGCATAAAAATGCCTTTAATTTCTGAATGTCGACTTTGTATCCTGCTGTTTTGCAAAATTCACTTATTAGGTCTAGTAGTTTATTGGCAGAATTTATATAGTTTTCTATGTACACTATCATGTCATCTGCAAACAATGACAGTTTTATTTCCTCCTTTCCAATTTGTATGTCTTTTATTTCTTCTTTCTGCTCACTGTGAATTCAGGACTTCCAATACTCTCTTGAACAGATGTAGTGAAAGCAGACATCCTTATCTTGCTCCTGATCTAAATGGGGATGTTTTCATTTTTGAATATTGAGTAGGATGTAAGTTAATCATATATGGCCTTTATTATGTAGAGGTATGCTCCCTCTACTCACACTTTGCTAAATGTTTTTTCATAAATGGGTGCTGTACCTTATCAAAAGTTTTTCTTCATCTATTGATATAATCATGTGATTTTTGCCTTTCCTTTGTTTATGTGATATATGATGTTTATTGATTTGCTAATATTGTACCATGCTTGCATCCCTGGGATGAATCCCGTTTATCATGGCATGTGATATTTTTAGTGTACTTGATGAATGAAGTATACCATGGTGTGTTTTTTTTTTTTTTTTTAGGATTTTAGCATCTATATTCATCAGTGATATTTTCCTGTAGTTTTCATTCTTTGTTTTGCTTTTATCTGTTTTGGGGATTATAATGATGCTGGCTTCATCTAAAAACTTTGGGAGTCTTCCTTTTTAAAAAAATTTTTTTGAATAGTCTGTTAAGAATAGAGATTAGCTCTTCCTTAAATGTTNTCCCGTTTATCATGGCATGTGATATTTTTAGTGTACTTGATGAATGAAGTATACCATGGTGTGTTTTTTTTTTTTTTTTTAGGATTTTAGCATCTATATTCATCAGTGATATTTTCCTGTAGTTTTCATTCTTTGTTTTGCTTTTATCTGTTTTGGGGATTACAATGATGCTGGCTTCATCTAAAAACTTTGGGAGTCTTCCTTTTTAAAAATTTTTTTTTGAATAGTCTGTTAAGAATAGAGATTAGCTCTTCCTTAAATGTTTTGTAAAATTATCCTGTGAAACTGTTCTTTAGGGTTTTGTGGGTTGGAAGTTTTTGATTACTTCTTTAATTTCATCACCTGTTATCAGTCTGTTCAGGCTTTGAGCTTTTTTCACTCAGTTTTGGAAGATTATGTTTTTCTTGAAATATGTCTATTTCACCAAGGTTTTCAAATTCCTTGGCACATAATTTTTGGTAGTAATTTCTCTCAATCATTAGTATTTCTGTTTTTTCAGTTGTAATGTCTCCTCTTTTTATTCTGATTTTTTTTTTAAATTGGGCTCTCTCTCTTTTTTTCTTGATGTGTCTCATTAAAGGCTTATTGATTTTGTTTATCTTTCTGATAAATCAGCTCTTGGGTTAATTGGTCCTTTGAATTATTTTATTAGTCCCTATGTCATTTAATTCTGCTCTGATCTTGGTTACGTCCTTCTTTCTAGTTGCTCTGGGCTTTGTTTGTTGTTCCTCCAGTTCTTGTAGCTGCAGATTTAGGTTGTGTTTTTTAAGTGTTTCTATTTTTTTGAGTTAGGCCTGTATCAGTATGAACTTCCCTCTCAGGATTTTCTTTGCTATGTTTCATAAGTTTTGGACTATTGTATGTTCATTTTCATTTGTTTCCAGAAACTTAGTGATTTATTTCTGGATCTAATTATTGACCCATTAATTGTTTAATAGCATGCTATTTAGTCTCCATGAATGTGAGTGCATTTGAGTTTTCCTTGAGGTTGGTTTCTAGTCTCAGGCTTATGTAGTCAGAGAGCGTGCTTGATATGATTTCAATTTTCTTGAATTTGTTGAGGCTTATTTTATGTCCTCTCATTTGGTGTATCTTTGAAAATGTTCCATATGTATTTGAAAAGAAAGTGTGTTTTCCTTCTTTGGAATGAAAAGTCACACACACACACACACACACACACACACACACACACACTCGTTTAAGTACTATTTTGTTTGAAAGTTCTATCCCTTGTGATACAGACTCTGTCCAGCAGGGTCCGTATATTGTGGACATGATGAGCCAATTCACACAGACTGCAGAAGTTCTGTGGAGAAAAGGGGGGTGGCATGGCTACTCTCTGAGTGAGAGAGTGCCCTGACCCTTGCCTGGACAAGCTTTTATCGCTTTTCTGGGAACATTATCTCAAGGAAGATCTTCATTCATCATTGTCAGGCAGTAGTGATCAAATAATAGATAACATTCAAAGAACTATGAGGGCTTATTCTGAGTCAGGGTCAGTTAGATAAAGGGCCATAAAACTTTGGAAAACAAACTTATTTTATGCTTGGACACTTATCATTTAAATTGAGGGTATTAGCAAAGCAGGTTTCACAGGATTTTATTCATTCTTTCTTAGGCCTGATTTCCAGGGGGAACTGCCTGATCCTGCCCAGGGCTGTGCCACCATCTGGCATTGTTTCAAGGTTAAGTCAGGCTGGGGAAGTAAGCCAAAGGATTAGGAGACTTATTGCAGACAGAATGAGAACTCAGGCTATGTCAAAGCCGAGGGGTGAGGGTCCATCACCCCCTTTTTCTATAGACCCCCAAGTCCTTCCCTGAGGCTCCTTCACAACTGTGCCTGTCTTAGGTCATCCCTCCTTTAAGGAATCTTACCTGTCATTGGCCAGTGAGTCATCTGCCTGGGGCCAAGCAGGGTGAAGTAAAAGGGGGCAGAGGCAGCCAGGGAGATACGCTTTGTCTCCTTAGCGGTTTATGGTCCCAAAGTCATTTACTCAGCCTTAGCTATGGGGGTTACAGCTTCTAAAACCAGGCAAGGCACTTCCTGACACCCTTGTTGATGGTGGAGTGTTAAAATTTCTTAGTGTAAGTGTGTTCCAAGCCCTGCCTGGTGTGGCTTAGTGGATTGAGTGTAAGTGGGTTCTGTCTCTATCTTTCTTGAAGTCCTCTAAGATTTCCCTTATGTATTTGGGTGTTCCTACGTTTGGTGCATATATGTGTATAATGCATATGTCTTCTTGATGGATTCTTTCTTTGAGTATTTTGAAGTGCCCTTCTGTGTCTCTTTTTATGTCCCAGGTTTTGAAGTCTATTTTTTTTTGAAGTCTATTTTGATATGAGTATTGCCTTTCTAGCTTTTTTCCCTGTTCATTTGCTTGGAATCTTTTTTTCCAATACTTCACTTTCAATCTGCATAGGTCTTTTTTCCTGAGATGGTTCTCTTTCAGGCAGCATATGTGGAGGTCATGGTTTCTTATCCCTTCAGCTACTCTGTCTTTTGATTGAAGAATTTAAGCCTTTTACATTTAGGTTATTATTATAGGTACTTTTTCATTGCCATTTTACTTTCTTCATGCCTATGTCCCTCTCTGTTTCACTCATTTTCTTCTTTTTCTTAAAGCATTCCCTTTGGTATATCTTGTGTGCTGGTTTGGTGGGGGTGTATTCTTTTAGCCTTCTTTTGTTTGGGGAACTCCTTATTTCACCTTCCATTTTAATTGAGAGCTATGTTGGGTAGAGTAGGCTTGGTTTTAGGCCTTTGTTTTCCACTGCTTGGAATATTTATTGCCATTCCCTCCTGGCTTGTAGTGTTTTCACTGAGAAGTCAGTTGGTAGCCTTATTAGAGCTTCCTTTAATGTGACTCCTGTTTCCTCCTTGCTACATTTAAGAGTCTCCCTTTGTCTTTGATTTTTTTTTTATTTTAATTATGATATGTCTTGGAGTGGGCTTCTTTGGGTTCTTCTTGATTGGGACCTTCTGTGCTTCTTGGATTTGTGTGACTTTTTCTCTCATCAGATTAGGGACATTTTCCATTATTACTTTTTCAAACAGGTTTCTATCTCTTGCTTCTCTTGTCCTTCTGTTATCTCTATTATATGGATATTTTTACATTTCATGTTGTCCCAAATTTTCCTTAACCCCTCTTTATTCTTTTTGAGACTTCTTTCCTTTTCTTACTGTTTCTGTGATTTTTTTCCTACCTTTTTCTCTGGCTCGCTGAGTCAATACTCTATTTCATCTAGCCTCCTCTTGAATTTTTTCTCCTGTGTTCTTCAATGCAGAAATTGCATTTTTCACTTCCTCTGTGCTCTTGTTGATAGTTTCTATGTCTTTATTCATGCTGGTATAATTTGCAGTAACTTCCTTGTAGCTTCCCATAGTTTTTGGTGTATTTCTTGAACACAATATTTGATAGTTGATTTGCCTATATTGCATTTAGCATTCTTTCTGAGGATCCTTCCTTTCCCTTCATTTGGGGGTTGTTTCTTTGTCTTCCCATTTGTGGAACTCTTGTTTGCCTTTGCTTCTTAAATTGATCTGTTTTGACTTTCTGACTTTGTGGTGTGAACTTCTATGGTAGGAAAACTGTGAGATTCAGTGATGCAGTCTTTTCGATTTTCTGAACTTGATGCTCTTGGGATGCCTTTATTCTATTTGTGTTGGCTCTCTGGATATAATTGTGTTTTGATTGTTGTTGGGTTGTTCTTTGGTGGGTACTTCTCTCCAGATGGTTGAGTTAGGGTCACTCCATGCTGCCAGAAGAAAGCCACAAAGCATATGGTGTAAACCCACATCTGCAAAAATATCTCCTTCCTGCAATCTCACTACCAAAAGCAAATGAACCAGTATTCATAAGGGTGTAAAGAGATTAAGAATATTATAAGAAAGGAGAGAAATAAACTATAATATAAATTCTAGTGACTGAATATGCACAAAGTTGAAGGGAAAGAAATAAAGGTTAAGAAGTTATTCAGGAAAGGAAACATTGCTAATGATGGAGAAGACCACATTGGATTTATCTTGGTAGCCTCTAGTATTTACTACTGTTTTTACTTTCTGGATCCTCTTCTGGTGATGTCAGATGGTGATTCCATGTGAGTTTACCAGGGATCTCTGTTTGTGGCTGATTCCTTCAGTTGTTAATCTAGTCACTCTGTACACAGAAGTCATGCTTAAGCACCACAGAGCAGAGACAGAGTCTCTCTTGGTGTTGAGGTTGTTGTTTCCCCTAAGGCTGCTGCCACTTGTAGGAGAGTGATCTGCCTGAACATGATCACTGCTGTCATATGGGGTATGACTCAACACTGGGATCCTGGTATCTATTCTCTCAGATCTCTCCCCAAAACTTATGTCCACAAACCTTCCTCAGGCATCTCTAGCCAACAGTGCCCCCACCTTAGTCAGAGACCCAGGTAAGTGGCTGCAAATGAAAATCTGTGCATTGGCCCTTTAAATGGCCCTTTGCCTCTCCAGCCATCTGTCTCTGGTAGAGAGCAACCCTGCTGCATTTCACCTCCAGTTGTTATCTGTGTTCTTTTTGAGCTCTGGTGTTCTAGGCTGAGGATCCTAGCTTAGAGTTTAGACCCTGTTCTCAGGAGGATATAGCCAGTTCTTAATTATCCCTCTGGTGATACTGCCTGTGGACACCCAGGAGCCTTCTCGAGTTTCCACAGCATTCCTTACCAGTCAGCTAGTGCTGAAGCTGTTTCTTCTCTCTGTTGCGGTTATAAGGCTTCTCTCTCAATATTGTTCAGTTGTTTGTTCCAGATGATTTCTCCAAAATGTAGTTCTAATTCCAGATTGTTCCTGGGAACAGGTTAGTTAGGTTTCCATTCACTCTTCCACCATCTTCCCTTTCAGAGTTTTTACTTTGATCATTTGTAGATTTTAATAATTTTTTGGTAATAGAATGTATCTTTTTTTCTACCATCTTGGCTCAGTTTATTTTTCCTTGCCTTTAGTTCTACTCTGTCTGACCTTAATATTGTCATCCCTGTTTTTTTTTTTACTCTACAAAATGAATTGCACAGTGGCTTGAACATAGGTGATACTCAAATATCCAGAGTGATGGATATGTGTATATCCATTAATACAAATGAGAAAAATAAAAGGTAAATACAGAAAATACACAGCCAGTTTTCTGTGGAAGAGCCAGCTGTTTCATCATATACAGAATATATGAATATTTTCTTTTTATTATCTGAATCCTCAACTCTTTCCTATGACTGACATTATATATTTTTAGAGCTTAAGAAGCTGTGAATATTTATATAACCAGTGAAATATCTCCAATAATCAATGTAATGTGAAAAAATACAGGGATAATAATGTTTAATTATAGCTCCTTTTTGAAACTTAAAATAGTACTATTGTCCATTGGTAATTGACATACTTGGCATTTTAGTTTTCTTACTGTTTTAGTTTTCAGAATAATACAAATTATAAATAAAAATGCATATTGCTTATAACACTGAAGATTCCATGTGAGTTTTATAACTGAGTGGTTTAATGTTTTCATCTTTGTAAGAAGATTTATATATCATGTATAAGTTCATAATATTTGCACGCTTTTAAGGTTTATAAGTGTGTAAGATTTATTCCATTAAAAACGACATGGAAAATGTTTTAATTTTCTAAAGCTTATAAGCATTTTATTTTCTGAAATACAGTGAGCAAACTGTGCTAAAGGGTTATTGTTGAATAAATTGTAAGAATTAGTCAGGAACACAAAATATGAGATATTCACAGACAGAATATAAGTGTGATTTCTTTTTGGCATTAAAATAAGTTTAAAGATTTATTGAACATATGTATACAGGTACAGTGACACTATAGATCTGAAATAATAGACTTTGAAAGCCAAAATTGTTCACACTCATGTAAAATGATACAGAACATCTTTTTTTAAAATAATTTTTTTATTTAATTCTTGTTCAAGTACAGCTTTCTGTCTTATATTCCCAGCCCTGCCCCCGTCCCACCCCCTGCTCCCCACCTCGCTCCCATTTCCGCCCCCCACCCTTAGTTTTGTCCATGTGTCCTTTATACTTGTTCATGTGAGTCCATCCCCTTTTCCCCTATGATTCTCTCCCCTCTCCCCTCTGGACCCTGTCAGCCTGTCCCCTATTTCAGTGTTTTTGGTCATATTTTGCTTCCTTGTTTGTTTTGTTTAGATCCCTGTTAATGGTGATATCATATCGTATTTGTCTTTCACTGCCTGGCTTATTCACTCAGCATAATGCTTTCCAGTTCCATCCATGATGTTGCAAAGGGTAGTAGTTCCTTCTTCCTTTCTGCAGCATAGAATTCCATTGTGTAAATGTACCATAGTTTTTTGATCCAGTCATTTACCAATGGGCATCTAGGTTGTTTCCAACTCTTGGCTATCGTGAATTGTGCTGCTAAAAACATTGGGGTGCATAGGTTCTTTTGGATTGGTGTTTCAGGATTCTTAGGATATATTCCTAGCAGTGAGATTGCTGGGTCAAAAGGCATATACATTTTTAGTTTTCTTAGAAAATTCCATACTGTTTTCCATAGTGGTTGTACCAGTCTGCAATCCCACCAACAGTGAACTAGAGTCCCCTTTTCCCCACAACCTCTCCAGCACTTGTTGTTTGTTTCTTTGTTTATGATAGCCAATCTGACTGGTGTTAAGTGGTATCTCATTGCGGTTTTAATTTGCATCTCTCTGATAGCTAGTGATATCGAGCATCTTTTCATGTGTCTCTGGATTCTCTGTATGTCCTCCTTGGAGAAATGTCTGTTCAAGTCCTCTGCCCATTTTTTAATCGGGTTGCTTGTCTTCTTTGAGTGGAGCCGAATGAGTTCTTTGTATATTTTGGAGATTAAACCCTTATCTGAGGTATCATTGGCAAATATGTTTTCCCAAGCTGTTGCTTCTCTTTGTATCTTGATACTGTTTTCCTTAGCCATGCAGAAGCTTTTAATTTTGATGAGATCCCATTTGTTTATTCTTTCCTTTATGTTCCTTGCTCTAGGGGACGTATCAGTAAAAATATTGCTGCGTGGAATATCTGAGATTTTCTTGCCAAGGCTCTCCTCTAGGGTTTTAATGGTTTCACGGCTTATATTTAAGTCTTTTATCCACCTTGAATTTATTTTGGTGTATGGTGTAAGTTGGTGCTCAAGTTTCATTTTTTTGCATGTAGCTGTCCAGTTCTCCCAACACCATTTGTTGAAAAGGCTGTCTTTACTCCATTTTATGTTATTGCCCCCTTTGTCGAATATTAATTGACTGTAGAGAGTTGGGTTTATTTCTGGGCTCTCTGTTCTATTCCATTGGTCTATGTGCCTGTTTTTGTGCCAGTACCAGGCTGTTTTGATTACAGTGGCCTTGTAATACAGTTTGATATCAGGTATTGTGATCCCTCCTACTTTGTTCTTCTTTCTCAAAATTGCAGCAGCTATTCGGGGTCTTTTCTGGTTCCATATAAATTTTTGAAGTGTTTGTTCTATGTCTGTGAAATACGCCATTGGTACTTTAATAGGTATTGCATTGAATCTGTAAATTGCTTTGGGTAGTATGGACATTTTGATGATGTTAATTCTTCCAATCCATGAACACGGTATATGTTTCCATTTATTTGTGTCTTCCTTGATTTCTTTCTTCAGTGTTGTGTAGTTTTCTGCATACAGGTCTTTTACCTCCTTGGTTAGGTTTATTCCCAGATATTTTATTTTTCTTTTTGCTATATCGAATGGGATTTTTTTCCTGATTTCTGCTTCTGCTGCTTCATTGTTGGTATACAAAAATGCCTTTGATTTCTGGATATTAACTTTGTATCCCGCTGTTATGCCAAATTCATTTATTAGTTCCAGCAGTTTTTTGGTAGAGGCTATAGGGTTTTCCATGTACACTATCATGTCATCTGCAAACAATGCCAGTTTTGTTTCCTCCTTTCCGATTTGGATGCCTTTTATTTCCTTTTCTTGTCTGATCGCTGCAGCTAGAACTTCTAATACTATATTGAATAGAAGTGGTGAAAGTGGGCAACCTTGTCTTGTACCTGATCTTAGTGGAAAAGCTTTTAGTTTTTGCCCATTGAGTATGATGTTGGCTGTAGGTCTTTCATATATGGCCTTTATTATATTGAGGAATGTTCCCTCTATTCCCACCTTGCTGAGTACCTTTATCATAAATGGGTGTTGTACCTTATCAAAAGCTTTTTCCGCATCTATTGATATGACCATGTGGTTTTTGTCTTTGCTTTTGTTTATTTGGTGTATTACATTTATTGATTTGCGTATATTGAACCATCCTTGCATCCCCGGGATGAATCCCACTTGGTCGTGGTGTATGATCTTTTTGATGTATTGTTGGATGCGATTTGCCAATATTTTGTTGAGGATTTTAGCATCTATGTTCATCAGTGATATTGGCCTGTAATTTTCTTTCTTTGTTGTGTCTCTATCTGGCTTTGGGATTAGGGTGATGCTGGCTTCATAGAAAGAGTTGGGGAGTTTTCCCTCCTTTTGGATTTTTTGGAATAGTCTGTGAAGAATAGGGGTTAGCTCTTCCTTAAAAGCTTTGTAGAATTCTCCTGTGAAACCATCTGGCCCAGGGCTTTTGTGTGATGGGAGTTTTTTGATTACTTCTTCAATTTCATTTGCTGTTATTGGCCTGTTCAGGTTTTCTGCTTCTTTTTCATTGAGTTTTGGAAGATTATATTTTTCTAGAAATTTGTCCATTTCACCCAGGTTTTCAAATTTCTTGGCATACAGTTCCGCATAGTAATTTCTTACAATCCTTTCTATTTCTGTGGTATCAGTTGTAATCTCTCCTCTTTCATTTCTGATTGTGTTTATTTGTGTCCTCTCTCTTCTTTTCTTAATGAGCCTACTTAAAGGTTTGTCTATTTTGTTTATCTTTTCAAAAAACCAACTCCTGGATTCATTGATCTTTAGAATTGTGCTTTTAGTCTCTATGTCATTTAATTCTGCTTTGATCTTGGTTATTTCCTTCCTTCTACTTGCTCTGGGCTGTCTTTGTTGTTGTTCCTCGAGTTCTTGCAGGCGTTGGGTTAGGTTGTTTGTTTGAAATGTTTCTATCCTCTTTAGGTGAGCCTGTATCGCTATGAACTTCCCTCTCAGGACTGCCTTCACTGTGTCCCATAAATTTTGGGTTGTGGTGAGTTCATTTTCATTTGTTTCAAGGAGTTTTTTGATTTCCTCCCTAATTTCAATCTTGACCCATTCATTGTTCAATAGCCTACCATTCAGTCTCCATGATTTTGGGTGTTTTGGGTTTTTTCCTGTGGGGTTGGTTTCCAATTTCAGTCCCTTGTGATCAGAGAAGATGCTTGGTATGATTTCTATTTTCCTGAAGTTGTTGAGACTGGTTTTGTGTCCTATCATGTGATCTATCTTTGAAAATGTTCCATGTGCGTTTGAAAAGAAAGTGTATTTAGTTTCTTTGGGATGGATGGCTCTATATATATCAATTAGGTCCATTTCTTCTAGAGTGTCGTTTAATGCTGCTATATCTTTGTTGATATTTTGTTTGGAAGATCTGTCCATTTTTGACAGTGGGGTGTTAAAATCCCCTACTATAATTGTGTTGCTGTCAATATCTTTCTTGAGGTCCTCTAGGATTTTCTTTATATATTTGGGTGCTCCTGTGTTGGGTGCATATATATTTATGATGTTAATGTCTTCTTGGTGGATTCTTCCCTTGAGTATTATGAAGTGACCTTCTGGGTCTCTCTTTATAGCCTTTTTTTTGAAGTCTATTTTGTCTGATATGAGGATTGCTACCCCGGCTTTTTTTTCATGTCCATTTGCTTGGAAAATTTGTTTCCATCCTTTCACTTTCAGTCTGTGGTGGTCTTTTGTCCTCAGGTGAGTCTCTTGTAGGCAGCATATGTGTGGGTCATGCTTTCTTATCCATTCAGCTATTCTATGTCTCTTAATTGGTGCATTTAATCCATTTACGTTTAAAGTTATTATCGAAAGGTACTTATTCATTGCCATTTATGTACCTGTGTTCCTCTCTGTCTCTCTCTTTTCCTTCCTTTCCTTAAAGCAGCCCTTTTAGTAATTCTTGTAGAGCAGGTTTTGTGGAGGCGTATTCTTTTAGACTTCTTTTGTCTTGGAAGCTCTTTATTTGGCCTTCTATCTTGATTGAGAGCCTTGCTGGATAAAGCAGTCTCGGTTGTAGGCCTCTGTTTCTCATTACTTGGAATATTTCCTGCCATTCTTTTCTTGCTTGGAATGTTTCCGTTGAGAAGTCATTAGCCAACCTTATTGGGACCCCCTTGTATGTTACTTCCTTTTTCTCCCTTGCTGCCTTTAGGATTCTCTCTTTGTCCTGGAGGTTTGCCATTTTAATGATGATATCTCTGGCAGTAGGCCTCTTTGGGTTCCACGTGATTGGGACCCTCTGCGATTCCTGAATCCGTGTGACTTTCTCTCTCCTCAACTTAGGAAAATTTTCCGTTATTACTCTTTCAAGTAGGTTTTCTATCCCTTGTTCCTCTTCCTCTCCTTCTGGAATTCCTATTATTCGGATACTATTACGTTTCATGTTGTCTTGCATTTCTCTTAGACTCTCCTCATTTTTTCATTATATGTGTATAATGTATACGTAGATAGATTGTATATATATACATATATATATATAGAAATTGTTTGAACATATAAGGCTTATATATATAAAGTCTAAAGAAACTAATGTTCAAACAATTTCTGTCAATTTATTCTAGAATATTTATTGAGTCCTGTAAATATTTCTTGAATAAATTAAATATATAAATATATGTGATAGCGGTTAAAAGATTATATACTTTACAAAGTATTTTCCCCAATATTTTCAGTAATCATCTGGAAATATTGCATTTTTTCTTCAGCATCTGGAAATATACTAGTTATTGCAGTATTATTGACTATCATTTTAATAGTCATAATAATTATTGACTATTAATAAGGTACATCAAATATGATTAAGTTCATAATAATTATTGACTATTATTTAAGCATAATCCTGCCCCCTCACTGATGAGCCTTTCCTGAGTTCAAGATGAATAGTAGTTTTATGTCTTCTGGTTTGATTCCAACATAATACCCATCATAAACTGATATATGACTTGTTTTACATGTTTAAAGTCCACTCCTAAGCTAGAAGTTCTTTAAGGATAGGAGGATACTTGGTTTTGCAATCATTGCATAGTAATGAGCAAGAAAGAGATATGATAATTAAGAAATGGAAAATGAGTTGAGTGTATCTTAAAATTTTTGGAAGTACCTTTGATAAAAATAAATAAAAATAAAAGTACATAAAATAAATGAAAAAATTCAATGTATGTTTATTGAGATTATAGTCTCTCTGTTATTGGAAAATTTGTTGTTTTTAACTTAGAACACTTGAATTTTTGCTTACAATTGGTTACAATTGGGTTTTTAAAATAAATATTCACAAAATTATAAAGCTAACAAGAAGGAAAAGGAAAATATTGAGTCATCTTATTTTTCAGTTCTATTCTTGTCTCTAGTAGAAACTGTGGCTATATAGAGTTGACTTAATAGGTTTATTAAGATTAGTAATAGCTAAAACTTAATTTTAAGACATTTTATTCTAGGCACTGTTCTACGTAAGCTATATGTATTAACTATTTTTATCCTCATATTAGATAAATAGGCCTGACAATATATTGTTACTATTATTATATTATATTTCTGATTTATAGTGAGTCAATGGAATACAGAAGAGCTATTTTTCCCCAAAGTCAAACACCTTATACAACATGGGTTCAAACTTAATTTTAATTCATCATTCATAAATATTATTCATTTTATCTTATGTTTCAGACACTCTTCTTGATCCTGGGGATACAACAGTATATAAGACAGTGTTCCTACTCTATGTGACTTGTGTACATAATGTTAGGCAGTAATGTTCTATGATGAGCAGTAAAGTAGGGTAAGGGGAAGAAAGGAATGCCTAGGTTGGGGAAGAGTGGTGTTTACCATTATATAGAGAGTAAACAAATAAAGTCTTTCTAATAAAGTCACATTTAAATAGAGATATGAAGGAAGTGATCCAAACAGTCACTGATCTGGGGGAAAAATATTCCTGGGAGATGGAGTAGCAAGTGCAGATTCCCTCAAGTAGGAGAATTCTTTATATGTTTAAACAATAAGGGGCAGCATGGGTAGAGCCCACTTAATAAGATAAAAAAGAGTGGTAGAAAAAGAAGCCAGAGAAATAGAGAAGAGTCAAAACCCTATGAGAAATTCTAGATGATTTAAGCACTTTGTTTTTTATCCCCTTAGAATGAAAACTATGGAAGGAATTTGAAAGGAGTGGTTTTGAAACATAAGGTCACTTCTTGGTTAACAACCATATTGGCTGCTTTATTGAGAATACACAAGTCTTTCCCTTTTTTGAGAAAAAGCAGAAAGACTATTTAGGAAGCTATGATAATAATCCAGATTGAAAATGGTGGTGGTTTGGATCTAGATGGTTGTGGTAGAAGCAGTGGTTGATGATAATTCAAGAGGTTGAGTTCTGGGTACATTTTCAACATCAAAACAATAGAATTTGCTGCCGAAATGTGTGTCTTAATACTGTACTATATTTGGTGGCTTTTTTATGATTGAATATTCTACCGATGTAAAGCAAGAACAAAAGGCCAGGGATTGATCGAGTATGAGAATTGTATAATGAAAAAGAGAAACGGTATTATAGAACCTTCTCTTTAAGACTGAGCATAAGAAACAGTAGTTGTATAGGCTATATAGAAGTCCTGGTATGGCCTAAGTATAACAAACCTGTCTGAGAGACTGAAAGGAAGGATCTCAGGGAACAATAAAGACAATACAATGTGCACATCCTAAAGTTTTTTTTTTGTTTTTGTTTTTTATTTAATTCTTGTTCAAGTACAGTTTTCTGTCTTATATTCCCAGCCCTGTCCCCCCAGTGCTCCCCACCACCCTGTCATTTCCACCCCCCACCTTAGTTATTTTCCATGTGTCCTTTATACTTGTTCATGTGAGTCCTTCCCCTTTGTTTTAAAAAAGAAAAAGCCACTAATTTAAAATAAGTAATTTTACTTGTCATAACTATTCAGTTTGCTTCCATAACATTAAAAAAGTGTGTGTATCTTATATCAGTGTGTATTATAGTATTTTTGACTTACAAATTGTTTGACATTGTCTTTTTCTCAGATAAAATGTGAAGAAGTTTTCTATCTTAGAAACACCAGAAACACCAAGTAGATTCGCTGAACAACTAAAGTTTCATTTCTATGAACATAAATTATAATGTTTTACAGTGTTTAGACTGTGATGGAATTTAAGGTTTCTTACCAAACAGAGAAAACGTGGGTCAACTCATGGTCAGCCATGAGTTTTGTATCTCATTTCCTATGGGAATGTTGCTTCCACTTGAAGAGGACAATATTTTAGGCCTATTTAGAATAAAACTTATATATTGTTGAAGATATGTTTGAGGTCCCAGTTGGGGTTTTCTGAATTTGTTATCTTACAAAGTAATATTCATCTCTTAGAAAATGTATTGTAAAGTAATATCTGACACTCTTCAATCAACTTATTATATTTTGATGACCATTTCTACCAATGAACAGAAATAGAATAACTGGAATAATACAGATGAAGTTAAGAAGTCATTGATGAACAGCAACAGAATAAGCCAGGCGGTGAAAGACAAATACTATATGATCTCACCTTTAACAGGAATCTAAACAACAAAACAAACAAGCAAGCAAAATATGACCAACGACACTGAAATAGGGAACAGGCTGACATGGTGCAGGCGGAAGAGGGGAGAGAATCATAGGGGGAAAGGGGATGGACTCACATGAACAAGTATAAAGGACACATGGACAGTAACTAAGGGTGGGGGGGGAAATGGGAGGGAGGTGGGGAGCAGGGGGCGGGAGGCGGGCAGGGCTGGGAATATAAGACAGAAAGCTGTACTTGAACAAGAATTAAATAAATAAATAATAATAATAATAACAATAATAATTCATCTTAAAAATAGATTTCCTACCTTAATAGATTTGTGACCTTAAAAATAAGTGACAAGAGAATCATAGGGGAAAATGGGATGGACTCACATGAACAAGTATAAAGGCCACATGGACAATAACTAAGGGTGGGCAGTGGAAATGGGAGGGAGGTGGGGAGCATGGGGCGGGGGGCAGGCAGGGTTGGGAATAGAAGACAGAGAGCTGTACTTGAACAAGAATTAAATAAAAAAAATATTAAAAAAAATAAGTGACAAATTATGGTCATAAAATTCTCCCATCCTTGAATGCATCTCTTTTTTACAATGTGACTTGGATGCCTCTCTCACGCAAAATGTTTTCCTTCATTCTCTTGAATAAGAGGCCTTTTGATGAATAGACAGTGACACACATGACATTAGCTCAGAAAATAGTAAATTACACCAACTGAAAAATATAAACAAGTTCTGAAAGGGTGTGCCTACATCCTAGTAAGTTATTGGGGGCAAATTATTTTGAAGGCATTAAATAGTAGATAATTTATAAAAATATCTAAAAAGTTGTAAGCACATAAAATATCCTCTAGTGGTTCTCTGAAAAAGAAATACTGTGCTGAACAAACCATTTAACTGACCTGGCTTTTCTAACCTAGTATTTTATGTTTTAAGTATGTAGAAACAAATAAAAGCTTTATTTTCATAGTTTAAGTATAAAAATCACTACGAAGAGCTAAAAAGTTTATACCTTTTAGTTTTCAAACTTTTAATGAAATACCAAAAAAACCCTTCAGATTTTAGTTTTATTTTTCCTAATTTAAAATGAGGTCACATATCCTTTAAAGAAAGGATGAGGTTTATATCAGTTAATATGAGTGGTTAAAACTGCACAGGTAAGTTATTGTAATGATGTTTTAAAAGACATTCCTAGGCAATTAGCTGAATAGACAAAGAAAGAAATTAAAGAGTGGGTGGAAGAAGAGTTCCATATCTTTGACAATAAAACAATAGGAGATGGTTTTCGGTTTGGTACAAGAAATAAGAAGGTGAATGTCTATAAAAGATTACTGTCTCTTTTTCTTTTTAAATAGTAGGAGGTGTGAATCTGTTAGAGAGCAATGCTGTTGTCTTTTCTTTGATCTTCAGTTTTTGTATGTTGTTAGGTAAATTTTGATGCACTTTGTATAAAGAGGACTATTAATGAATGAATGTTTTTTTTAATATAATTTTTATTTAATTCTTGTTCAAGTACAGGTTTCTGTCTTATATTCCCAACCCTGCCCGTCCCCCGCCCCCTGCTCCCTGCCTCCCTCCCCTTTCCACCCCCCACCCTTAGTTATTGTCCATGTGTCTTTTATACTTGTTCATGTGAGTCCATTCCCTTTTCCCCTATGATTCTCTCCCCTCTCCCCTCTGGGCCCTGACAGCCTGTTCCATATTTGAGTGTCATTGGTTGTATTTTGCTTGCTTGTTTGGTTTGTTTAGATTCCTGTTAATGGTGAGATCATATGATATTTGTCTTTCACCGCCTGGCTTATTTCGCTCAGCATAATGCTTTCCAGTTCCATCCATGATGTTGCAAAGGGTAGTAGTTCCTTCTTCCTTTCTGCAGCATAGAATTCCATTGTGTAAATGTACCATAGTTTTTTGATCCAGTCATTTACCGATGGGCATCTAGGCTGCTTCCAACTCTTGGCTATCGTAAATTGTGCTGCTATGAACATCGGGGTGCATAGGTTCTTTTGGATTGGTGTTTCAGGGTTCTTAGGATATACTCCCAAGAGTGGAATTGCTGGGTCAAAAGGTACGTTCATTTTTAGTTTTCTTAGAAAATTCCATACTGTTTTCCATAGTGGTTGTACCAGTCTGCAATCCCACCAACAGTGAACTAGAGTCCCCTTTTCCCCACAACCTCTCCAGCACTTGTTGTTTGTTTCTTTGTTTATGATAGCCAATCTGACTGGTGTTAAGTGGTATCTCATTGTGGTTTTAATTTGCATCTCTCTGATAGCTAGTGATATCGAGCATCTTTTCATGTGTCTCTGGATCCTCTGTATGTCCTCCTTGGAGAAATGTCTGTTCAAGTCCTCTGCCCATTTTTTGATTGGGTTGCTTGTCTTTGAGTGGAGTCGAGTGAGTTCTTTATAAGTGTCTTTGAGATCATCAGGTAGCAGTGTTGTGGTGTTTTCTGTGGCAACTGTAACTTTCCCACTTGACAGGAACTTACAGAGTAAGGTGGGTGAGTTAAAGTTGGTATGACTATTTAACTTTTTTCACTTTCTAATTTAAAGCATTTCAAATTGGTACTTCAATATGGTATAGATATTTTATTTTCATTGATAAATATTATGTTTATTTGTGTAGCCATTCCATTCTTGTTACTGGTATATTTCACTGTGTTCTGATTATCCAAGGGGAAAACAATTCAGCTTTAAACTACCCAGATATTAGCACTTTTAAATATTAGTCTTCTTCCTCATTCTTCTGTCCTTGGAGTTAGAAAGTCCTTGGGTTCAATCTTATTTCTGCTACAGTGTGATCTAAAGTTATTTGTCTCTCTTAATCTGTTTTGTCATCTGTAAAATGGAAATGTAATAGAACCTATCTCAAAAGATCTTCATGAGGACTGAATTCAATCATGTATATGAAGTGCTTAGTACTCTATCTGATGCATAGTAAAAAACAGTAATTACAAGCCACTATATAATGCATTATTTTCCACTTTTAAAATAAATGCATCTAGGGCCTCTATATCCAATAGAACTTATGATTATCATGAAAACGTTTATACCTACATTGCCCAATATGGTAGCCACTGGCAGCAACACCTGGCTATTAAAAACCTGAAATATAACTAATGCCATTAAATCATGGAACTTGATATTTTACTTAATTTTTTTATGTTTAAGTAGTCATATGTGGGTAGATCTTTCCAATGTTGGATATTGTGGGTATAGCATAAACTATTTTCCCCTGAGAAATTATGTTATTAGCATTTCAGTTGGAATCATGGGGTTTCTTTTCTTAAGTTTTTAAAATTTAAATTAAATTTATTGGGTAACATTGCTTAAAAACTTTTATAAGTTTCAAATTTACAGTTCTGTAATACCTTATCTGTACATTGTATTGTGTGTTCATCATCCAAAATATCATCTATTTTCTTTTTTTTTGTATCTTAGTAGCTCTTTATTTTTATCAACTCTATTTTCATCACCATTGATCCCTATTTTATCCTCTTTTACCTCCCCCAGACCTCTTTTCCTCTTGTAATCAGCATACTATTGTCTGTGTCTCTGAGTTTTGGTTTTTTTTTTTTTGCTTAATCCCTTTACTCTTTTTCACCCAGCTCCCCAACATTCTCCCCTCTAAGAGCTGTCAGTCTGCTCTCTTTATCCATGAGTCTGTTTTGATTTTGTTTGTTTTATTTGTTTTATTAGATACAACAAATAAGTGAAATTATGTGGCATTTGCTTTTCTCTGACTGGCTTATTTCACTTAGCATAAATACTCTACAGGTCTATCCATACTGTCAAAATAAGTAAGATTTCTTTATTTTATTACAGTCAAGTAGTATTCAAATTGTGTATATGTACCACAGCCTTTTTATGCAGTCACGCACTAGTGGACACTTGGTCTCCTCCCAAATCTTGACTATTGTCAATAATGCTGCAATGAATGTAGGGGTGCATATGCATTTTTGAACCAATGCTTCAGGTTACATCTGATGTATTCCTGGAAGTGGAATTGCTGGATCACAAGGCAGTTACATTTTTAATTTTTTTACAAAACTCCCTACCGTTTTCCATGGTGGTTATACCAGTCTGCATTCCCACCAACAGAGGCTTCCTTTTAATCACATCCTTGTCAAGACTTGTTTGTTGATTTATTGATGATAGACATTCTTACAGGCATAAGATCATAACATCATTGTAGTTTTTCTTTGATGATTAGAGACATTGAGCATTTTTCATGTTTATCTGCCATCTGTGTGTTCTCTTTGGAGAAGTTTTCATTCAGATGCTTTGCCCATTTTTAAATTGGATTGTTTGTGTTTTGAGTATTAAGTTGCATAAGTTCTTTATAAATTTTGGATATTAACCACTTATCAGATGTATCATTGGTGAATGTGTTCTCCCCCATTCAGTCATGGGCTGTCTTTTCATTTTGTTGATAATTTCTATTGCTTTGCAAAAACTTTTCAGTTTGATGTAGTTTCACTTGTTTGTTTTTTGTTTTGTTTTTCGTGACTGAGGAAATACATCAGAAAGAATATTGCAACAAGAAATGTTCAAGATTTTACTACCTATTTTTATAATTTTAATAGTTTTGAATTCATACATTAAAGTTTTTAATCTATTTGAGTTTATTCTTGTGCATGGCATAAAATAAAAGGTGGTGAAGTTTCATTTCTTTGCAGGTTACCTTACAATTTTTCCAGCATCATTTCTTGAATAGATTGTCTATATACCATTGTATGTTCCTACCCTCTTTGTCAAATATTAATTGATCATAAAGGCATGGGTTTATTTCTCAGTTCTCTATTCTATTTAATTGATCTATATGTATGTTTTTTTTTATTTTTTTAAATTTATTTATCTTTAGAGGGGAAGGGAAGGAGAGAGGGAGAGAACTATCAATCTATGGTTGCCTTTCATGCATCCCCTGCTGGGAACTGGCCTGCAACACAGGCATGTGCCCTGACTGGGAATAGAACCTCGATCCTTTGGTTCACAGGCCCCCACTCAATCCACTGAGCTACACCAGCCAGGGCTATATATATGTTTTTATACCAGTATCATGCTGTCTTTTTTCTTTTTTTGTTACTGTTCAAATACAGTTGTCTACATTTCCCTATCACCACTGCCCAGGACCCCAACCATCCCCACCTCCCACCCTCAATCCTAACCGTCTTTAACTTTATCCATGTGTCATTTATACATGTTCCCTGACAACCCTCCCTGCTTTTGCCCCCCATTATCCCCTCCCCCGTCTCCTCTGGTTACTGTCAGTTTGTTCTTAATTTCAGTGTATCTGGTTATATTTTGCTTGCTTGTATGCTTTGTTGATTCAGTTCCACTTATGGGTGACATCATATGGTATTTGTCTTTCACCACTTGGCTCATTTCACTTGATTACTATGGCCTTGCAGTATAGTTTGATGTCAGATTGCATAATTCCTCCAACTTTGTTCTTCTTTCTCAAGGCTCTTGTGACTATTCAGGGTCTTTTTTGGTTCCATATAAATTTATGAAATATTTGTCCTAATTCTGTGAAATATGTCATTGGTATCTTGACAGGAATTGCATTAAATCCATAAATTATTTTTGTAGTATGGATTTTTTAATGATGCTAATTCTTTCTATTCATGAAAATGATATATGTCTCCACTTACTTGCATTTTCTTCAGTTTATGTCTTCAGTGTCTTATAATTTTCCAAGTATAGGTCTTTTACATTTGTTATTAAATTTATTCCTAAGTATTTTTATGCACTTAGATGGGATTGTTTCTTAGCTTTCTTTTCTAATAGTTGATTGTTGGTGTATAGAAATACCACCAATTTCTGGATATTTATTTTGTATCCTGCTCTTTACTGAATCCATTTATCAGTTCTAGCAGTTTTGAGTGAAATCTTTAGGGTTTTCTGTATACTGTATCTTGCCTTCTGCAAATTTTACAGTTTTATTTCTTCCTTTTCAATTTGGATGCCTTCTATTTCTTCTTCTTTTCTGATTTCTGTGGCTAAAACTTCTAGTAATATGTTGAATAAGAGAATTAAAAGCAGATACCCCTCTCTTGTTCCTGAAATTAAGGGAATGGTTTATTTTCTGCCCATTAAATATGATGCAGACAGTGGGTTTGTAATATATGGTCTTTATTATGTTGATATCTGTTTTCACTATTCTCAATTTACAGACAAGTTTTTATCACAAATGTGGCTGGATTTCATCAAGTGCTTTTTCTTAATTTATTAATGTGATTATGTGATTTTTTTTTTTTGCTGTAACACATTCATTGTTTTGTTGATATTATATCACTTTGCATCCCCAGAATATATCTCACTTGATTATGGTATATGGTTTTTAATGAATTACTGGATCCAGTTTTCTAATATTTTGTTGATAATTTTAGCATCTATGTTCATCAGAGACATTAACATATAATTTTCTTCTTTGTAGTGCCTTTATCTGGTTTTGAAAGCAAGGTAATGCTGGCCTTATAAAATTAGCTTGGGGGTGTTTCCTCCTTTGGGAATTTTTGGAATAGTTTGAGAAGTATTTGTGTTTGTTATTCTTTGAACACTTGTTAATATTCAACTGTGAAGTCATCCAGTACAGGACTTTTGTTTGTTGGGATTTTTTAAATTATTACTTCAGTTTAATTAATTTTAATTAGCCTATTCAGTTTATCTGATGCTTCCTTATTCTATTTTGGAAGCCTGTTTGTTTTTAGGAATTTATCCATATCATCCAGATTGTCCAATTTGTTGGCATATAGTTGTTTGTAATATTTTCTTACAAACCTTTGTATTTCTGTGGTGTCAGTAGTTACCTCTCTTCTATTTCTGATTTTATTTATTTGGGTTCTCTCTGTTTTTCTTGATGAGTCTGGTGAAATGTCAATCTTGTTTATCATTTCAAAGACAAAGCTCTTGGTTTCATTGATATTTTGTTTTGTTTTTTAAAACTCTATTTCATTTATTTTTGCTATAGTATTTACTATTTCATTCCTTCTACTCACTTTAGACTTTGTTATTCTTTTTATAGTTCATTAAGTGTAAAGTAAGATTGGTTTTTTTTTTTATTTTTCTTGTTTATTGGGATAGGCTTGCAATACTCTGAATTTTACTCTTAGAACTGCTGGGTGCCATAGATTTTGGGTTGTTGTGTTCTCACTTTCCTTTCTTTTAATGTTACTTATGATTTTTCCCTTGATCTCATTGTTAAACCATTCATATTTTAGTTCTATATTATTTAGCCTCAGTGTCATTGTGTATTTTTATTATTTTCTTGTGATTGATTTCTATTTTCACATCACTGTAGTCAAAGAAATACTTGATATAATTTCAATTGTCTTAAATGTATAGACTTGCTTTGCATCCTAACATGTAGGATCCTAGAAGGATCCTTTGCATCCTAACATCCTAACTCTCCTAGAAGATGTTCCATGTGCACTTGAAAAGACTATATTCTGTTGCTTTAGGGTCACATGCTCTGAAGATATCAATTAATTCTATCTGGTCTAGTGTTTCTATTAAGGCTCCCATATCTTTGCTGATTTTCTTTCTGAAAGATCTTTTCATTGTTATCAATGAAATGTTAAAATCCCCTATTATGACTTTTTTTACTCTTGATCTCTCTCTTTGTGTCCATCATGACTTGCTTTATATATTTAGATGCTTCTATGTTGGGTAAACAAATGTTTACAAGGGTTTTATCCTCTAGTTAGATTGTTCCTTTTATCACTATGTGTCTTACTACAGCCTTTGTTTTGAAGTCTAGTTTGTCTGATGTAAGTATTGCTACCCAAACTTTTTTCTTTTCCCTTTACATGATATATTTTGCACTTTCCATTCCTTCACTTACAGTGTGTATTTTTCATTCTGAGATGGGTCTCTTGTAGATGGCACATATAATGAGCAGCTCTATATTTTTTGTTTGGATCATTTAAGAAATTTGCTTTTAAAGTGATTATTGATAGGTAGGTATTTAATGCCACTTTATTTACTTATTTTTAGAGAGAGGGAAAGAGGGAAAAAGAGAGAGTGAGAAACATTGATGTGTGAAACATGGATCAGTTGCCTCTTATGTGAGACCCAACTTAGACAAACCCACAACTCAGTTAATTCCTGACCATGAATTCAATGGAGACCTTTCACTTTGTGGGATGATGCCCAACCAACTGAGCCACACTCTTCAGTGCATATAATTTTATTCTTTATATATATACACCTGTTTTTTCCTTCTTTTTCTTAATAAAGACAGTGACATTTCGTATGATACTCTTTTGGTGGTAATGAACTGTTAGTTGTTTCTTGTCTGGGATCTCTTTATCTGTCCCTTAATTTTAAATGATATCCTTGCTGTTTAAGGTAGTCTTGATTATAGGCCCTTGATTTTCATTACTTTGAATATTTCATGCTAATTCCTTCTGGCCTACAAACTTTCTGTTGAGAAATCAGCTAACAGTTTTATGGGAACTACCTTGTAGGTGGTCTTTCCCTTACTGATAAGATTCTCTCTTTGTCTTTGACATTTGCCATTTAGTTATCATATGTCTTAGTGTGGATGTCTTTGAGTTTATCTTGATTGGGACTCTCTGCACTTCCTGGTGTTGTGTTAGGAACCAGGTTAGGAGAATTTTTAGTCATTATTTCTTCAAATAGATTCTTTATCCCTTGCTCTCTCTCAACTCCTTTTGGTATCACGATGTTCTCATATTGTCATATTATTATCACGATACAGATGTTGTCATATTTCATATTGTCCCAAAGATCCCTTAAACTATCCTCATTTTTAAACTTCTTTTTTTTTCCTTTGTACTGCCCTGATTGGGTGTTTTCTGCTACCTTGTTTTCCAGTTTGCTGATTTGATCCTCTCCTTCATCCAACTGATTCTTTATTCCTTGTACTGTATTCTTCAGTTCAGATATAGTAGTCTTCATTTCTGCCTGACCTTTTTTATGGTTTCTATGCCTCTTTTCATGCTGCTCTGTTTTTCACTAAGTTCCTTGTGGTTTTGAGTTCCTTGACTTTTGATCTTTATATCCAGTAAATTACCTCCCTTAATTTTGTTCAACCATTTTCTGGAGATTTCTACTGTTTTTTCTTTTTTCACTTGGGGCAGGTTTCTTTATCCTCATTGTGGCTGTCTCTGAGTGTGTGTGTTTTGTATTAGATAGATCTGCTATGCATCCCAGTCTTGTAGGATTGCTTATGTAGTAGATATTACATGGGATCCAGTGATACAGTCTTTTTGGTCACTTTAGCCATGTACTCCAGCAATGTCCCTTGTGTGGGTTAAATGATTCTTTCTTTTGCAATTGAGTCTTCTTTGCTGTAGTGGTCCTCAGCCCAGAACCACACAACTCAGCCACTGCCCACAACCTCTGAATCTGTCCAGACCTCTATACCCCTGTTCAGCATGGTATGATCTCAGTAGGGCAGGGTGACAGGGTGACAGAGACTCCAGATGTTGGGGCTATTGCATCCTCCAGGTTGATGCCATGTGGTGAGAAGTGCTCCACCCGAGAAAGATGTCCTCTGTAGTGTGGGAGAAAGACTCGGCATGGGGACCTCAGCTCTCTCACCAAATCCACAAACCTCAGTCTCTCCTCAAACAACCCTAGTGTGCTTTGCCCTCCCTCAACTGGAACCCAGTGCGAGTGGCTGTGAACGAGATTTTGTGTGCTAGACCTTTAAGGGGGAAGTTGTGTCTCTGACTTCTGTTTCTCCCTGGAAGACAGAATTCCCACTGATTTTTACAAACAAATGTTGTATGGGTACCTTTTCCCACCTCCAGTGTTCTGGTTGATTTTCCTACCATTCTTAATTTGGCTTCTATAAATCCTTGGTTCTAAGAATTCTGTTCAGTTAGTCATTAGTTGGTTACTTGAGTCGATTACTTTGTATTTCAATTATAATTTCAATTTTGTCCTGGGAGGAGTCTAGTATAGCTTCCATCTACTCCACTAACATCTTGGACCTTCGAGAATCATGGGGTTTCAGCATCTAGTGATCTCTCCCCCTGGTTAATGATGCATATTGATAGAAACTGTAATTTTCATACTTTTTACCTTTATTCTCTTTTCATTCTTCCTTAATCTGTCCCTGCTCAGGACCGTCTCCCTGCCAATTTCTATAATACTTTCTCTCTGTGAATTCTTCTGCTCATTTTTCTTTTATCAATGAATTCCCTATACTCTTAGCCTACATTTCTCATTTTAGCTCTGTCTGACAATAAAAGTATGGGGTTATTTTCTTTTGATGAAAAAAAAATTTCCATCTACCTTGTTTGGAACCTAGCTCCATTTTCGTCCTTGTTCTTCAATCTTTTCTTCATCACCAGTTTCTTTCATTGCCTTCACTTACTATTCTGCATTAAGTTATAACTATCAAATATATTTTTTAGAGATTTACCCCTATATGGACATGTATACTTGCTAATAACTTAAATTGTGGTTCAAATATACATAATAGGAAATTTAACTTTTTAAGGGTTGGTGTGAGCAATGGGGAAAAAGCAGAACTGTAACTGAACAATAATAAAAAAATATTTAAAAAGAATTGGCTCAGTAGCATTAAATATTTTTTAAGTTTTGTACAACCATTTTCAGAACTTTTTTAATTTTGCAAAACTAAAATTCTGTACCAATTAAACAGTAAATAATTCTTCCTTTACTCCCCTCACAGAGCCTGGTAACCACCATTCCATTTTATGTTCGTATGAATTTTATATATTTTTTTATTTTTTAACCATTTTATTTATTTTTAAACATTTTTATTGTTGTTCAAATACACTTTTATGCCCTTTTCCTCATAACTTCCCACCACCCGAGCCTTCCCTACCTTCTTCCTCTGTTTCCAACTCCCATTGTTATTGTCTATTTGTCCTTTAGAGTTGTTCCTGTAAACTCTTCACCCTTTGCCCCTGTTATCCCTTCCCTTCTCCCCTCTGATTACTGTCAGCTTGTTCTCAATTTCAATGTCTTTCCTTTTATTTTACTTTCTTGTTCATTTTGTCAATTATATTTCTGTTAAAGGTGAGATCATATGATACTTTTTATTTCCCTGCCTGGCTTGCTTCACTTAGCATAATGCTCTGTATTTCCATCCATATTCTTTTTTTTTTCAAAAATTTTTTATTTAATTATTTTTCAAGTACACTTTTCTGTCTATTACTCCCATCCCATCCCGCCCCCGTGCTCCCTCCTCCCTCCCATTTCCACCCTTCTCAGTTGTTGTCCATGTATCCTTTATATATGTTCCTCTAAATCCCTCCCCTATTTTCCCTGAAATTCCCTCCCCTCTCCCCTCTGGTCACTGTCAGCCTGTTCTCTATTTCAGTGTCTTTGGTTATATTTTGCTTGCTTGTTTGCTTTGTTGTTTAGCTTCCTGTTAGAGGTGAGATCATATGGTATTTGTCCTTCAACACCTGGCTTATTTCACTCAGCATAATGCTTTCCAGTTCCATCCATGTTGTTGCAAAAGGTAGGAGCTCCTTCTTTCTTTCTGCAGCATAAAATTCCATTGTGTATATGTACCATAGTTTTTTGATCCATTCATTTACTGACGGGCACCTAGGTTGCTTCCAACTCTTGGCTATTGTAAATTGTGCTGCTATGAACATTGGGGTGCATAGGTTCTTTGGGATTGGTGTTTTAGGGTTCTTAGGATACAATCCCAGCAGTGGAATTGCTGGGTCAAAAGGCAAGTCCAATTTTAGTTTTCTGAGAAAATTCCATACTGTTTTCCATAATGGTTGTACCAGTCTGCAATCCCACCAACAGTGGACCAGAGTCCCCTTTTCCCCACACCCTCTCCAACATTTGTTGTTTATTGCTTTGTTTATGATAGCCATTCTCACCGGTGTAAAGTGGTATCTCATTGTAGTTTTAATTTGCATCTCTCTGATAGCTAGTGATATTGAGCATCTTTTCATGTGTCTCTGGATCCTCTGTATGTCCTCCTTGCAGAAGTGTCTGTTCAAGTCCTTTCCCCATTTTTTAATTGGGTTAGTTGTCTTCTTAGAGTGAAGTCGTGTGAGTTCTTTGTATATTTTGGAGATTAAACCTTTGTCTGAGGTATCATTGGCAAATATGTTTTCCCATACAGTTGGTTGTCTTTTTATTTTAATGCTGTTTTCTTTAGCTGCACAGAAGCTTTTTATTTTGATGAGATCCCATTTGTTTATTCTTTCCTTTATATTCCTTGCTCTAGGGGACATATCAGTAAAAATATTGCTGCATGAAATATCTGATATTTTCCTGCCAATGTTCTCTTCTAGGACTTTAATGGTGTCACAGCTTATATTTAAGTCTTTTATCCACCTTGAATTTATTTTGGTGTATGATGTAAGTTGGTGCTCAAGTTTCATTTTTTTGCATGTAGCTGTCCAGTTGTCCCAACACCATTTGTTGAAGAGGCTGTCTTTACCCCACTTTATGTTACTGCCCCCTTTGTCAAATATTAATTGACTGTAGAGAGTTTGGTTTATTTCTGGGTTCTCTGTTCTGTTCCATTGGTCTATGTGCCTGTTTAATGCCAGTACCAGGCTGTTTTGATTACAGTGGCCTTGTAATACAGTTTGATATCAGGAATTGTGATCCCTCCTACTTTGTTCTTCTTTCTTAACATTGCAGCTGCTATTTGGGGTCTTTTATGGTTCCATATACATTTTTGAAGTGTTTGTTCTATGTCTGTGAAATATGTCATTGGAACTTTAATAGGTATTGCATTGAATCTGTAAATTGCTTTGGGTAGAATGAATTTTAATAATCTAGGTATCTTCGATAAGTGGAGTCATATAAACTTTTCCTTATATAGTTAGTTTATTTTATGTTGGAGTCCATTCTGCTTGGTGTGAGCTCAGCCCCCAGTGGCAAATATTTACCCAAAATAACTTCCTATAATCTATGCTAAACCTTCCAAGGATGAGTGTAACCAGTTCAACCACTTTTGCCCTTTTCATTTGCAAATATCCCTCTTCTGTGATGTGCTTAGCAGCATTGGCTCTTTTGTTTTCTGTAAAAGGAAACCACCGAAAGCAACCTGTGCATGGTAAATGAGGACCATCAATAAAGGCCTGTGGTGGCAAAGGCCACAGCTTTTACTACCCTTGAGAGAAAAGCCATGCTGTCCCTTTTTCTCCACCAGACTCTGTAGTCCCTGTGACTGTCTCATTTCATCCATAATGACGCAGACACTGCGGGCCAGTGTCCTCATCAATTTTATTTATAATTAATGATTTAAAGGTTCATTTGTTTTTTAGCTTTTCTCAGGAATTATTTCTATTTAAGGCTGAATATTCTTTTGTATGCCTATATCACAGTTTACTTATCTATTCATGTGTTGATGGCCATAGACATGTAAATTGGAACTGTATTTTTCATTTATGGAATTCATTGTAATCAAATGATCAAATAACTGTTTTTATAAGCTACCTCTAAGACATGACGTTACAGTTGTTATATGGTATTTGTTCAAGAGGGAATTTACCCACAGATGGATTAATATTAGGACACATTTATTTGAAGAGAATGTAGGCAGATAAAAAATCAGATTAAAAATTCAAAGTGAGTACAAAAATACACTTTGAAAACTACTATTTGTCTGCATGCAAGCTACCTTTTTGTTAACAAAAAGACAACACATATTAGAATATATTGTTTTAAACATAGCATAGCAGGTGAGATAATCCAAATCCTTCTTACTGGGGCTTTGATCTTAGAGCTATTGCTTCTGATGTTCTTAAAGCTGTTGCTTCTTCAGTGTACTCTGTTATTGCCACTACTCACTCTGATGATGACTAAAATCTCTACCTTCGTGGGCTTCATGGTAGAAAACCAATTTCAGATTTTCAAACCATCTACGGAATACACAAACTCTGTAGGTCACTCATTTTTGTTACTGTGACTCTGTGGCACTATTATGACTTCAAAGAAAAAATTAAAAATAACATATGCAGGACTACTCAGGAATTTCATGTTTTGTGTGTGAGCATTCATGTGGGTTTATGTGGGTGTTTATTTCCTAGTATTTGTTTCTTGATTTCCATTGCTTATAAATTAATACCACTAATTATGGGTTGAATATGTATTTTAATGGAACCATGATCAGCAACTGAGAAGAAAATACTTCTCCCACCACCCCCTTTTTTTGTGAAATCAGACCAATGATTAATCATTTTGTAAGGACAAATTTAGGTCATAATATCTGTGTCATCTTTTGTTGAGATATAATTGATGTATAACTCTTTACTTGCATTTTAACTACTGCTCATAAAATTTTTATTTTCCTGGGGCTAGCTTAGCATTCTACAAAGATATTTTCTTTGTTTCAATTCTTGAAGTCATGTCATTTGCAACTGGATGTTCTAGGAAAATAAACTAATAATACGTGTAATTTATGTACCAGTTTCTGAGAAGTTGTTGATAAAGAGTTTGATATAGTTTAGGGTATAACATATAGGGGTATAACAAGAGAACAGCATACAGTTGTAAATAAATGTAAATTGTTCAGAAGGTAGTCATATTGTTGATATTTTAAATTAGAAAAAAAGAGAAACAATTATTTGTAGTCAATATAACTTAGAAAAGGAAAGTATAGACAGAAAACTGTACTTGAAAAATAATTAAATAAAAATTAAAAAAAAAAAAAAAGAATCTCCTGGTCATGGAAGGAAAATGGCAGAGGAGTGAATAGAAGTCACACTGGCCCCCTCCCAGCACCAATCTGGAATTATAACTCAGTTGTGGAGAAACCACCCTGAACAAACAACTGAGCAATAGTCAGAGAGAAGCGTATTACTCTGGGCATCCAAAACCAGCTTCAGCACAACCGATCTGGTAAGGAGAGTGGTGGAGATTTGAGAGAGCTGGCTGGATATCCATGGGTGGCAATGCTAGTGGGATAATTAAGCGACCAGTGGGATCCCCCTGAGAAAATTGGGGTCTAAACCCTAACCTGGGATTCCCAACCTAAAACAACAGAGCCCAAAAAGTACACAGATAACAACCAGTGGAAAAAGCAGCAGGGTCACTGTCTGCCAAAGGCAGATAGTTGGAGATGTAAGGGCTGATTAAAGGGCCAAGACACATATTTTCATTTGCAGCCACTTATCTGGGACTCAGGCAAAGACAAGAGCAGAGCAGGGTGGAGACACCTGAGGAGAAACTGGGTACAGAAGCTTTGGGGAGAGAACTGAGAAAGTAGCCCCTGGGATCCAGTGCTGATTGAACCCCATATGCAGCTATCATCCTGCTCAGGCAAACCATTCCCCTCTGAGAAGCAGCTACCTGACTGGAAACAGTAGCCCCCACCATAGGAGAGATTCTGCCCCACCCTATGATGCTTAAACCTGACTGCTGAGTGTAGAGGGGCCATGTTAACAATTGAAGGAAACAGCAGTGACAGCAGATCACTGGAAGTATTGAAAAGGCTGCCTGAGATCAGACAGGGTCAACATTTGACATCACCACAGGCAGATCCAGAGAGGAAAAAAAGAAGTAAATACAAGAGGCTACTGAGATGAAAGCCACTGTGGTCTTCTTCATGATTTTCAATATTTTCTTTCCTGCATAGCTTTATAACATTCATTTCTTGTCCAGTGAATTTGTATATAATAAATCACTAGATTTTATAATATAGTGTATTTCATTTCACATATATTTTTCCTTCCATTCTCTTTGCCCATTTTACCTTAGGATGATACTGGCTTCATAAAAAGTTTGGGAGTCTTTCCTCTTCTTGGATTTTTTGGAATAGTCTGTGAAGGATAGGGGTTAGCTTTTCCTTCAGTATTTTGTAAAATTCTCCAGTGAATTGTCTGGTCCAAGGCTTTTGTGTGATGGGAGTGTTTTTATGAATGCTTCTATTTCTTCAGCTGTTATTGGTCTGTTCAGGCTTTCTGCTTCTTATTCAGTTTTGGGAGATTATTGTTTTCTAGAAATTTGTCCATTTCACCTAGGTTTTCAACTTTCTTGGCATATAGTTCTTCATAGTAATTTTCTATAATCCTTTGTATTTCTGTGATGTCAGTTGTAATTTCTCCTCTTTCATTTCTCATTGTGTTCATTTGGGTCCCTTATCTGTTTTTCTTGATGAGTTTGCTTACAGGCTTGTCAATTTTGTTTATCTTTTCACAGGACCAGCTCCAGGATTTATTAACTCTTAGAATTGTTTCTTTAGTCTCCATGTTGTTTAATTCTGCTATGATCTTGTTTATTTTCTTCCTTCTGCTTGCGCTGGGCCATCTTTGTCATTGTTCCTTCAGTTTCTGTAGATGTAGGGTAGGTTGTTTATTTGAAATGTCTCTGTCTTTTTAAGGTAGGCCTGTATCGCTATGAACATCCCTGTCAAGACTGCCTTTACTGTGTCTCATAAGTTTTGGGATGTTGTGAATTCATTACCATTTGTTTCCAGAAACTTTTTGATTTCTTCCTTGATTTCATTATTAACCCATTTTTGTTTAATAATAGCATGCTATTCAATCTCCATGAATATGAGTGTTTTTTAGTTTTCCTTTAAGTTGGTTTCTAATATCAGGCCCTTGAGGTCAGAGAAGATGTTTTCTATGATTTGCCTTTTCTTGAATTTGTTGAGGCTGGTTCTTTGTCCTATCATGTAGTCTCTTTTTAAAAACACTCCACATACATTGAAAAGAGTGTATTTTTTGCTTTTTTGGAATGACAGTTTCAGTATATATTGGTTAAGTCCTTTTGATCTAGGGCATTGTTCAATGCTGCAATATTTTTGTTGATATTTTGTTTGGAACATCTGTCCTTTTTCTGACACTTGGGTTGTGTGAAAATCTACTATAACTGTTTTTCTGTCAGTATCTTTCTTGAAGCCCTCCAAAATTTCCCTTATATGTTTGGGTACTCCTGTGTTGGGTGCATATATGTTTATAATGTTTGTTTTTTTATGGATTCTTTTCTTGAATATTATGAAGTGACCTTCTAGGTCTCTTTTTATAGCCCAAGTATTGGAGTCTATTTTGTCTAATATGAGTATTGCTGCCTTGGCTGTTTTTTCCTGTCCCCTTGCTTGGAATATTTTTTCAGCCCTCCACTTCCAGTGTGTGTAGGTCTTTTGTTCTGAAGTGGATCTCTTGTAGACATCATATCTGTGGGTCATGATTTTTTGTCCATTCAGCTACTCTTTTCCTTTTGATTGGAGCACTTAACACAATTATATTTAATGTCATTTTTTGATAGATACTTATTGACATTTTCTTTCTTCATGCCTGTCTTCCTGTTTCTCTCATTGTGTTCCCTCCTTTTCTTAAAGCAGTCTCTTTGCTATATCTGGTAGTTCTGGTTTGGTGGAGGTGTATCTTTTCAGCCTTCTTTTGTCTGGTAACCTCTTTATATTGCTTTGTATTTCAGTAGAGAACCTTGCTGGATGGAATACTATTGGTTGCAGTCTTTTTCTTTTCTTTTCTTTTCTTTTTTGAATATTTCTTGCCATTTCCTTCTGTCTTGTGTTTCTCTCAAAAAATCAGCTCCTAGCTCTGGCTGGTGTAGCTCACTGGATTGAGCACAGGCCTGCGAACCAGAGGATCGCAGTTCAATTCCCATTCAGGGCACATGCCTGGGTTGCAGGCCAGTTCCTGGCAGGGGATACACAATACATTGTGTGTCCCCGGCAGAGGCAACCATACATTGATATTTCTCTCCCTCTCTCCTTCCCTTCCCCTCTAAAGTTAAATAAATAAAATAATAAAAAAAATCAGCTCCTACCTTATTTGGGTTCTTCTTATATGTTACTTCTTGTTTCTCCCTTCCTGACTTTAAGATTCTCTCCTTGTCTCCAAAACTTGACATTTTAATTATGATGTTCTTGTTATAGGCCTCTTTGGGTTCATCTTCTGGGACCCTCTGTGCTACATGAACTTGGCTGGGTTTTACTCTCTCCAGGTTTGGTATGTTGTCTGTCATTATTTTTTCAAACTGGGTTTCTATCCTTTGTTTCTTTTCTTCTCCTTCTTTAATTCCTGTGATTCAAATATTGTGGTGTTTCTTGTTGTCTTGCAATTCCCTTAAGCTGTCTTCCTGGTTTTTGAGTATTTCTTCCTTCAGCTGCTCTACCTGAGTGTTTCTTTCTACCTTGTCTCACAGCTCAGTAATTCAGTCCTCTGCCTCATCCAGCCTGCTTGTAATTCCATCTAGTGTGTTTTTAATGTCAGATATTGTATTCTTCATTTATTGTTTATAGATTCTATTTTTTCATACTGTTGTAGTTCCACTCTATTTCTTGTAGTTGTCAGTGTGTTCTTTGAATATCCTTATCACCGTTTTTTAGAATTATATATCTAATAGTTTGCTTGCCTCTATTTCATTTAACTCTTTTACTCGGAGTCTTTTGTTCTTTCAATTAGATGTTCTGTCCTTTTCTCCCCATTTTGGTTGACTATTTTTGTTTGTTTCTGCAATTCCTGATTCTCTGCTTTCCAGCTGTATTTTTAAGGTGAACTTCTGTGATAGAAGTTCTGTGTGATTCAGTAGTGTGGTTTCATCTTCTTGTTTGGATGCTCTAGGGTTGCCCTTTCTTCAGTTTGTGTGGGCTCTCTTGTTATACTTGGTTTTTATCTTTTGATGGCTCCTTTGTTGTTAGGTTTTGCCCTCTTGCAGGTGTTCTGGTATTCACAGCTGCCACTTTGTCTTGAATGTTATAAGAGTCAGGACAAAGATGAAATGGAGTAAGACAGTATGAGAGTATATTTTATGGGTTTTAACATACTAACAAGTAGAAAACAGGCAGGAAGTCCTTTGCAGCAATAACCCTGATATTTCACCATTTATCATAAAAGGTTAAAAAAGATAGTACTCTTATTAGAAGGGGAAAAGAATGTGAGCTGACTTTAGAAGGCAGAGGACATATGTGAGGGTAGATGGTGAGATATAGTGAGAGTAAGGTATGGAAAGTTGGTATAGTGTGTGAGAGAATAAGCTTAACCACATCAGTCCTAAAGTTCAGGAAAATGGTGAAATGGGTCAAGACCAGAGAAGGGTGCTGTGTATAACAATAATATGGGAGGTGGAATAACAATAATATGATAAGAAACATATAATCTCAATAAAATGAATAAAAAGTAAAAGAACAAGAGTACTGTTTTTGGAATGCAAGTGAAGTGAAGTGAATGAAGAAAAACTAGAATGCAATATGAAAGGGAGAATAAAGAAAACCAGTCAAACAATGAAATGAAACAAACGAATAAATAAAACAAAATAAACCTAAATGGAAAGGAGAAAGAAATACAAAATAAAATACATAAAAATAACAAAAAATGGAAGTCTGAAGGCTAGCAAAATGAAATTTTGCTAACACCTAACACAATCTCAGGTGTTGGTGTTAGCCCTCTGACTTATTTTTGGATCTGTCTTTGGTCTTCTCACAGCTCCATATCTTATTGTCTTACACTTGAAAAAATGCCTCCTGGTGACTTTAAACCTGCCAAAGAGTTTTGCTGGTATTCCCGGATGCTGCAGGCAGAGGTGGATGGGGGTCTGTCTCTTTTCATTTCCTGTGGTTCTGCAAGTCTGGGCTAATTTTAACAGGTGTCCAGTTTCCATTCCATGCCTTCAGAGCATTGTGCATCCTGCACTGTCCACTGTGTATATGCACCAAGCTGGCACCTATCATCCACCTCCTTGTGCAACACTTTAGTCTGTGAGGTACATTGAGTGGGAAGAAATTGCACCCCTCCTCTTTGTTGGCCTAGCACACAAAGTCCCTTTAGGGCAGTTTAGCTCCCCTATTAAATTAAATTTCTCTGGGTGCTGCTACCTCTCTGAACCCCTTCTGCCCCGCTTTTTAAAAGTGCATTTTATTGATTATTCTACTACAGTTTTCCCAAGGTGTTCCCCTTTATTCCCCCTCTGCCATCCACCCCCAACCTTCTAGCACTATCCCCCATTAGTTCATGGCCATGGGTTGTATATATAAGTTTTTTTGACTTCTTTGTTTCTTTTAAAGATTTTATTCATTTATCTTTAGAGGGAAAGGTAAGGAGAGAAGGAGAGAAACATCAATGTGTGGTTGCCTCTCATGGGTCCCCTGCTGGGAACTGGCCTGCAACCTAGGCATGTGCCCTGACTGGGGATTGAACTGTGATTGTGTGGTTGGCAGGCCTGCACTCAATCCACTGAGCTACACCAGCCAGGGCAGGTTTAGTTGTTGATAGTTGTGAGTTTGTTGTCATTTTACTGTTTACAGTTTTTCTTAATTTTCTATTTATTAGATAAATCCTTTAACATTTAATATAATAGGATCTTAGTAATGATGAACCCTTTAACTTGACCTTATCTGGGAAGCACTTTATCTGCCTTTCCATTCTAAATGATAGTTTTGCTGGATAGAGTAATCTTGGATGTAGGTCCCTGCTTTTCATGACCTCAGTTACTTCTTTCTAGCCCTGTCTTGCCTATAGGATTTTTTTTTTTGATAAATCAGCTAATAGTCTTATGGACACTCCTTTGTAAGTAATTCTTTCTTTCCTCTTGGTGCTTTTAAGATCCTCCCTTTATCTTTAATCTTGTGTAACTTAATGATGATGTGCCTTGGTGTGTTCCTCTTTGGGTCAAATTTCTTTGGGACTCAAGAAATTTGGGGGCTTCTGGACTTCCTGAAAGTCTATTTCCTTTGCCATATTAGGGAAGGTTTCCTCTATTATTTGTTCAGATAAGTTTTTAACTTCTTATTCTTGTTCTTCTTCTTCTGGCATCCCTATGATTCTGATGTTAGAGTGCTTAAAATTGTCCCAGAGTTTTCTAAGCCTCCTCTCATTTTTATGCTTTCTTGTTTTTCATTGTGTTCCAGTTGGGTGTTTATTTATTTATTTTGTTACAGATCAGTGATTTCAGTTCCAGTTTTCTTCCATTCACTGTTGGTTTCCTGTATATTTTTCTATATTTCACTTTGTGTACCCTTCATTTCTCCTTTTACTTTGTGACTGAGCTCAGTCAGTTCTGTGAGCATCCTGATTGCCAGTGTTTTGAACTCTGCATCAGATAGGCTGCCCATCTCCTTGTTGCCTAGCTCTTTTTCTGGAGTTTTGATATGTTCTTTCATTTTGGCCACCTTTCTTTGTATCAGTGGACCTGTTATGTTGTAAGGGGGCGAGGTCTTAGGTATTTGCCAGGGCAAGGCAAACAACTGTCTTTGATGGGTTGTGGTGCTGTCTGTTGTGGAGAGGTCAGAGAGGGGGAAATGTAGCTCATTTGCCCTGCACTAGCCCAAGTTTCCAGGGAACGCTCTCGTGGGCAACTGGGAGTTTCTCCTGCTGTGGCAAACCCCATGATAGTTTTCAGTTAGCTTTCAGTCTTTAGTTTCCTGCTCAGCCAGCCCTACCTTGCCCACATGGTCTGCTGCTTTGCAGCAGTCCTCTCTGCCCAGCTCTGCCCCCTCCTACCAGTCTGGATTAATGTTTCTTTAACTCCTTGGCTGTTGGAATTCTATGCAGTTTGATTTTCTGGCACTTCTGGTTGTTTATTGTTTTTATATTGGTGGTTATCTTTCTTTTGGTTGTGTGAGAAAGCAAAACATTTCTACTTATGCCTCCATCTTCACTGGATACTCCCTGCTGCTCTGCTTTGATCAATTCCTGAGGTGCCCTGAGTGGGAGCAAATCATGATGCCCCTTCACTGGCCTGGCTGCTGCACATAAGCAGTCCTTGCACAGCATCTGAGAGCATTTTTTTGAGCAAATTCTTCTTATTTGAAGCAGGCTGTTCCTAATAAGCACCCAGCTTTCCACACAGACCAAATCTCTGACCAGTACAGTGACTCTCTGGGTCATGGCCAGTTGTGGCCCATCTCTTCTCCCATCTCCAGTTATTCTCAGGCTCCCCAATTTCTCTAGTACTGTCCTGGCCAGCGACCACTCTCCAAGCTGGGGTACCCTGCCAACTGTGTGTCTCATACTGCATCTTTATCCCCCCAGTGACTTTAAGTATTCAGGTCTTCCTAGCGTGGGTCTATAAACTCACTGCTCTAAGAGGGGAGGGAGTTGCCAAGTCACAATCACTGACCTGACTCCCCTTCAAAGCTGCCATGCTAGTGGTACGTGGGGCAGGGCCAAGGGACTCTCTCAGCCTCCCAAACCTCCCTACTGTCCATTTCTAAACATCTTCTGCAACCTTCAGCTTCCAAACTTCATATCAGGTGGAATTCTGCTGGCTGTTCACTGTGTTCCTCAGAAGAATAGCAAGGTTTTCCAGTTGGGTTCTCAAGCAAGTTGGTTCACCTCCTCACTACCTTACCAACATCTTTCTAGTCTATCCTGTGGTGTATTTTTTGAATTCCCAATAAGCACATGCCTCAGTAAAACAAATTAAAATTAACTTCAGTGTGTTGATTTTGTTTTCAGTCCCTTCTCTATGTTACAAAAGTTTTGAAATTTGGGTCAGAATGTATACTATAATTTTATTTCCTAAAGTGCTTCTTTTCTCTCCAAAAATTTTAAATATTTTACTCATAGTAATGGTGTTAAGAGTACTGTGTGATTTTTCTCCTTCACATCCTATTGCAAAAAGTAAACACTATCTTATTTTGGAAGTTTATTATTCGCTTTGATACTCAATGCAGCATATATTTACATGTTTATGATTTATATGACTTTAAAAGTTCTAATACAAATAATTAGTAATTATTATAGTAGTTCTAATAAGCTTGAAATTTTTTGCAATATGTCTACTTGATCTTTTTTTATAACTTCAAATGTTTCCATTATTATTTACTTCCAGTAGAAGTAATAATAAAAACAAATATTATTTGTTTTTAATAACTAGATAAAAATATAAATGTATACAAAAGTCCTTAGCATTTAGGATATAAGAATATTTTTGGTTACTTTATAAGAATAGATGGGCATTTAGTTGTGATTCTGGCAGGTGTGTCATTTTCTCCACCAACCTCATAAATTATTAGTTTTTCATGGCAAATATCATTATAGTTGGTATCACCTCAGGCTGTCTTTTGTTTACACAATGTCACGTTTTAATTTATAACCTATTGTTAGCTTCATGGAATATTGTTAATTGAAAAAGAATATTTACTGTATATGTAATCTGTCCTTCAGCAGTCAACAAGGAGGGTATCTGATATCTTTGTGTGTCCAGCAAACAGCAAATTGTGTACTTAGTAGGTATTTACTCTAACTGCAGTTATTGAAGATGAAAAAAACCCTTTAATGGAATTGAGAATTTTAACTAGTGTTGTTCAATAGCCATAAAATGTATTCTATGTAACAAGAGTAAGTTCTAGAGATGTGTTGTACAATGTTATGCCTAAAGTTAACAACACTGTATTGTTCATTTAAACATTTATTGAGGTTAGGACTCATGTTGTGTTCTTATCACAATAAAATATAAATAAATGGGATTTGATTTTAAAGTATTTTTACATATTTGTATAAACATTTTAATGCATTTTTACAGAGCTCCACCAGGCTGTGCTTACTTTTGCTTTGAGAGAAGTCCAAGTGCAGAATCTTATAAGTAACCACCGTAGCATTTCCCTCTACTTTTAATGACTACCTATACACTTTCTATCTTACTAGTATTATTTGTCTGCTTGTTGATTTAATTATGGCATTTACATTCTCTGACTGAACCAATAAAATATATTTTAATTCAAAGCTAGAGGCAAATACATTGATGTAAAAAGTGACTAAAATTATTCTACATCCAATAAGTATATTTGGAACTCTGCTCATAGTGTCAGCAAACTTAACTTTCATTGTGGCTTCAACTTTCACATTGTGATTTCTTCTTTTTTAAAATTATTTTATTGTTGTTCAAGTACCAGTTGTTTTCTAAGTGAACCTTCATCTCAGCTCAATTCCTATGCCTGAATCTCTTTAATGGTTTTATAGGGATGTGGCAGCGTCTGAAATTACATTTGCTCCACCTTAGACCCAGAAGGTCTTAACCGGTGGATGGGTCAACCAAACAAGAATCAATCTTGCATAGAGCCTATTCTTTAGAGATAATGCTTACTGAATTATCCATTATGGCTAAAATATATTGAATATGTTTTAATTGGTAGTAATTAAAGTATTACTTCTCCTGGCTGATGTAGCTCAGTGGATTGAGTGCGGGCCTGCGAACAAAAGGATTGTGGTTTGCTTCCCAGTCAGGGCACATGCCTGGGTTGCAGGCCAGTTCCCAGCAGGGGACACATGAGAGGCAACCATACATTGATATTTCCCTCCCTCTCTCCTTCCCTTCCCCTCTAAAAACAAATGAATATAATCTTTAAAAAAAATAAAAATAAAGTACTACTTCTTAGCAATTCCAAAGATCTACTTTTAATTTTTACCTCATACTCTTCAAAGTGGAAAAAGGTAATCTGAGAAGAAAACTCATGGAATAAATCTCATGTTAGATTAACTATAAATAGTATTTATATGTATATGTTTATATATGCTTTATAGCTTTGCATTGCATGCAATAGTCACCACAGTATGGTCTTAGTATTAACACTAAAACTACAAATGCTAGTTTATATAGATTAAGTCAGTATTTTTAACCTTTCAAGACAAAATTCTGACTCAAATATATGTCAATATATATGTTCACAATCAATGTTATTTGAATTTCCAAAATAAAAATACCATTGTGTCATACTAAATGAAGGCAATAGAACAAAACACTCCTTCCTTTGTTTTTATATTTTACCTCTTGAAAAACCACTGAATTTTGTTTTGAACCAGTGTTACCTAAAGACGGTATCTTTGTCCTGATTTTCATATACTGCCTATTCTACTTAGAACTTTAGTTTTAAATTCCCTCACCTTTTCTGCAGTTCCATGTTAATTAGTCAGTAGATTAATGCATTCATTCAACAAATATTTATTGAGTTCCTACTAAGTTCCAGGTAGTAGTCTAGGTTTATTGGACTAAAAAGTGAGTAAAATGGACAAATATCACTGCTGTTATATAGTTCATATGCTTAAATCAGAGTTGGGATGCTATTTGTAGTGAGCGCCCTGTATTTCTGTTGGAAGTTTCACAGCATTTAGCCTTTGCAGAACCAACTTTTAAGAAATCTTAGTTGTTACCTTTCTTGATATTGGCAACATCTGTACAACTGATAATGATTGTCATGTTCCTCTCATGTAAATAAATGACTAGCTTAAAAATGTCTAATGCAAAAACTTTGTCATTTATAAATTGGAATATAATAACTATCCATATACCGTATGGACCCACTGTCCTCCAGGAGGAAAAAACCTTACTCCCCAAAAGCCTGTGATTGTTTCTTTTAAATTGCTAGTGTATATCTCCATTACCCTCAAACTGGAATTAAACTTATGACTTTGTTGCTTTGCTGGGGTTGGGTTGTTTGTTTTCCATTCACTTATATGTTAATTATACTATCAGCCTTGGAACCAATTGACAATTATTTACTTTCTCTTATTTGGCCCTAGTCAACTAGCTTCTTTAGAAACAATATAATAATTCTTACTTTTCACCATTCTCCAAGAAAACCTATGTTATATAATATGAAAATATTTTTAAATGTTTGTGTGAATTTTACGTTTACACATTTATACATGTGACCTATGTAACAAATGTATTTTATTTACCTCAGATTTTAGTATATTCCTTCAAATCTTGAAACTGACCAATGATGTTTAATTCTACTACTATTTTGCAGTAGAATTGAATGGACAGCTGTTTTCCATATGATTTATGTGATATAATTATTTTTGGTTTAGAAAAAAATTGCATTATATTATTTCTTTTAGGACATATCTTCAGTTTGTGCACCTCAATGTTCATAGCAGCACAATTTACAATAGCCAAGAGTTGGAAGCAACCTAAGTGCCCGTCAGTTAATGAATGGATCAAAAAAGTATGGTACATATACACAATGGAATTTTATGCAGCAGAAAGAAAGAAGGAGTTCCTACCTTTTGCAACAACATGGATGGAACTGGAAAGCAGTATGCTGAGTGAAATAAGCCAGGTGTTGAAGGACAAATACCATATGATCTCACCTTTAACAGGAAGCTAAACAACAAAACAAACAAGCAAGCAAAATATAACCAAAGACACTGAACTAGAGAACAGACTGACAGTGACCAGAGGGAAGAGGGGAGGGAATTTCAGGGGAAATAGGGGAGGGATTTAGAGGAACATATATAAAGGATACATGGACAACAACTGAGAAGGGTGGAAATGGGAGGGAGGCGGGGAGCACGGGGGGTGGGATGGGATGGGAGTAATAGACAGAAAACTGTACTTGAAAAATAAATAAACTAAAATAAATAAAATAAATAAATAAAGACAGTTAGATAGGCCAGGCTTGGTGGCTCAGTTGCTTGGAGCATTGTTCCATACACCAAAAAGTTGTGGTTTGGATTCCTGGCCAGGGCACATACCTAGGTTGTGGGTTTGATATCCAGGAGGCAACTGATTGATGTTTTTATTTCACATTAATCTCTCTTTCTCCCTCTTCATAGCTCCTTGCCTCCCTCCCTCCTTTCCTCCCTCCCCGCTTAACTCTCTGTCTAAAATTTTAAATATGTACCCCTAGGTGAGGATTTTTTTAAAAGGCAGTAGGATATAATATATTCACAAAAGACCCAAGTAACATATTAGAAAACTAAATCTGTTTCTTGAGTATCAAGAAGTTCCTAGAAATACATACATACATACATACATACATACATACATACATACAGCAAAACTAAACCACGTAACAACTGTTCCTTTTTTCTAATACAGTTCCTGAAAGAAGACAGGTCAAACTCTTTGGGAATGTCAATTATGCTTTCTTCTACTACCGTATTAAACCTTAAATAAATCTGTAACCCAATTTAAAATCTGTAACCCAGAAGAAATTAGAAAGGGAGTGCTTATAGTCCAGGTATACCACCTAGTCCAGGTATACAGATGCAACAGACTTTGGCATTTACGTACATAATTTTAAATGACATGCTATTGTTATTCCTTGATTTATTGTTTTAAGTAATTTTGTCCTAATTTTGAGTAATAAAAGTAGGGGGCATACAAATGAAAACATGAAATAATATCTAAGCTAATATATACTACATTAGAGTTCTGCATAGGTTGTCTTGGGTCTATAAAGAATTGGGAGAAATATTAGGTCTCCCAAATTGCTTTTAAGAACAACTATATTGTTTAAGCTTCCATTAGTAATGAACAAATTAATGCTCACTCATCTTTCTGCATTCTTGGCAATACTGGGTAGAATTTGTCATTCAAATTTGTGCTAATCTGATGGCATAAAGTGGTATCTCATTGGATTTTTCATTTGCATCTTCCTGACTACCTCTGGTTTTGAGCATTTTAAACCACATTAACTATTCTGGTTTCTCCTGCCGAGAAACTGTCTTTTCAGGTTTTTTGCTCACTTTTACATTGATTTTCTCTGAGTATATATTCTTATATTGATTCCTTGTTTGTTTTAGATGTTTCCTTAGTCTGTCTGTGAAATTTATCTATGGTTCCCTTACTGAAAAATTCTCATTTAATTTAGCCTAGTTCACCAGCTTTATGCTTTGTTATTCATACTTTAGTGTTATTTCAGAATTATGTTTTTTTTTAAAACAGTCACCTATTTTTTAATCAGCTTAGAAAAAGTAACTTTCACTCTTAAAACTCTTTAATCTCATTGGAATTAAATTTGTATAAGGAGCTAGATTTATTTGTTGCCATATACTGAAACTATTTTTTCCTACATAAAGAGTCTAAATGCTAACTAATATTTTCTTTTACTTAGTGATGTTTTCCTTACTGTATATAAATTTCTCCTTTAATGTCAGTTTATTTCTGAACTGTACTCTGTCCTCACCTGCCTTCTAGTATTTGGCAGAGTTGATTTCTTTTTTCTGCCATATAGTTTTTGAATTTTACTTTGATAGTAACAGACCTTTTATACCATGTTCTTTTAAAATTAATTTGTAGACCATATTTTAAACATATGGAATTTATAAATTGATTTAGGGAAAATCATATTATAAATATGGAAAAAGAAAATAAGACATATTGCCCTGGCTGATGTAGCTCAGTGGATTGAGCACAGGCCTGCGAACCAGAGGATAGCGGTTCGATTCCCAGTCAGGGCACATGCCTGGGTTGCAGGCCGGTTCCCTGCAGGCCAACTCCCAGCAGGGGATGCACAAAAGGCAACCGTACATTGATGTTTCTCTCCCTCTCCCCTTCCCCTCTAAAGATAAATAAATAAATAAATAAAATCTTAAAAAAAAAAGAAAATAAGACATTGAATCAGTAAATAATGTAGACTGCTGCATTTTAATAAGATATCTGTTTCTTTGGTGTCATATAACAAGCAGGATATAATTATGGACAAAGTTTAACATAGGGAATATCAAAAATAGAGCCTGCTCCCATGCAAAATTTTATTTATTAAATGTAGTAGTTAGGTGTTTATGAATATATTGATGTGATTTCTGAAAACATCCAAAAAGTCATTCTAAATTGTATTTTATAAAAAAGAGATATATGACAACAGAGATCATAGATAAAGAATGCTAGAATGCAAAATAGTTTGAATTGTCTTAAATTCTGTGAGTTTAAGTTACCTTAATACTTATGATAAAACAATGGTTTAAAGTTATGCTTTGTGGGCTGCCCCAAGTTATCTGGGGAAGTAATAGTGATGAGACCGAGTAGTGGGGTTTCAGATTCAACCAGAATGCATTATTTGTATCTGTTTAAATAGGTGACACATCACTAATATTTTATTGAAAAACAGGATTTTTAGCCTAAAGTGTTCAGAAACTATTTAAATAAAATTAGTGAAATGTCCAAATGCTAAACAAAGATGGCACATAATATAATTGATCTCTTTAATGACTATGGCAGACATTTTTAATTAAACAGTATTTCTTCTGGCTGCAGATTCAGATTTAGTCTCCATACTGCTTTCCATGTGGTCACTAACAATCAATCAGTGTTGGTGTGTGAGTCAAAACCCATTTACTAGCTATACACTACTAATTCCTATAGTTTTATTGGAACATCAAAACACTTATTTCAGCTTAAGAAAAGTGTGCACTTAATCTTTCAGATTAAAGAAGAAAGAGGCTGGAAAAGAAAATGATTAAACAACAAATAGATCTGGAAAATACAAATCCAAATAAGTATTAAGGTAATAATGCTTACATTTTAAGGAAAAAATGCTTACTACTAATTTGTTAGTTGTCTACAAGCCTACAAGGCTTATGAAGTATGTGTTAAAGAGGCAATTAAAATCAGTCTTGTTTTATGAGAAACTTGAGACATAAGTAACTTGAGATATTTTATTACATACATTTTAAATTGGCAATAAATTTGGGGGGATGAGGTTGATTAATAAGATCATATAGGTTTCAAGTGTACATGTCTATGATTCATGATCTATATATTGCATTGTGTGCCCATCACCCAAAGTCAAATATCATCTTCAGTCACCATGTATTTAAACTTTAATCACCTAAAGTTTAAACCTTGAAAATAAATGTAACAATAGGAAATAAAGTCTTCACCCCTTAGAAATGCAACTAATGCTGTCTTTGTGGTCCTTGATTTGCACCAAAGAATGGATTTAAGTTTCTCCAAATTAAAATGTAGAAAAATGGCCCTGGCTAGTGTAGCTCAGTGTTTGAGTGCGGGCCTGCAAACCACATGATTGTGGTTCGATTCCCAGTCAGGGCAAATGCCTGGGTTGCAGGCCAGTTCCCAGCAGGGGACTCATGAGAGGCAAACGTACATTGATGTTTCTCTCCTTCTCTCCCCTCCTCTCTAAAGATAAATAAATAAAATATTAAAAATAAAATGAAATGTAGAAAAACATTTCATACATGCCTGAAGATTCAAAAAGCAATGAATGCATGAACAATTATCTTATTTAGGGTTGAATATCTTTTATTTTCTATGGAGTCATTGAGATATTTATGATATAAATTAAAAGTTAATTTTCTAAGCAGTAACAATTATTTGTCTCTATTAGCAGGGCTACTCTAATGTGATGCTGGGACTGGATATATCTATGACTCCATATCAAGGTTGAACTGAAAGGCTTGTGGAAGATCTGGAAAAAATAGGTAAATGGCCTTTTGTTGATAATTCTCTTTTGTTCAGAGTACTGATTTCTGTTTTCTTAATTTTTTTAATAAACCCAAAGTTCTAAAAAAGTTATCAGTGAACTGTAGATAGATATCAAGTATGGCTATAGGAATATTTACCACTGTCTCTTCTCTGGCTTCCCATTCCACTCCTTGTTGTGCTCTATCTTTGAATTAAACTTGCACTCACTCTTTTTTTGAAAATCAACATACATTTACACAGAATATGAATTTGGTTTTGAAATGTTGAAATTGTCAGGCAAGAAAAGTGCTTGGGGTATTTTCTGTTACATTATGTTGGCCTTTTATTCTGATGCATTTAGTACTATTTTATTAAGATTAAATTCATATAAGGTTTAATCTCCAAAATATACAAAGAACTCACTCGACTCCACTCAAAGAAGACAAGCAACCCGATTAAAAAAATGGGCAGAGGACTTGAACAGACATTTCTCCAAGGAGGACATACAGAGGATCCAAAGACACATGAAAAGATGCTCGATATCGCTAGCTATCAGAGAGATGCAAATTAAAACCACAATGAGATACCACTTAACACCAGTCAGAATGGCTATCATAAACAAAGCAGCAAACAAACAAGTGCTGGAGAGGTTGTGGGGAAAAGGGGACCCTAGTCCACTGTTGGTGGGATTGCAGACTGGTACAACCACTATGGAAACTAGTATGGAATTTTCTAAGAAAACTAAAAATGTACATGCCTTTTGACCCAGCAATCTCACTGCTAGGAATATATCCTAAGAATCCTGAAACACCAATCCAAAAGAACCTATGCACCCCAATGTTTTTAGCAGCACAATTCACGATAGCCAAGAGTTGGAAGCAACCTAGATGCCCATCGGTAAATGAATGGATCAAAAAACTATGGTACATTTACACAATGGAATTCTATGCTGCAGAAAGGAAGAAGGAACTACTACCCTTTGCAACATCATGGATGGAACTGGAAAGCATTATGCTGAGCGAAATAAGCCAGGTGGTGAAAGACAAATACCATATGATCTCACTGTTAACAGAAATCTAAACAAAACAAACAAGCAAGCAAAATATGACCAATGACACTCAAATACGAAACAGGCTGACAGGGTCCAGAGGGGAGAGGGGAGAGAATCATAGGGGAAAAGGGGATGGACTCACATGAACAAGTATAAAGGACACATGGACAATAACTAAGGGTGGGGTGGAAATGGGAGGGAGGGGGGGAGCATGGGGCAGGGGCCGGTAGGGTTGGAAATATAAGACAGAAACCTGTACTTGAACAAGAATTAAATAAAAAAATATTTAAAAAAAGATTAAATTCATATAGAGATGTGAGGACATCTAAAAATGTCAGAAAAGAAAGAGTAAAATTATAAACTTTTTCTTAAAAGTTTGATATTTATGAACTTTCTGAGATCCAGCAAGCCAGCTTTTAGAAAGCATTTTTCTTTTTTAACTAAATTTCTTGTGGTGACAGTGGTTAATAAGATTACATAAGTTTCAAGTGTACAATTCTGTGATGCATGATTTGCATCTTGTGTGCCCACCAACAAAAGTCAAATCTTCTGTCATGATAAATTTGACCTCCTTTATCATTTACTACTCCCTTCACCTGACCCTTTCATCTGGTAACTACCATACTGTGTCTGTGTCTTTGAATTCTTGTTATTTTTGTTTGTTTTTTAATGTTTTACTTCTTTAAATCTAATGGTAGTTTTTCTTGGTACTATGTCAACATAGAGAACTTTAAATCCATCATTTGGTACAAAGCAAGGACCATGAAGACAGCATGCATCATTGAAGTATGGTATAAATCAAGAAGTATGCTATAAGCGACTAAGTTTGTAATAGTATAATTACAAAAAGGAAAAAAAAAGAAATGTTGTACAAGAGTTTATATCATTTCTTCCCCTAGACTTTACCCCTCAAAGGGTATAAAGGAAACCATGGTGCCTAACATCTTCAGAATTTTCTTTACTTGCTCACCCCATTCCCCTTCACCCCACCCCCAAATTCTTTATCAAGTGTGTCCACCATCAGTGTAAGACAGGTCTCAAGATTCTCACTGTTCTGCTCACATTGTTCTACCCTTTTCTAAAACTTCCTCCAAACAGAGGCTCCATGTTTTCCTTGAAAGATGTTTGTCAATAAGTTTGTCAATTACATAGTCCAATATTTCTCAGGTAGCTCACCTACTATTTTGCCTGTGTGCTTTTTCTTATTTTGTACTAACTTTACTATTTTGCCAGATATGCAAACCAAATGATTCCATATTTATTTAGCATTTAAGATTTTTCAAGCAGTTTGGCATGGTTTTACTTCATTTTATTCTTTCACTCAAATTCATTAATTTTATTTTGATATTGCTTCTGATATAAGTGAGGCTGACATTATTATCCTTTGTTTATTATGTGGAGAGATTAAAAGATACAGAACTTAAATGCCTTGGAAAAAGTATAGCTTGTTGTGATTTTATAGCTAATAATAAACAAGTAAGCATTAGAACCCATGTCCACTAAAATCCAAATCAAATTCTTACATTATGTAGGTAATTCATGATTACTATAGGCAATCGTTAAGTGATATAGTCCATGTTTGTAAGTCCTTTTAATATTTAAATTTTTATTTTTGGAGTGAGAAAACAGTTGTTTTAATAATAGCAGGGAGAATTTATATTTATTACCTAGAGCTACCTGTCAGTGAACATTGTGGAACTGTGAGGGAAAGAATATTTAAAAAATAAATAATATTTAGAAAATAAAGACTCTTCTCAGAAGGGAACATAATTGTGTTTGAAGTTATCAAAGCTGCTTCTGGGACTTATTAATTAGACATTTTTTAGTCAGATACGTATAGTAGCGATTTTAAAAAAAAGTATTTTTAAAGGAAGACCAACTGTATATTGTTGTAAATAATGCATATGCATAATGGCAGTGGTTTATCATAATAGAACATTACTTTCTGAAAAAGTGTTTTCTTTTTCATAGAATCATGAACCCTAGAACTGGAGGTATTATGATAAGAGAGGAATAAAATCACGTTGAGAAGCAAAGATTTGGGAGTTAGGTGGATGTGAGTTTGCATTCCTGCAGCAAGTTGTTAGCTTTTTTGAATTGACCTTGGTTAATGACCTTAAATCTTTGCACCTCAGATTCCTAACAGTACAATGAGGGAGAGATATAATTGTTTTTGGATTATTTTAAGAATTTAGCACTAAATACATAGCTATTTTCAAGAAATATTGGTTGTCTTCTTTCCTTTCCACTCCTCTGTTTCCTTTCCTTAAAATCCATGAAGGGAATACTTGGTGGAATTTTTCTATTTTGAAACAATTTGTTTAGTATTATCCTCATTTTCCTTCTAAGAGCAGAAAAATAACCTGTCCGAGGTTATACTTCTAAAATGTGAGCTAAAATATTGTTTTGTAAACTTCCAGTTGAGACTATTTGTGTATGTGAATAAATGGGTAGTTGGAGTGTATATATGTATGTGTTTTACTTCAAGATATTTGCATTTATTGTCAGTTTCCACTGTAAATGTATTATATCCAAATAAAATATCCATTTTAGTTATTTCAATGAAGTAGAAATAAAATTCATTCACACACTTATAGAAAATCACTCTTTCATAAATAAGTATTAAAATAGATATTATACATGATAAAATATTTACTCTGGGTTTCAAATTGCTATAAAGTGATTGGACTATACAGGAAACTGGTTTGGCTGAGGTGGGTAGGGTCAGCCATTCAGATACATAGTATGCTGACGTTGTTGGGGAAAAGAAAGAGAGTAAACGATACTGGAAATAGAGAGGCTGTGGCATGTAGCTGTTGAAAATGCAAGGTTGAATATCAGATTGCCTACAATTGAGTTATGGTTCCAAAACAAATCTACCATTTGTGAAGCTTTGGACAAATCATCTCAAATTTCTAACCCTTCATCTCTTAATCTAGACAATAGATATAATCATACATACTATAAAAAGTTGATTGATGATAGCATGGATGGAACTGGAGAGCATTATGCTAAGTGAAGTAAGCCAGGTGGTGAAAGACACATACCATGTGATCTCACCTATAAGTGGGACCTAATCAACAAAACATACAATCGAGCAAAATATAACCAGAGACAGTGAAATAAAGAACAACTGACAGTAACCAGAGGGATGTGGTAGGGGATAATGGGTGGGAAGAGGGAACGTTTTTCAGGAACAATTATAAAGGACACATGGACAAAACCAATTCAGGTCGGATCAGGAGTAGGAGGTGCAGATGGCTGGGGTCTGAGGGAGTTGTCGGGGGAAATAGAGACAGCTTTACTTGAACAGCAATCAAAAGAAAAGAGCTGATGTGATGATGATGAACTCTTTATGTTTTTTCTTGTCTGGGAATAACTTTATTGATTTGGCCATTTTTCAAATTTTACCATATTTTTATTGTCATTGAAGTACAGTTGTTTTCATTCCCCCCACCACTCCCCGCTGCCCCAGCCAACCCCACTTACCACCCTTGCATCACCAAATCATTATTATATGAAATGTTAAATAAACTTATTTAAGAAAAAGATCAAAACTATGAATAATAAACTGGCTATAAATACATATCTATCAACAATTGAATCTAAAAAACAAACTAAGTCAACAAGAACAGAGACAGAATCATGGATACACAGAGCATTTGGATGGTTGCCAGATGGGAGGGGTATATGCAGGAATAGGTGAAGAGGTGAGGTGATTAAGAAGTGCAAATAGGTAGTTACAGAATAGCCATAGGGATGTAAAGTGCAGAATAGGAAATGGGGTAGCCAAAGAACTTATATGCATGACGCATGGAAATGAACAATGGCGAAGGGATTGACTGAGGAAGTGGTGCTTCCTGGGTGGAAGGGGCAAAGGGGAAAAATTAGGATGACTGTAATAGCATAATAAATAAAATAATTAAAAATAAAAATAAAGTTATTGGTGAAAATGAAAAACAAGAGTTGATTTGAAGACTAAATGTGGATGCATATAGGGAAATAATAGTAATCATTAAAAATAAAATTGTTGTTTTGTTCTCTATCTTATTAGTTTCTAAGATTGGTAGTGCTATCCAGGCCACCTGGCAAATACCCTGTATAGCATTCTATTTTGGTGTAAGAAATGATAAAAGTAAATTAATCCTATAAATGTGCTAGCTCTCTGTGGTTTGGTTAGGGTGTGTATTAGTTTTCTTTTTTCGTTTTTTAAATTTTAATTGTTGTTCAAGTACAGTTTGCTGTCTTTTACTCCCATCCCAGCTGACTACCCCAGCCCTCCCCAGCTCTCTCTTATTTTCACTCCCCCTCTAGTTTTTGTCCATGTGTCTTTTATACTTGTTCCTGTACACCCTTCCCCATTTCCCATGAAATTTCCTCCCCTCTCCACTCTGGTCACTGTCACCCTGTTCTATATTTCAATGTCTTTGTTTATATTTTGTTTGTTTGTTTTATTGTTTAGGTTCCTGTTAAATGTGAGTCATATGGTATTTGTCTTTCACCACCTGACTTATTTTGCTTAGCATAATGCTTTCCAGTACCATCCATGCTGTCACAAAGGGTACAACCTCCTTCTTTCTTTTTGCTGCACAGAATTCCACTGTGTAAATGTACCATAGTTTTCTGATCCATTCATTTACTGATGGGCACCTGGGTTGCTTTCAACACTTGGCTATTGTAAACTGTGCTGCTATGAACATTGGGGTTCATAGGTTCTTTTGGATTTGTGTTTTAGGGTTCTTAGGATACAATCCCAGCAGTGGAATTGCTGGGTCAAAAGCAGGTCCAATTTTAGTTTTCTGAGAAAATTTCATACTGTTTTCCAAAATGGTTATACCAGTCTGCAATCCCACCAACAATGGATTAGGGTCCCCTCTTCTCTACAACCTCTCCAACATTTGCTGTTTGTTGCTTTGTTTATGATAGCCATTCTGAGTGGTATAAAGTGGTATCTCATTGTGGTTTGAATTTGCATCTCTCTGATAGCTAGTGATATTGAGCATCTTTTCATGTGTCTCTTGACCCTCTGTATGTCATCCTTTGAGAATATCTGTTAAAATCTTTTGCCTATTGTTTAATTGGGTCCCTTGTCTTCTTAGAGTGGAGTCATGTGAAGTCTTTATATATTCTGGAGATTAAACCCTTGTCTGAGGTATCATTGGCAAATATATTTTCTCATACAGTTGGTTCTCTTTTTATTTTAATACCATTTTCTTTAGCCGTGCAGAAGCTTTTTATTTTGATAAGATCCCAATTGTTTATTTTTTCCTTTATATCCCTTGCTCTAGGGGACATATCAGTTAAAATGTTGCTGTGTGAAACATCTGAAATATTCCTGCCTATGTTTTCCTCTAAGATTCTAATGGTGTCATGGCTTATATTTAAATTTTTTATCCACCTTAAATTTATTTTAGTGTATGGTGTAAGCTGGTGCTTGAGTTTCATTTTTTTTTTTGCGTGTAGCTGTCCAGTTCTCCCAAATCCATTTGTTGAACAGTCTCTGAGACTCCATTTTATGTTGCTGCCCCCTTTGTCAAAACTTAATTGACCGTAGAAACTTGGGTTTATTTCCGAGCTCTCTTTTGTTCCATAGGTCTATGTGCCTGTTTTATGCCAGGACCAGGCTGTTTTGATTACAGTGGCCTTGTAACACAGTTTGGTATCAGGTATTGTGATCTCTCCCACTTTACTCTTCTTTCTCAAGATTGCAGCAGGTATTTGTGGTCATTTATGGTTCCATATAAATTTTTGAAGTTTTTGTTTTGTGTCTGTAAAATATGTCATTGGTACTTTAATAGGTATTACATTGAATCTGTACATTGCTTTGGGTAGTATGGACATTTTGATGATGTTATTTGTTCTTATCCATGAAAATAGTATATGTTTCCATTTGTTTGTGTCTTCCTTGATTTCTTTCTTCAGTGTTGTGTACTTTTCTGCATACAGGCCTTTTACCTCCTTAGTTAGGTTTATTCCTAGGTATTTTATTAATTTTATTTTTTGCTATATCAAATGATTTTTTTTATTTCTGTTTCTGCTGCTTCATTTTTGGTATACAAAAGTGCCTTTGATTTCTGGATATTGACTTTGATCCTGCTGTTTTGAGAAATTCATTTATTAGGTCAAGCATATTTTTTGGTGGAGTGTATAGGATTTTCTATGTACACTATCATGTCATCTCCAAATGATGACAATTTTGTTTCCTCCTTACCAATGGATGCCTTTTATTTTCCTTTCTTGTCTGATTGCTGTAGCTAAAACTTTCAATATTATATTGGATAGAAGTGGTGAAAATGGACAACCTTTTGTTCTGAATCTTAGTGGAAAGAATTTTAGTTGTTGCCCATTGAGTATGATGTTGGCTGTAGGTCTCTCATATATGGCCTTCATTATATTGAGGAATGCTCCCTCTATTCTCACTTTCCTGAGTGTTTTTATTATAAATGGGTGCTATACCTTATCAAATGTTTTTTCTGTATCTGTTGATATGATCATGTGATTTTTGTCTTTGCTTTTGTTTATGTGAGTTATTACATTTACTGATTTGCAAATATTGAACCACCCTTGCATCCCTGGGATGAATCCTACTTGGCCATGGTGTATGTTCTTTTTAGTATATTGTTGGATGTGGTTTTCCCATATTTTGTTTAGGATTTTAGCATCTATGTTCATCAGCAATATTGGCCTGGAGTTTTCTTTCTTTGTTATGTCTTTATATGGTTTTGGGATTAGGACGATGCTGGCTTCATAAAAAGAGTTTGGGAGTCTTTCATCATTTGGGATTTTTTTTGAATAGTCTGTGAAGAATAGGGGTTAGCTCTTGGTCCAGAGCTTTTGTGTGTCAGGAGATTTTTGATTACTGCTTCAATTTCATTTGCTGTTATTTGTCTGTTCAGGCTTTCTGGTTCTTCTTCACTGAGTTTTGGAAGATTATATTTTTCTAGAAATTTGTCCATTTCACCTAGGTTTTCAAATTTCTTGGCATACAGTTCTTAATAGTAATTTCTTCCAATTCTTTGTATTTCTGTGATATCAGTAGTAATATCTCTTTCATTTCTTATTGTGTTTATTTGCATCCTCTATTTTCTTGATGAGCCTGCTTAAACGCTTGTTGATTTTGTTTATTTTTTCAAAGAACCATCTCCTGGATTTATTGGTCCTTAGAATTGTACTTTTCTTCTTTATGCCATTTATTCTGATCTGATCTTGTTTATTTCCTTCTTTCTACTCTCTTTGGGCTGTCTTTGTTGTTGTTCCTCCACTTCTTGTAGGTGTAGAGTTAGGTTGTTTGTTTGAAATGTTTCTACCTTTTTAAAATAGGTCTGTATCGCTGTGAAATTCCCTCTCAGGACTGTCTTAGCTGTCTCCCATGTTTTTGTTTGTGATGACTTTATTTTCATTTGTTTTCAGAAACTTTTTGATTTCTTTCCTAATTTTATTCTCGGCCCATTCATTTTTTAATAGTATGCTATTCAATCTCCATGATTTTGAGTGCTTTTGGTTTTTTCCATGGTGTTGGTTTCTAGTTTAGTCCCTTGTGGTTGGAGTAAATGGTTGGTATGATTTCAATTATCTTGAATTTGTTGAGGCTTGTTTTGTGTTCTCTCCTGTGGTCTATCTTTGAAAATGTTCCATGTGCATTAGAGAAAAATGCATATTTAGATTCTTTGGGATGAAAGGATCTACATATATCAGTTAAGTTCATTTCATATAGGGCATGTTCAATGCCAAAATACCTTTGTTGATATTTTGTTTGGACGATCTCTCCATTTTTGAAAGTGGGGTGTTAAAATTTCCTACTATAATTGCATTGTTGTCAATATCTTTCTTGAAGTCCTGTAAGATTTTCTGTATATTTTTGGGTGCTCCTACTTTGGGTACATATATATTTATGATGTTAATGTCTTCTTAGTGGATTCTTCCTTTGAGTATTTTGAAGTGACCTTCTGGGTCTCTCTGCATGGCCCTTTATTTGAAGTCTATTTTGTCTGATATGAGTATTGCTACTCTGGGCTTTCTTTCTTGTCTATTTGCTTGGAAAATTTGTTTCCAGCCCTTAACTTTCAGTCTGTGTAGGTCTTTTGTCCAGAGATGGGTCTCTAGTAGGCAGCACATGTGTGGATTATACTTTCTAATCCATTTAGGTATTCTATGTCTTTTAATTGGAGCATGCAATCCATTTATGTTTGATGTTATTATTTATTCATTTATTTATATATTTATTCATAGGTACTTATTCATTGCCATTTTTGTACCTGTGTTCTTTTCTATCTCTTTTCCTTTCTTTCCTTAGAGCAGTCCCTCTAGCATCTCTCACAGAGCTTGTTTTTGGTGGTGTATTCTTTTAGACTTGTTCTGTGTGGGAAGCTCTTTATTTAGCCATCTATCTTGATTGAGAGCCTTGCTTGGTAAAATGGGACTGGTTGCAGGCCTTTGGTTCTCATTACTTTGGATATTTCTTGCTTTGTTCTTCTGACTTGGAGTGTTTCTATTGAGAAGTCAGTAGCTAACCTTATTGGGGCTCCCTTGAACGTTACTTCCTTTTTCTTCCTTGCTGCCTTTAAGATTCTCTCTTTGTCTTGAAATTTTGCCATTTTAATGATGATGTATCTTGAAGTGGGACTCTTTGGGTTCCTCTTGATTGGGACTCTGTGTTTCCTGGATTTGTGTGACTTTTTCTCTCATCAAATTAGGGGAGTCTTTCATCATTACTTTTTCAAATAGGCTTTCTATTCTTTGCTCTTCTTCTCCTTTTGATATCCCTATTATATGAATATTATTACATTTCATATTGTCTTGGATTTCTCTTAATCCTTCCTTACTCTTTCTGAGCCTCTTTCCCTTTTCTTGCTCTTTCTGTTTTTTTTTTCTACTTTGTCCTCTAGATCGCTGATCTGATCTTCTGCTTCATCCATCCTGCTTTTATTTCTTCCACTTTCTTCTTCAGTACATAAATTGTATTCTTAATTTCCCCTTGGCTTTTTTTGATAGTTTTTATTTTCCTTTTCACGTTGAGATAGTTTGCAGTGAGTTTATTGAAGTTTCTGGTAGTTCATTGTGAACTCATTGAGCTTCCTGATAACCATTGCTTTGAACTCAATATCTGATAGTTGAGTTGCCTCTATTTCTTTAGCATTCTTTCTGAGACTTCCTCCTTTATTTGGGGGATTGTTTCTTTGTCTTCCCATTAATTTTTAGACTCTTCTTGTTAGCCTCAGGTTCTTAAATTGATCTGTTCTGGCTCCCTGTGTTTATGGTGTGAAGTTCTGTGCTAGAATACCTGTGAGATTCAGTGGTTCAGTCTCCTTGATCTCCCAAGCTTACTGGTCTTGGGCTTTTGCTTAAGTTGGCTCTATTTGTCTTTGGGCTTTGATTGTTGTTGAGTCTTTCTTTGGTGAGTCCTTTCCATAAGCTGGTCAATTGATGGTCCCTCTGCCTACCATCTGTTGTAATGTGTTGTGCTGGTGAGGTCAGGTTGTGTTGAAATGAGTTCTTCTGTGTGTACAACGTTTTGAGGATTCTTTTTGCTCTTGTTCAGTTGTTTGTACTGGGTAGTTTCTCCACTATTTAATTGTATTTCCAGATAGGTCTTGTATTGAGATTTGTGTGGTTCCCACTCCCTCCTTCAACCTCTTCTGTTGTTATCTGTTGGCAGTTCTTTTGTTGTTGAGTTTCCACTTCTAGCAGGTATCTTGATGTTTACTACTTCCGCCTACTCATTTTTGTGATCAGTTGGAGGGGGAAGGCAAAACAATTTAAGATAGTAATAGACTATTCTATGATATTTACAGTATCAGCCAATAGAGATTAGATAGGAAATCCTTTGACTATGTATAGTGTTAACCATGATCTTCCACCCAACTAGCCACCTTTAAGAAAGGATAGAAGGAAGATAATACTCTTGTTGGGGAGGGAAGAATTGTTAGTTAGATCTAGAAGGCAGCAAAGTTGTGGGAGGTCATATTCCGAGGTAAGGTGAGAGTAAAGGATAGTAAATAGGTGTAGTGTTTGAGAGAATAGAGTTAATCACTGCAATAATAGAGTTTAGGAAACCATGAAGTGCACTAAGGTCTGGGAGGGGTGTTGTGTAGTATTTAAAATTATATGGAATAGCTATTATTTACAATAATATTAGAGCAACAATCATATGACAGAATCTATGTGATCTGAGTAACAACAATAGGGAGTATAGAACCTTGAGCAGTGTGCTAATGGAACTGGAGTGAAGTAAAGGGCAGTAAATTAGCAATGCACTGTGAAAGAGAGAACAGGAGAAACCTGTCAAATGATACAATATAACCAGCCAAGCAAAGCAGACTATGTAGGAAGAAGAGGAATACATAAATACTATTAAAAGATGTAATGCTAATGAAAACATGATAATACAAGTATGCAATAACTTGCAGGTTCTCTTTCATAGCAAAGTGAAATTTGTCTCACTGCATCAGCTGTCGTGATGCTTCTTTGGGTCTAATTCTGGTCTTTTCACAGTTCCAGGTGTTTTTTTTGTTTGTTTGTTTGTTTTTTGTCTCACTTGTAGGTATTAAAAAAAGCAGTAGAAGGAAGGAAGAAGAGATAAAATTGGAAAGAAAGGAAGAAGGAATAAAACAAGAAAGAAGGAATGAGAGGAAAAATGAATTGAAAGATGAAAAATAAAAATAATAATTAAAAAATAAAATTAAAAGCCTCTTCATTTCAAAGTGGCCAAACCAGTTTTTCAGGTATTGCTGGTTTCAGCAGTCTGAGAGACAATTCATATGGCTTTTTTTCTGGGAGCTAGCCTGGTGCCACTCCCCTTCACCTTGGGTGTAGGATTCAGGTCTCCCTGAGTGCACACTTCTGGGGTTGTAGATGTGGACTGGGTTTGGGCATGCATATGCTTTTGGCCAAGTTGCCTTAGTCCCGTAGGTGTGCACCATTCCCAGTGCTATGGGGGTGTGAAGGGTCTTCCACACAACCAACTGTGCACCCTCAGGGTCCCTGCCTGGTTGTGTGGGGAGGAGGCCAGAGCAACTGTTACAGGAGAATTCCCCAAACAGAATTCCCCATACAGAATTCTCCAAGCAGCAGGCCACTGCTGCTCCATACAGTGGCCTGGCCTCTCCCACAGCCCAATTCTCCAGCCAGACCAGTGACTGGTGACAGTCGGGGTCAGGGCACTTCACTGTTCGACTCTCAACTCTCCCCAACCAGCATCCACAGACTCCGTGGGTGCTCACAGCCCTATGTGTTTGCCACTTAGTCCTTATTCCCCTCTCTGCGACTTCAAGCAACCAGGTCTCTCCGGGTGCTGCTCAGACCTTGTTTGGCCTGGGAGGGAGCAGTTGCCCCAGCTCTCTCCCAAGGACCTTGTGGCAGATGGGCACACAGGCGCTGGGGCTGCAGCCACCCTGGTCCTTACTCCTTCCCCTGGGATCTTATTGTCCTGAAGCACTCTCTTTACCATCTGGTTTTTCAGTGTCTTCTGTAATTTTTGGTTTTTTGTTTCCATATATGCTGAGGTACTATTGGCTCTTTGCTATTTTACTCAGTAGATGGGCTAAGTTTTCCCCCTATGTGTAGGGGGGAGTGGAATCTGCTCCCTCCTACCCAACACCATCTTCCTCTCCAATCTAGGATATGTATTAGTTTTCTACTTTTGTGTAACATATTTCATATTTAAAAGCTTAAAACAAGATAGAGTTATTATCTCACGGTTTCCACAAATCAGGAAAAAAGGTGTGACTTCACTCAGTGACCAAGCTGCATTTTCATTTGGAATTCAAGGTGCTCTTCCAAATTCTTGAATTTGGGTAGAATTTAGTACATTGCAGTTGTAAGACTGCAATCCTCAGCTCCTAGAGGCTATCCACATTTCTCATCCATTGGCTTTTCTTCATGTGCAGTTCACATCATAGCAGTTTTTCTCTTTATAGCCAGCCAAAGAATCTCTACTGCATGCTGACAAGAGAGAGCCACATGTGTCCAAGGTCTGCCTGATAAAAGCCCAGCCATTGTTAATATAATGAGAATAGATTGTGCAACATTGATGTAACCTGGTGGCCAAGGAGAGTAGACTGGAATGTGCATGTATGAACAATGATGACTTCACTGTACTTGTCAGTGGATGCAATAGACACGTTGAGTGAACATATGTACTGTGTGACCATGATACTCAAAATGACTGAGTAAGTAGAGCAATGAATCTGCATGAAATTTTGCATTAGGTTTGAACATTCCTTTATAGACCTGTTTAGAGGATACAGAGGGCCACAGCTAAGAGCTACTAGTGATTGGCAACTTTATCACGACAATTCACCCACTCATGCATCACAACTGGTGCAGAATTTTGGGGAGAAACATGAAATCACCCAAGTGACCCCGCCCCTCTACAGCTCAGATTTGGTGGCCTGTGATTTCTGGCTTCTCCCCAAACTAAAATGGCCTTTGATAGGGAAGAGATTTCAGACCATCAGTGAAATTCAGCAAAGTACAATGGGACAGCTGATGGCAACTAGGAGAACTGTGTGAAGTCCCAAGGTGACTACTTTGGAGGGGACAGAAGCATCATTGTCCTATGTATAATGTTTCTTGCATCTGGATCTTCTTCAACAAATGTCTTTATTTTTCATATTATATGGCTGGATACTCTCTGGACAGACCTTGTACATATGTATATGCACATATAAAATATTTATATTGGTGTTAACATAATCACCAAAGTGACATCCCATAACTTTTGCCATATTCAATTGGGTAGAAACAAGTCACAGTCCTGCCCACACAAAGGGGAAGAAATTGTATACTATTTCGGTGTAATAATTGGGGTTACAATAGAGTCTGTCTGCCATAGCATTTTAAATATCCTTTTTTAAATTATTATTTTCCAAAAACAGTTTTCTGTCTTCTACTCCCATCCCAGTCCACCCCCCAGTGCTCCCCTCTTCCCTTTCATTTCCACCCCCCTTAGTTGTTTTCCATGTGTCCTTTATAATTGTTCCTGCAAATCCTTCCCCCTTTTCCCCTAACATTTTCTCCCCTCTCCCCTCTGGTCGCTGTCCCCCTGTTCTACACTTAAGTGTCTTTGTTTTTATTTTGCTTGCTTGTTTGTTTTGTTGTTTACCTTCCTGTTAAAGGTGAGAACATATGAAATTTGTCTTTCACCACCTGGCTTATTTCACTCAGCATAATGGTTTCCAGTTCCATCCATGCTGTTGCAAAGGATAGGAGCTCCTTCTTTCTTTCTGCTACATAGAATTCCACTGTGTATATATTCCATTATTTTTGATCCATTCATTTACTCATGAGAACCTAGGTTGCTTCCAGTTCTTGGCTATTATAAATTGTGCTGCTATGAACATTGGGGTGCACAGGTTCTTTTGTATTGATGTTTTAGGGTTCTTAGGATATAATTCCAGCAGTGGAATTGCTGAGTCAAAAGGCAGGTCCATTTTTAGTTTTCTGAGAAAATTCGACACTGATTTCCATACTGGTTATACCACTCTGTAATCCCACCAACAGTAAACTAGGGTCCCCTTTTCCCAACAGCCTCTACAACATTTGTTGTTTATTGCTTTCTTTATGATAGCCTTTCTGACCAGTGTAAAGTGGAATGTCAGTGTGGTTTTAATTTGCATCTCTCTGATAACTAGCTATATTGAGCATCTTTTCATGTGTCTCTGGAACCTCTGTATGTCCTCCTTGGAAAAATGTCTGTTCAAGTCCTTTGCCCATTTTTTAATTGGGTTGGTTGTCTTCTTAGACTGAAGTCATATGACTTCTTTGTATATTTTGGAGATTAAACCTTTGTCTGAGGTATCACTGGAAAATATGTTTCCCCGTACAGTTGGTTGTATTTTTATTCTAATAATGTTTTATTTAGCCATGCAGAAGCTTTTTATTTTGATGACATCCCATTTGTTTATTCTTTCCTTTATGTCCCTTGCTCTAGGGGACATATCAGTAAAAATACTGCTGCATGGAATATCTGAGATTTTCCTGCCAATGTTCTCCTCTAGGGGTTTAATGGTGTCATTGCTTATATTTAACTCTTTTATCCCCCTTGAATTTATTTTGTTGTATGATGTAAGTTGGTGCTCAAGTTTCGTTTTTTTGCACATAGCTGTCCAGTTCTCCCAAAACCACTTGTTGAAAGACTATTTTTACTCCATTTTATGTTTCTGCCCCCTTTGTAGAATACTAATTGACTGTAGAGAGTTGGGTTTATTTCTGGGCTCTCTGTTCTGTTCCATTGGTCTATGTGCCTGTTTTATGCCAGTACCAGGCTGTTTTGGTTACAGAGACCTTGTAACACAGTTTGATATCAGGTATTGTGATTTCTCCTACTTTGCTCTTTTTTCTCAAAATTGCAGCTGCCATTCATGGTTGTTTATGGTTCCACATAAATTTTTGAAGTGTTTGTTCTATGTCTGTGAAATATGCCATTGGTACGTTAATAGGTATTGCATTGAATCTGTAAATTGCTTTGGGTAGTATGGATATTTTGATGACGTTAATTCTTGCAATCTGTAAATATGGTATATGTTTCCATTTGTTTGTGTTTTCCTTGATTTCTTTCTTCAGTACTGTGTAGTTTTCTGCATGCAGGTATTTTACCTCCTTGGTTAGGGTTATTCTCAAATATTTTATTTTTGCTTTTGCTATATTGAATGGGATTTTTTTTTATTTCTGCTGCTTCATTGTTGGTATACAAAAATGCCTTTGATTTCAGGATACTGACTTTGTAACCTGCTGTTTTGCCAAATGAATTTATTAGGTCAAGCTGTTTGGGGATAAAATCTATAGGATTTTCCAGGTACACTGTCATGTCATCTGAGAATAATGACAGTTTGTTTCCTCCTTCCCGTTTTGGATGCCTTTTATTTCCTTTTCTTGTTTGATCACTGTGGCTAAAACTTCCAACACTACATTGAATGGAAATGATGAAAGTGAACAGCCTTGTCTTGTTCCTGATATTAGTGGAAAGAATTTTATTTTTTGCCCATTGAGTATGATATTAGCTGTAGGTCTCTCATATATGGCCTTTATTATATTGAGGAATACTCCCTCTATTCCCACTTTGCTGAGTGTTTTTGTCATAAATGGGTGTTTTAAATTATCAAAAGCTATTTCCGTGTCTATTGATATGATCATGTGGTTGTAATCTCTCCGCTTTCATTTCTGACTGTGTTTATTTGGGTCCTCTCTCTTTTTTTCTTGATGAGCCTACTTAAAGGTTTATCTATTTTGTTTATCTTTTCAAAAAAACAACTCCTGGATTCATTGATCTTTAGAATTGTGCTTTTAGTCTCTATGTCATTTAATTCTGCTCTGATCTTGGTTATTTCCTTCCTTCTACTTGCTCTGGGCTGTCTTTGTTGTTGTTCCTCGAGTTCTTGCAGGCGTCGGGTTAGGTTGTTTGTTTGAAATGTTTCTATCTTCTTTAGGTAAGCCTGTATTGCTATGAACTTCCCTCTCAGGACTGCCTTCACTGTGTCCCATAAGTTTTGGGTTGTTGTGAGTTCATTTTCATTTGTTTCCAGAAACTTTTTTATTTCTTCCCTGATTTCTATCTTGACCCATTCGTTGTTTAATAGCATACCATTCAGTCTCCATGATTTTGTGTGTTTTTGGTTTTTTCCTGTGGGGTTAGTTTCCAATTTCAGTCCCTTGTGATCAGAGAAAATGCTTGGTATGATTTCTATTTTCCTAAATTTGTTGAGTCTCGTTTTGTGTCCTATCATGTGATCTATCTTGGAAAATGTTCCGTGTGCATTTGAAAAGAATGTGTATTTAGCTTCTTTAGGGTGAAGGGCTCTATATATATCAATGAGGTCCATTTCATCTAGAGTGTCATTTAATGCTGCAATATCTTTGTTGATATTTTGTTTGGAAGATCTGTCCATTTTTGACAGTGGGGTGTTAAAATCCCCTACTATAATTGTGTTGCTGTCAATATCATTTTTGAGGTCCTCTAGGATTTTCTTTATATATTTGGGTGCTCCTATGTTGGGTGCATATATATTTACGATGTTAATGTCTTCTTGCTGGATTCTTCCCTTGAGCAATATGAAGTGACCTTCTGGGTCTCTCTTTATGGCCCTGTTTTTGAAGTCTATTTTGTCTGATATGAGAATTGCTACCCCGGCTTTTTTTTCTTGTCCATTTGCTTGGAAAATTTGTTTCCATCCTTTCACTTTTAGTCTGTGATGGTCTTTTGACCTGAGGTGGGTCTCTTGTAGGCAGCATATGTGTGGGTCATGCTTTCTTATCCATTCAGCTATTCTGTGTCTTTTAATTGGTGCATTTAATCCATTTACATTTAAGGTTATTATTGAAAGGTACTTATTCATTGCCATTTATGTACCTGTGTTCCTCTCTGTCTCTCTCTTTTCCTTCCTTTCCTTAAAGCAGCCCTTTTAGTAATTCTTGTAGAGCTGGTTTGGTGGAAGCGTATTCTTTTAGACTTCTTTTGTCTTGGAAGCTCTTTATTTGGCCTTCTATCTTGATTGAGAGCCTTGCTGGGTACAGTAGCCTTGGTTGTAGGCCTCTGTTTCTCATTACTTGGAATATTTCTTGCCATTCTCTTCTTGCTTGGAATGTTTCCATTGAGAAGTCAGTAGCCAGCCTTATTGGGACCCCCTTGTATGTCACTTCTTTTTTCTCCCTTGCTGCCTTTAGGATTTTCTCTTTGTCTTGGAGGTTTGCCATTTTAATGATGATGTGTCTTGCAGTAGGCCTCTTTGGGTTCCACCTGCTGGGGACTCTCTGTGATTCCTGGATCCGTGCGACTTTATCTCTCCTCAACTTAGGAAAATTTTCCGTTATTACTCTTTCAAGTAGGTTTTCTATCCCTTGTTCCTCTTCCTCTCCTTCTGGAATTCCTATTATTCGGATATTATTACGTTTCATGTTGTCTTGCATTTCTCTTAAATTCTCTTCATTTTTTCTGATTCTCTTTTCCCTTACTTGTTCTGTCTGGGAGATTTTTTCTAACCTGTCTTCAATCTCACTTATGCGATCTTCCGCCATATCGATTCTATTCTTCATACCTTCTACTGTGTTCTTCAATTCAGAAATTGTATTCTTCATTTCCTCTTGGCCTTTATTGATGGTTTCCATTTCCTTTTTCATGTTGGTATAGTTTGCAGAGAGTTCATTGTAGCTCCCCTGTAGTTTCTGGTAGCTCGTTGTCAGCTCTTTGAATTTCCTGATAACCAGTGCTTTGAATTCCACATCTGATAGTTGACTTGCCTCTATTTCATCTAATATTCTTTCTGAGGTTTCCTCCTTTTCTTTCGTTTGGGGATTATTTCTTTGTCTTCCCATTGTTTGTGATACTCTTCTTGTTGTCCTCCACTTCTTAAATTGATCTGTTCTGGTTCACTGGGTTTATGGTGTAAACTTCTGTGGTAGGATACCTGTGAAAGTCACCGGTGCAGTCTTATGCAGGTATCTTGTTGTTCTCTGCTTCCACCAACTCCTTTCTTTATTGTGCGTGTGTGATCAGTTGTGGGGGAGGCAAAATGGTTTATGATAGCAGAGGGTTATTTTATGTTATTTACAGACACAGTGGGCAGAGAAGAAATAGACAATCTCTTGGCTATGTATAGAGTTAACCGTGCTCTTCAACCCAGCTTACCACTTTTAGGAAAGGGCGGGCATAAGTTAAGCATCTTGTTAAGAAGGGGGGGCTTGTGAGTTGTTTCTAGAAAGCAGTGTGGTTGCGGGTGGTCATATTTGAGGTAAGGTGACAGTACAGGTTAGTAACTGGGTGTAGAGCGTCAGTAAATAGAGTAATAGAAGTGAGGCACCTGTAAGGTGATCTAAGGTCCGAGAGATGTGTTATGAAGTATTACTGCTGTACAGAACAACCCTTATTTACCCTAATATTAGCGGAACACTCAAGTGATAAATTTTATGTGATCTGTCTAAATGGGGGTTATAGAGCTTGGGTAGTATAGCAAAGGAAAGCACGTGAAGTATAGAAAATCAGCAAAACACTGTGGAGGAAGGAGCCGTGGGAACCTGACAGGTAGTACAGTATACCCAGCCAGGATTAAAAAACCTGTACAGAAAGAGGTGGGATACAAAGATATTCTTGAAATGAAAAAAGGAGTAAGAATAATACAAAAATAATAATAATATACCTCAAAAGACAACTATGCAAAGCACAAACAATCTGACACACACACACGCAAAAGTCAGAAGAAAAGGGGAATAAGCGGAAAATTTGGGAAGAACAGAAGGACTAAAACCGGACAAAAAGGAGAAGAAATGAGGGACAGAGTATTGAAAGATAGAGGAACAATACAGTTTACAATATATAAAATTAATTACAAAAGGGGTTGTGAGAGGAAAAGAAAAAATAAAAATAAAAAATTTAAAAATTTAAAAAAAAATTTAAAAAAAAGAAAGAAAAAGAAGGGGGGAATGGAAAACACACACACACACACACACACACACACACACACACACACATGAGAAGGAGGCAAAAAGAAGAGAAAAAAAAAAAAAGGAAGCACCCTTCCTTTGTTGATTTCAAACTGTCCAAACCGGTTTGCTGCGTCTCTGAGGGCAGGTTTGCAGGCTCACGCTAGCAGGCTGCTGATTGGTCTGTGGTCGCATGCAGCCCCCAGAAGCTGCCTGTGGCCCGCAGTATCTGTACCGTCCTTCTCTGCGGGACCCAGGCTTTCCCAATAGAGACTTCTCCACAAAGCCTGTCTCTCAGCCCAGCCCAATCCCAAAAGACCAGCAATGACAGTGTCCTTAAATCCTTCGGGCTGGCGGGCTGGCGACCGCGGTGTCCGCAGTTGCCACCCTCTACGTAAACCCAAGTCCACGGGTCTCTGCCGGGCACTAATCCGCCTGCCTAGACGGGGAGGGGAGAGTCAGTTCTCTCCCGAGGAGTGCACTGCCGGCCCTCCAGCGTTCACCCCGTCACTGGTGCCCCGGCCCTGGATTCAGACGGGGCTCCCGTTTCCCCCTGATGGTGCCAGCCCCCTCCGCGCTCCAATTCTCGTTGGTACTCAGCTCCACTCCACCAGAGTTCGCCTGCTCTGGGAGCGCCCCGCCAGGCGCAGCCCGCGGCCTTCCTCGGGCACGCAGCCGCTTTTGTCTTCACTCTCCTTCTGGATTCCTTGCCGACCTGCCGCTGTTTGGTTCCTCCGTTACACTCTCTGATCTCCTATTTTCATAAATGTTGGGGAACTGTTGGTTGATTGTGCTATTCTTCGGTAGATCTGCCCAGATTTTCCACCAGATGCACGAGAGCTGGGTTCCCTAGGTGCTACTCTGTCGCCATCTTAACCCTCCTCCTTGATGTTATTATTGATAGGTACTTATTCATTGCCATTTTTGTACCTGTGTTCTTCTCTGTCTCTCTTTACCTTCCTTAAAGCGGTACTTTTAGCATCTGCTGCAGAGCTGGTTTGGTGGAGATGTATTCTTTTAGACTTCTTTTGTCTTGGAAGCTCTTTATTTGGCCTTTTATCTTGATTGAGAGCCTTGCTGGGTAAAGTAGCCCCAGTTGTAGGCCTCTGGTTCTCATTACTTGAAATATTTCTTGCCATTCTCTTCTTTCTTGGAGCGTTTCTTTTGAGAAGTCAGTAGCTAACCTTATTGGGGCTCCCTTGTATGTTACTTCTTTTTCCTCCTTGCTGCCTCTGAGATTCTCTCTTTGCCTTGGAATTTTGCCAATTGTAATGATGATGTGTCTTGAAGTGTGCCTCTTTGCATTCCTTTTAATTGAGACTCTCTGTAATTCCTGGATTTGTGTGACTTTTTCTCTCATCAAATTAGGTAAATTTTTCATCATTACTTTCAATTAAGTTTTCTATTTCTTTCTCTTTTTTTTTAAAGAGGAGGGATTTTTTTTTATTTATCTTTAGAGGGGAAGGAGAGAGGGAGAGAAACATCAATGTATGGTTGCCTTTCGTGCATCCCCTGCTGGGAGTTGGCCTGCAGGGAACCAGCCTGCAACCCAGGCATGTGCCCTGACTGGGAATCGAACCGCGATCCTCTGGTTCACAGGCTCGTGCTCAATCCACTGAGCTACGCCAGCCAGGGAAGGTTTTCTATTTCTTGTTCTTCTTCTTCTCCTTCTGGTAATCCTATCATTTGGATATTATTACATTTCATATTGTCTTGCATTTCTCTTAATCCCTCTTTATTCTTTTGTAGCCTCTTTTCTTTTTCTTGCTCTTTCTGGGAGTTTTTTTCCTACTTTGTCCTCCAATTTGCTGATCCAATCTTCTGCTTCATCAGTTCTACTTTTGATACCTTCTACTGTGTTCTTCAATTTGGAAATTGTATTCTTCATTTCCTCTTGGCTCTTGCTGACAGTTTCTATTTCCTTTTTCATGTTCATATAGTTTGTGGTGAGATCATTGTAGCTCCCCTGTCATTTCTGGTAGCTCGTTGTGAGCTCTTTGAAATTCCCAATAACCAGTGCTTTGAATTCAATATCTGGTAGTTTACTTGCCTCTATTTCATCTAATATTCTTTCTGAGGCTTTCTTCTTTTCTTTCATTTGGGTTTTTTTTGTTTTGTTTTGTTTTGTTTTCCCCTTGTTTGCGAGACCCTTCTTGTTAGCCTCAGCTTCTTAAGTTGATCTGTTCTGACTCCCTGGGTTTATGGTGTGAACTTCTGTGGTGCAATGCCTGTGAAATTCAGTGGTGCAGTCTCCTTCCATTATCCTGGCATTCTCTGCTTCCACCTACTCCTTTGTTTGTTTGTTTTTTGTGATCAGTTGAAGGGGGAGGCAAAATGGTTTATGACAGCGAGAGAGTATTTTATGATATTTACAGTCACAGCCAGTAGAGAAGAGATAGAAGATCTTTAGGCTATGTGTAGTTTTAACCATAATCTTCAACCCAACTTGCCACTTTTAACAGAGAATGGACACAAGATAAGTCTCATGTTGGAGTGGGAAGGCTAGTGAGTTGGATCTAGAAAGTAGTGAGGTTGTTGTAGGTCAGATTCTGGGGTAAGGTGAAAGTAAAGTATAGTAAATAGGTGTAGTGTATGAGCAAATAGAGTTAATTACTCCAGTAATAGAATTCAGGAAACTTTGATGTGGACTAAGATCCAGGAGATGTGTTGTGAAGTATTTACCATTGTATAGAACAACTATTATTTACAATAATATTAGAGCAACAAGCATATGACAGACTGTATGTGATCTGTCTGAACAGGGGGTATGGAACTTTGGATAGTGTGCTAAAGGAAAACGAGTGGCATGAAGGACAGTAAATTAGCAATCCACTGTGGAAGAGAGAACAGGGGAAACCTGTCACATTATACAATATAATCAGCCAAGGCAAAGGAGCCTATACAGAAACAGGAGGAATACAAAGATACTATTAAAATATAAAAGAAGTGAGAATAATGAAAATAATAATAATTATAGAAATATGCAGCAACTTGAGCTTTCTCTGCTATAGCAAAGTGAAATTTGTATCTCTGACTCTACTGTTGGGAAGCCTCTTCTTTGTGTCCAGGTCTGGTCTTTTCGCAATCAATTTGTGTTGCTTGTGGTTAAAAGAAAAAAAAAGGCAGGAGAAGGGAGGTGAAAGCGATGAGTTTGGACAGAAAGGAAGAAGGAATAAAATAGAAAAGAAAAAAGAGAGGAAAAATTATTGAAAGATAAAACAATAAAAAATTAAAAAAACAAAAGATTACTTAAAACAAAACAAAACAACAACAAATTTTAAAAAACACATCTCTTGTTGATTTCAAACTGGTCAAATCAATTTTTCTGGCTGCAGCAGGCTGAGGGGCAATTAGTGTGGTCTTTCTTGCCAGCGTTCTTCCAAGAGCCAAACTGGCGCCTCTCCCTGGCCCCCTTTGAAGGCGATCTAGGGCCTCTTCACAGTGCTCATTTTCCAGGGGTTACCACCGTGGACTGGGGTTGCCCGCTGGCCAGGCTGCCTGGTTCCTGGGGGTTGGAGACCAGACTCATCCCAGTTCTGTGGGGGAACTCCAGGCCTTCTGCCCAACTTCAGGTTCACTGCCAGGCTGGGTGGGGAGCAGACCAGGCGTCTGTGACTGTCTTAGTCAGAGCCCCACACTGTTCCTCTCAGTTCTCTGGGGCTGGCAACCGCGGAGTCCAAGGTTCATCTCAGCCCTTTGTCCTCAGCACCCTCTCAGCAAACTCTAGCAAACAAATCTCTCTCGGAGGTCCAACCTTTCTCGGCCAGGGAGGGAGGGAGCTGATAACCCAGCTCTCTCCAAAGGACCCTTTGGGAGGCCCGGGGCTCCCAAACAGTCCAAGGGAGATGCACTGGGAGCTGGTCCTGAGCTCTGGGCATCGACCCAGGTGTGCTAGGCACTGCATCCCGGGGAACTGGTCCCCGGACTGTGCACTGGCCAATGTCCCTGCTGCTCCTGTCTTTGCTCTGGTCTCTGAGACTCCACTGTACCACTGCTGTCTCCCTGCCGTCTGGATTCTCCGTGACTGTCATGATTTCTGGTCCCTTATTTTCATATATGCTGGGGAACTGCCAGCTGCCTGCGCTGTTCCTCCATTGATTGGGCCAGGATCCTCTCCCCTGTGTACAACGAGATGGAATCCTCGTCCTACTCTGTCACCATGTTGCCTCCTCCTTTAAATATCTTGATTTAAGGGAGGGAGGTAGGGATGGCAGGGATGGCTGGGAGAGCAGGGCCTAAATGCAGACAACTGTAATTGAACAGCAATAAAATGATTTTAAAAAGAAAAAAAGAAAATTTATGTTAATATTGTTTTAGAATTTTACAATTAGTTAATATTTAATAAAAAGGAATGTTTTTTCACAACTGTAAAATATTATTCTCAGTTATGTTGATAGTATAACTCCCAATAGACCATCTCTCTCTGCCTGATATATATCTATTATTTCAAAGTGGCTCACCACCAAACTAAACATGGCCTAATGTAGTACTTAATAAATACCCTTCAGAATCTGAAACTACCTAAATATCTGAACTTTTCTTCTCATTATTCTGATATGTATACCTTTAACTACATGCCTCATACTTGACTACATCTTTGTAAATGCACATGCTATTGCCTTTTCCATATCTTTGAAGCACATTTACATCTTTACAACTTCCATTACATTTTTCCTACTCTCTTTCTTCTTTAGCCAATCTGTATATATATCCTTTCATATAAGAGTATCTTATATTCCTTAAAGTACTGAATATATTATCTGTAAGTAAATATAATAGGAGAGGCATGTATCTTATATTCTTTAGGATACTCTTGTATGAAAAGATATATATACAAATCTGAGACTGAGGGTGGGAGGTGGCGGTAGGTGTGGCAGGGGAAAGTGATGGTGAGAAAATGGAGACAACTGTACTTGAGCAACTATTAAAAATGAAAAAAAAAAAGATGATGGCCATGAGTGGAGGCCAAAGATCAGGAATAGTTCAGTTATGTTTAATGAGTTGTTCACAATTACATACCTGCACATCCCTATCTTCAGCATCCTATAGCAAGGGCGTCCAGACTTTTGGCACCTCTGGGCCACACTGGGAGAAGAGTTGTCTTGGACCACACATTAAATACATTGCAATACGTAATCACAAAAAGTCTCCTAATGTTTAAGTAAATGTACAATTTTGTGTTGGGTCGCATTCATAGCCATTCTGACCACATGTGGCCGTGGGCTGTTAGCAAAGAAATTTCAGACTGAACTCCTGAATCATTTGCAGCCATTTTTTTAAAATATTTTTTAGGATTCTATTTATTTATCTTTAGCGAGGATGGGAAGGAGAGAAGGAGAGAAATATCAACGTATGGTTGCCTCTTGTGAGTCCCCTGCCGGGAACTGGCACACAACCCAGGCACTGGGAATCGAACCGCGATCATGTGGTTCACAGGCCCGAGCTCAATCCACTGAGCTACACCAGCCAGAGCCATTTGCAGCCATTTTTAATTCCAAATGTATTGTTGTAAACTTACATTCCCCACACAGTGTGAGTGTTTGCATAGTGATTTTGCATGTACTTTGCAATGTACATGAAAATGTTAGTCAAGTTCTAGAAGTGAAGTTAGCCTGGGTGTCTGTCATGCAACTAATCACTCTTAAAGCTTTGAAACTCACTCTGCCAGTCCCATCATGCACATTAGAAAAAAAAAAAAAAACCTTAACAACGTCTGAAATCTAGATCATTGTGCTGTAAAGCATTGCACCGCATGGGAAATTTGTTCATTATCCCCTCAGTGTGCTGAAAACCAGAAGCCATTCCAGAAGGTTCATTCTGGTCCTACTGACTCTATTACCTCCCTTCAGCCATTTTTTGTTTCAGAAAATATTCTTCACTGTGTGTATTATTGTTCTGTGTAGCAGAACAAAACATTGATTGGCTACAACCCTGATCCCCACCAAAAAAAGAAAAATATTTACTAACTATAAAAATACTTGTTAATTTTTTTTAAAGATTTTATTTATTTATCTTAGAAGGGAAGGGAAGGAGAGAGAGAGAGAAATATCAATGTATGGTTGCCTCTCATTCGTCCCCTGCCAGGAACCGGGAACCGGGAACTGGCCTGCAACCCAGGCATGTGACCTGACTGGAAACCGAACCCCGATCGTGTGGTTCGCAGGCCCGCGCTCAATCCACTGAGCCACACCAGCCAGGGCAATACTTGTTAATTTAGAACCATGGTCAGCTTGAGAGTCATATTCAGTTTTAGAATCATACTTCTAAGGATGTTCTTTATAGATTATACACTGGTGTATTGATTTAGTAATCTGAAGTGCTCCTAAAATAACCCTTAAATTACCTTTAAGAATTCATTACCATTTACACATTTAAAGCTGATTACACCTGGGAAAAATGTGACTAATGAAGTCCAGAGGGTGGATTGTGGTAGGCAGCTTCTAAGGGTCCTTAATGATTCCTGACTTCTGGTGTTTATACCATTGTTTTTCCCTCTCATATTTACCAGGGTTGGTCTATGTAGTCTATAGAATGTGGGGCAAGTGATGGTATGTTGCTTTTCAGATTAGGTTATAGAAATCATTAAGACATCTGTCTTGGTGTTCTTTCTCTTGCATTTTTCTCCCTCCCCCACCTTTCTCTCCCTCTCACCTTCCTTCTCTGTCTTATGACTTGCTCTGGAGGAGGATATCTACCATGAAGAGGTTTAAGTCAAGAGGAACTGAGTCAGCTGACCTACAAGGCCAGAACTGCGTCTTCCTGAGAAACTCTAAGCTTACAGTCTATCCAGCTGAACCACCTCTGTGACTGTGTGAGATAATAAATATTTTTGTTCTAAGCTACTACTAAGTTTATATATAATTTACCATCCAAGTATTAACCAGGTCCGACCCTGCTTAGCTTCTGAGATCAGACGAGATCGGGCACGTTCAGGGTGGTATGGCCGTAGACAGTTTATATATAATTTCCTTCATAGCAATAGAAAATTAATACATCATGTAATATTTTGCCCCTGAAATTATTTACACAAATTTCATCACTGTCCTTGGCTTTTTGCAGGGAATACAAAGATTAATAGTGAACCGAGTATATGATCTGTAAGTAAATGTAATGGTTAGGCGTGTATGTTTATAAGATAGTAAGCCAAGTGAGAAGAAAAGATGAAATATTTAGATTTCAACTGGAATACTAATTGTATAATATATAGAGGCCACTTTTAATCTCTCATCCATTGACCACATCAAAGTTGGAGAGGCAGGCTTACTTGGGAATCAGTAGGTCTGGATGCTGGTTAGCTACTGGTTCTTTTATAGGAGAGCTACTTTGAATAGTTAAAAACACTCTTATTTTTACAGAATCTATCTTATTTTTACAGCTTGTAGAATCTATTCTACTACTCTAGCATGATAGTTTCCTGTTTTTTTCTTTTTTAATCTCTTTACAGAGTTGTATAAAATAGAGTTATATGAAAGCATCTACATATATGTACACATATTTGTGGTGCTATGCTTGAAATATTTGGTTCACTAGAAAAATAATGCGTGTGGTATCCAGAAAAGGAAGTTGAGAAGTATGTATCAACAAAGCAACATTTTTGTTATAAAGTCACATTAAGCCCTCGTTCCATATTTCACTCCTATTTATTTACTGTGATGATAGAACCTGAGCAAAAATATGTTTTTATATTAAATTAAAAACTGAAAATTTGTTCCAATTAAAAATTACAATTTGGATTTATAATTTAAATTATCTTTACTTGGGGTGATCCACTAGTAAAAATTTTGATACCATTATACAAAATAGTGAAATATGGATTTTAACTGGCAGTTTTTCAGTCAAACTGAACAATAAGTACATTTTTTTATGGTTTTACTCGCTGGGAAGAGCACCATTATAATAATCTGCATTTTACAGTCCCTATCAAATCTGAACCAATAATATCACTCATTACAAAGTTTTTGCTTTGGGAAACATTTTCATGGCATCTAACAGTATTGCCCTACATTACTTGGAATTAGTTTTTAATGATTATATTTCCAAAATGGTTGTTACTCAGATTTACTGTTTGTGTTGAGGTTAAAAGCTCATCTAGCAGCTATACTTAAAATGTTACACAACTTTGTAAGTAAAGGTTCGCTGAAACTATTATTACATTAGTAATTGTATGAAAATGTTACAGAAGAAAAGCTATGCAGCTTGAATGTTTTTACTCTTTTTCATATATCATATCTGAGGGGTGAATATGAAACTTCATTTTTAAATGTTAATAATTCAAATTTATACTGTTGTCTTCTGGAGAACAGAGAACTATTATTATAGGTGTTATATAAAGTTAGGATCTGAAGCTTCCTTATAGCTGTCAACCTTATTAAGGAGCTCTCTATTTGTTGGATGCATCACCTAGTATTGTACAAGCAATGCATTTGAGAGCCTGGAGAGACCTTTCTTACTCTTTACTGTGCCTTTTTAAGGCTTTGCTCACATTTTTGATGTTGCTATGCCTTACTCAACTTTCTAGCTGCAACTCATAGGCACAGTAAGTTTAAGATAGATTGACTCCATTGCCCGAAGACTGATTGAAACTCATGTCTCACAGTTGCTAATGTTCACTGAACCATTTTATTGATGATAAAGTAAACAAAATAGATTGCCATATGAGAATACTTTGAAATCAATTAGAATAATTTGGCAGGTTTAAGCCCATGAAAAAGGCAAAGCAGGAAAACAGATGTGAAAAGTTTATGTGTTCAATATATGCATATTAAGATATAAATATTATTTTTGTGCATATTATTAAAGGTTAAACATAATTCTCAATTGCTGTATATTTGATCTTAAACAATGGGTTCTGTTTAGGAAAGTGATATAAATAAAAACTTTTGAGACTACAATATTGTGATGATTTTTTGTGTCTTTTTCTAACACTTAAGTGTACAGATCAGTAGCCTCAGAGAATTTAACAAACAACACAAATGAATTTGCCAAAGTGCAGTCTAGAATTGTAAGCTTGGAAAAATAACAGTAATCCTGAGCTAACTAAAAGATGCTAGTCATGATGAGTATTTGATTCTGTAATTAAGAGTATGTGTTCATCTGCCATGTCCCTCAATCACAGATAGCACCCCATAGAGAACAGGCAGACAGTGACCAGAGAGGAGAGGGGAGGGAATTTCAGGGGAAAGGGGGAAGGATTTACAGGAACTAGTATAAAGGACACATGACCAACAACTAAGGGGGGTAGAAATGAGAGGGAGGTGGGGAGCACTGGGGGGGGGGGTGGGCTGGGATGGGAATAAAAGACAGAAAACTGTACTTGAATAACAATTAAATAAATTTTTAAAAGAAACAAATAAATAAGTTAAATAAAATTTAAAAGTTTATTACAATGTGTTATCAATTTTTCTCATTTATCTGGAGCTATAGGCATGCAGCCCAGTTTTATTCTAATAGACACAATTAAAAAAAATTTAAAAAGTATGTGTTCAGAGTTCTGGCCAAGATGGAGGCATAGGCAGAAAAGCTTTGCTTCCTCCCACACCAAAAGGAGGATAACAACCAATTTAAAACAATAAACAACTAGAACTGCCATAAAATAAAGCTTCATGGAACCACAACAACCAAGGAGCTTAAGAAATATTCATCCAGACTAGTACAATGAGACAAAAAAATATGGCCCAAATGAAAGAACATATCAAAACTCCAGAAAAAGAGCTAAGAGATAAGGAGACAGACAATCTACCTGATGCAGAGTTCAAAACACCTGTAATCAGGATGCTCAAAGAGCTGATTGAGCTTGGTTACAAAATGAAGGAAGAAATGAAGGCCACCCAAATTGAAATATAGAAAAACATACAGGAAACCAACAGTGAAGGGAAGGAAACAAGGACTCAGATAAACAATTTGGAACAAAAGGAAGAAATAAACATCTGAATGCAACACAGTGAAGAAACAAGACTTCAGAAAAATGAGGAGAGCTTAGAAACACATGGAGCAACATTAAATGCTACAACATCCAAATCATAGGGGTGCCAGAGGAAGAAGAGCAAGAAATTGAAAACTTATTTGAACAAACAATGAAAGAAAACTTCCCCAATCTGGGGAAGAAAATATACTTCCAGGAAATCCAGGAAGCCCATAGAGTCCCAAAGAAATTGGACCCCAAGGAGCACACATCAAGGTACATTATCATTAAGTTACCCAAGCTTAACGATAAGGAGAGAATCTTAAAAGCACCAAGAGGAAAGGAGAGAGTTACCTACAAAGGAGTTCCCCTAAGACTATCAGCTGATTTCTCAAAAGAAACTTTACAGACAAGAAGGAGTTGGAAATAAGTATTTCAAGTCACAAAAGACAAGGACCTACATCCAAGATTACTGTGTCTAGCAAAGTTATCATTTAGAATGAAAGAGCAGATAAAGAACTTCCCAGATAAGGTAAAATTAAAGTAGTTCATCTGCCAAGCCCTTATTATATGAAATGTTAAAAGGACCTATCTAAGAAATAGAAGATCAAAAACTAATAGCAGTAAAATGACAATAAACTCACAACTATCAACAACTAAACTTAAAAAACAAAAACTGAGCAAAAGACTAATACAGCAACAGAATTACACAAACAGAGATTATATGGAGGGTTATCAGTGGAGATGGGAGGAGGAAAAAGGGGTGGAAAATGTACAGGGAATAAGAAACATTATTGGTAGGCATAAAATAGATAGGGGGAAGTTAAGAATGGTAAAGGAAATAGAGAAGTCAAAGAACTTATATGTACAACCCATGGACATGAACTGAGGGGTTGGGGAATGCTGGAGGGCAGGGGTGCTAGGCAAAGGTGGGGATAATGGGGAGGAAAGAATTGGGACAACTGTAATAGCATAATCAATAAAATAAAATAAATAAAAGAGTACATGTTCTCATGAAAATAAGCTTTTTTTACAAACTGTCCTGTGACATTTTTTTCTTTTTTGGATACAATATAGTTGCTTATATAAAGAATTATAAAATATGTATTTTGTATATATTTTCATATGAAATACTCTGTAGGAGAAAAAAATAAGTTCAAGTGACCTTATCATAGTGAAGTTTATGAAATTATGATAATAGCACTTGATAGTATAATAACATATATTGACATTTAATTTTTAAAGTACAAGGATATGAGCACTTGCATAAAGATGTGTGGAAATTCTAATGCAGAGAAATGAAGATCTTTTATTTCATTGCCCAAACAGGTCAGATTAAGTTATATTAAAAATAAATATTATATAATAAAAGTAAATTACAAAGTTTTGGTAGAAAAGTTTCTGAACTTGCTAATTAAAGACAGTTTTTCTCTTCAGTCTTATAAAGAATCTGCCATGTTAGTGTTTTCTTCTGAAATTTATCTAAGTTTCTCAAAATTCAAGATAATTTTATTTATAACTCTCTTTATAGTTAGTTTCTAAAATTTGCTATTATGTTTCATTAATTTGTTTTTCAGGTAATGATTAATGCTTACTTTTTACTTATTCAAATACACTTTAATTTAAGTCCATTAAATTTATTTTCATCTCTAGGTACCCATTTCTCACAACTATGAACTATTTATCTCATGGTTTCAACTAACTTTGTCATCAGTCAGAAGCAAATCATATATTACATTCTTATATGAACTATGCACCACCTTAAAGAAATCTTTGACACACTTTTTGGCTTTTTAAAGTAATGTTATCATTAAGGAACTTCTGAGGTTATTAACTACACGTTTGACCTTGTTTTCTTCCTTAGGCTTCAGTCAGTCTCAGTATTCAGGGTGTCTCTGACATTCTGCAAGGTTGACAAAAAATAAACATGCTTCATGTTCTCTTGTTAGTGAACTGAAAGAGAAGTTACTACATTTCAGGTGTTCTCATGTACTAAGGCTAGCTACACAATATTTATTAAATAATAAATATGTAACATAATGATGTTTGGGATGATGATTGACCTCATGTGCAATGATGTTCTCATAAGATTATAATGGAACTGAAAAATTCCTATTGCCTAGTAAAGTCACAGCCATAATTATGTCATAGCACAACATATTATGTGTGTGTTTCTGGTAATGTTGGTACTGATAGCACATACAACTATGTGAAATGCAAAATAATTGATAATGATAAGTAAATGACTATGTTACTACTTTATGTATTTAATATATTATACTTCTGTCATTGTTTTAGAGTGTAGTTTTTCTACTTATTAAAAAGTTTTCTGTAAAATAGTATGTTGTTTTATGCTAGCAGTGATCTTGTAAATCTACTGTTTATAGCATCTATTGATTTTTCTTGTGTTTCATTTAATCTCATGTTGGTTTTTCATCATTGCCCATAAGTGTACAATAGCCACTTCTAATGTTGCCAGTAAGAGACTGCGTTGAGTGGTCTGGAAATATAATTAAAGTTATTAAGAATTCCAAAGGTGGAAAATCACTGATTGTTATTGCTGAATTCCACTATAGCTAAGATCTTGAAGAACAGGAACAATGTTACAGAAACTGTTAAAGTAACTGCTTAATTGAAAGCAACAAGACTAACCAAAATTTGAGAAAATATCCAACATGGAGAAACTTCTGTTACCTTGATCGAAGACAAGACTCAGAAGCATATCCCCCGTAGCACCATAATGATCACAAACAAAGCAGAGTTTGTTTGCAATGTTGAAAGAAAAGACCACTCCCAACTACAATGTTGAATTTACTACTAGCTTGGGCTGGAGGGGGGGGGGTTAACAATTCAAGAATCATTATTCATCACATAATTGGTAGCAAATCTCTAAGTGCTGATATGAAGGCAGCTGAATAATTTGTTTGGAAACTCTAGATAAGCTGATTATGGAGGAAAAATTATTTGACAAAGCAAATATTCAATATGCATGAAAATCCCTTATTCTGGAAATGGATGCCTAAAAAGGACTGCCATCCATAAGGAGACAGAGTTAATGCCAAGTTTCAAGGTTTTTTGTTTGTTTGTTTGTTTGTTTTAAGACAGGGTAACAGTTTTGTTTTGGGGCAATGTTACAGGCTACAATTGAAACCCTTTGTGACCTGGCACAGTGAGAATCCCAGGGTCTTCAAGCGTATCAATAAGCACACATTGCCAAAGTACTACTGAAACAATAAGAAGTTGCATGTGACTGAGCTCTTCTTCCAAGATACCCTCCCGAATTGCTATTCCAGTGAAATGGAGAAATGCTGTTTGGAGAATAACATACTTTTCAAGATTTTGTTTGTTGTTGATAATGCTCCTGGACATCTCCTTTGTTTGGTGATCTTTATACCAATATTAAAATAATATTTCTCTCTCCAAATACCACTTCTTTGATCAAACCAATGGAGCAAGCATTTATAGCAGCTTTTAATGTTCACTGCCTTAGGAAGACTTTTTCCCAGGCAATTATTCTAACTGAGGAAGATGCTAATGTAATTCTGAATGGATGACTACATAGGTGACTGCATCAAGAACTGCTTGGGCTTGGGATGATGTCACCAAATAGTGCATGAATGGAATCTGAAGAAGACATCAGTAGGTTCCTTTATGTCTTCAAAAGATTTGCCAAGTGTGAAGAGGTTGAAATAATCCACAAGACTGTGGTTGAGATGACAAACTTTAATCTGGGTGTTGATGAGGATGGCATTGAAGAACTTCTGGAGTTGGTTCCTGAGGAATTGACTTATGAGGGGCTGTTGGAACTGGAACATGAAAGCATAGCTGAATAAAAGGCAAGACCAAAGGCAAATTCCTTGAGAAGAAAAAGAAGAATCTCCAAGAAAATTTCACAGTAAAGGTTGTAACAGATGCTTTCACAGATCTACCTTTCAACAAGCTACTTAAAAGTTTGAAAAAATGGACTCTGATATTAAAAGGATTTCATTAATAGAGAGGAATGTTCTTGGTACATTATGTACTTACAAGCAAATATATGATGGAAAAGCAAAACAAACCAACCAAACCATCATGGGCATATGATGCCCTCTGAAAAAGAGTGACACCGCCTCAGTGAAATCCTTCACTGAGGATGTTTTCCAGGAGAAGGCATTGTTAGTATAAGAGATGGCTCCATGTGTGGTATTGCCTCTGAAGACCTTCCAGTGGGAAAAATGTGTATGTAGAGGAGAGTGATATTGATGATCCTGCCTTTGTGTAGTACTAGTCAGATGTGGGTGTTTGTGTCTTAGTTTTTTAAACAAAAAGTTTAAATAATTAAAAATTAAAATAGCCCTGGCTGGTGTAGCTCAGTGGATTGAGCATGGGCCTGTGAAGAAAAGGGTTGCAGGTTCGATTCCCAGTCAGGGCACATGCCTGGGTTGTGGGCCAGGTCCCCAGTGGGGGACACATGAGAGGCAACCACACATTGATATTTCTCTCCTACTCTTTCTCCTTCCCATCCCCTCTCTCTAAAAATAAAAAGTAAAATATTAAAAAAATAAAAATATAAAGCTTATAGAATAAGGATATAAAAAAGAAAATAGTTTTATACAGTTGTGTTTGTGTTTTAAGCTATTATTTAAAAAAGTATTTCATAAAAAATATTTTTAAAAAACCCCTGGCTGGTGTAGCTCGGTGGATTGAGAGTGGGCCTGTCAACCAGAGGATCATGGTTTGATTCCCAGTCAGGGCACATGCCTGGGTTGCAGGCCAGTTCCCAGCAGGGGACACATGAGAGGCAACCATACATTGATATTTCTCTCCCTTTCTCTGTCCCTTTCCCTCTCTCTAAAAATAAATAAATAAAATTTCAAAATGTTTTTAAAAAGTATTTCAGTTAAAAACACAAAGTTTATAAAAAATAAAAATCAGTAAGCTCAAGTTAATTTATAATTGCAAAAAGAAAAATATTTTTAAGAATATAGTGTAGCCTAAGTATACAGTGATTATAAAGTCTATAGTAGTGTACATTAATGTCCTAGGCCTTCACATTCACTCATTGCTTATTCAACTGACTCACCTACAGCAACTTCCAGTCCAGCAGTCTCCATTCATGGTACCTAATATAGGTGTGCCATTTTTTATTTTTAAATATGTTTAGGTGCATGGATACTTGCCACTCTGTTACAGTTGATTACAGTGTTTAGTACAGTAACCCGATGTACTGGAATGTAGCCTCTAAGCAGTAGACCATACAATATAGCCCAGGTGTGTACTATATCTAGGTTTGTGTAAGTACAGTCTATGATGTTTGCACAAGGACAAAATCACTTAATGATGCATTTCTCATAACATATTATTGTCATTAAGTGGCACATGATTGTAATTTTGTATTCTTAGTGTTCTAGTGGTCTTATATTTTACATTTGTTTTTCTTCATTGTTATGGTCTACATATTTCTCTCAAATATTTTAAAGTCTCTTCCTCTATCTAGAACTGCTCTGGACTCCAACCATGTATCTCCTTTGAGATTTTGGTTTTGGTTTTAAATTTGACTTCAGAAAATTGTGTTAAGAAATGTTTTCTTGAAATGAGATCATTACCCTGAGGTTCTGAAAAGCCTGAGTTCCTATTATAGAGTATTCTAGATACTTGGCAGAATGACATTCTAGATATTTGGCAAGATGACAAACCACAAATAAGAGGAACTTGTTAGAAGAAGTGCATTTAGTGAGTAAGTTTCTGGACTCATCCATGATTTCTTTATACTTTACCTTTTCTCTGGTCATCCCTTGTCCCTGCTTTGCCTTTACACTTAATTCTACTTTAAAAATATTCTATTGTCTATTTATATTACAAGTTTTGGGACAGTGTGTGTTCTTTTGGCCTTAGTGTCTGGTCGCTCAGCACTGCACCCTGGGTTTCACATGGTGGTGGTGGTGGTGATGATGATGATGATAATAATAGCTGACATTTATTTAGTCCCAGGTACTCTTCTAAGTGATTCACTAACATTAATTAATACTCACAATCTATTAGTTTGATCCTTGTGAGGCAGTAACCATTATTGTCCTGATTTTCCACACTGAGTGGAGTCCAGAATGGTTCAACAATTTGCCCAACATTGGCTCTACAGCTTGTATGTGGCAGAGCTCAGATTTGAACTTAGGCAGACTAGGTCCAAAGCCCTCCACTCACAAATTGCTCAGGACTGTTAAATAGACACTCTTCTCTCATGGTTCTATTTGTGACCCAAACCATATTGTATGTTTAAGCATAAAGATTTTAAAGAGTTTAATCATGCAGTTTGTCACTCTGTGCACTAAATGTTTAGAAACTAGTTAGTCTAAATGAGTTGACTTCTAAATTTATAGAATATATTTCAAAATAAATCTTTTTTTTCAAGTGGAAAAGCATGGACCAAGGTATGAAAATTTTAGTTAAGTACAAATATATTAAATCTGTTTAAGAAATTGGAAGAGGTCCCTGGCCTGCCAGACACCTCTGTCAGGTGCCCACCCCCTCCACCCATGTTTGGTGTGGCAGCAAAGATACCCCACCATCCAAACCTGCTGAATCATGTGACCAGACAATGCCAACATGACTGGCAATATCCACAGAAGAACCATTCAAAGATGATTAAGGAAGCGGCAGGACGGGGTGAGGGAGTGGTCATTAGCACCTGGCACTGTAACAGCCAGAACCCAGAGAATTGCATGGAGACCCTGTACCAGGTCCCACCCACCAACTTTCTGTCACTTTTTTGCTTTGGTGAGGTGGTACATGTCAGCTCAGAAATCACCTACACTATCAAGCATGCATTGTAAGTACAGATCAAGTTTTATATGAAAACATCCTCACAGTTTTAAAAAAGTTGATCAATAAGATTACTCTGTGGCATGTGCCCCTGTCAGTGAGGGGCATGGACATGGTCCCAGATGTGCATCCAATTGTGTACTCCAGACAGGTGCAGGAGCAGCAGGGCCTCAAGCTGTAGGAAGCCCAGAAATTAGAGCACTTGGAGACTAAGTGAAACAATGGGGACATTGTCCAGCTAGTCCTGAACCCAGAGCCGAATATGGTCCACTATAGCCCAGTGCAGCTTTGACCCACCTGGGGCCTCTGAATTGTATGCTATGTGGTTTTGTGATGGAGGTGTCACCATGGAACTCATGGAGGAGGTAGCCAGGATCCTGGTGGCACATCAGTGTAAAACCAACATTACCATGGCTTCTGTGGATGCCATTAACTTTCACAAGATCAGAAAAGGTTATATTGTCACCATTTGGGGGCTCATAGCCTGCAGAAGCAATAAATCCGTGGAGATTGATGTTCTGGTAGACAACTTAGAAGACTACAGGGTAGCGAGTGCCTTCTTCACCTACATGTTTTTTGGCTTGGAGGACAAGTTGCTGCCCCAGCTTATGCCCGGGACCCAGGGCTAGTAGAAGCACTTGGAGGAAGACAAAGTGTGGAGCCTGTAGATGAATATCAACTGGACTTATAGTGCCAACCTGAGCCTTATAGGTGCTCTCCTTCTGCTACTGGTGCTGAAGCATCCCCAATGTCTAATCACTTAAAGTTACTCTCTTGACCAAAAACCCAGTTCACACTGACAGCTGATGGTGTGTGCATTAGTTATCTCTCATAGTTAACCTGTACTCTCCTCAAAATCTGTACACAAAAGCTTTATTTATATCACTCCAATATAAGTACTACACAGTATTGTCCCCAGTCCCTGAAGATATTTTCTGGAACCCTGGGGAATATTACACATACACTGTAAGGTGTGTAAAGACTCTAGCCTCATATAAATCTTTTTAGCTACAGTGAAAAACAAATTGACAGAATAATTTGTAATTTATGTTTTGGTCAACTGAAAGGGTTTGCTTCATAATTACTTTAAATTTTTATTAAGTTGACCATGCATTCCAAACCTTTATTTTCATTTCAGGTTTAACAATTTTCTTATATAGTAACTATAACAAAGATATGTTAGAAATGAATTCCCAAACCTCAAAAATATACACCTTATAGCTAGACCACCACATTATATACATCCAGGACAGTTCACAGTAAAAATATTATATTATTATTTATATAGAAAGCAGGTGTACATTGGGCCAGACTCGGATAAGGACATATAATCACTATATTTAAAGCAAGTCACTACTGGTTGTTGCTCCAGTAGTTGCTAACAGAACACTGATGTTGTTGAGAGGTAACTTTTATTACTCCATATAACATATATCATGAGAAACTGACCCTAGAGTTCCCACCAGTGGATACTGACTAGTTTAGAGCAATTATGATAATTGCTTGCCATTCCCTTGCCAGAAATTGTTTATCTATGTTCTATTAAATTAAGAAATATTAAATAATGTTAAATAAATTCAGTAAACATATAAATAAATAAATTTGGTGCCTGATTAATTATTTATAGTACCTGAAGCCCTTCCTACTACTTGAGTAAGCAAAATAGTAACTTTCTTTTCTACTTAGTCTTTTTATTTAAATTGTCGTTACTTGGAACTATAAATATGCTAATATACTAATTTTAATCATTATTTGAGTATTTGGACCCTAACCAGGCTTTCACCTTACAGTGACCTCCATTAGCATAATGCAGGATCCACTTAGGGAAGAAGACTGAGGAGCTTGAGGAGGAAGTCAGGGATAGGAATTTATCATACAAATGTTCAGAAAGGTTATTAAAAGAATATAAAATTGTTTCTGTGTACTTAGTCTTCTGAAAATAATTTACAAAACTCAGAGAATTACATACTAGCCATTTACATGTTTACGTTGAGACAGAAATATTCCTAGAAGTTTCTGAGAAGTTATCTTACAGAAGGGATTACTCCACTTTTTTCAGTCCCCATGCCTACAGACACACACACACACACACACACACACACAATATGCACAAACAGAGAAAAAACACTTTTGGTGGAATTTTGAAGGGAATGGGAAAAAGACAAATTCTTATTTTTTCTCATCTGAGAGTAGCTGTTTCTCTTCTTCAACTTCTTATAATTCCACTATACATCTTGCTTCATCATATCGCAGATGGGTAATCAACTTATATAACCATGGGAAAAGAAACTAGTTAAATAAATTACACTGTATCTAAGAAATGGAATAAAAAAAGAATATTTAGTTAAGTCAATAATGCATGTTATAAAACACTACCTCAATAACATATATTTTGCTTAAATGGTTTAATTATTCATAAGCAAATGACTAAAAATATGTACACATGTGCATACACCCAAAATTATTATCAGTGGTTCTTTCTAGGACATAGTTATGATTTTCATTTTCTTATACAAACTGTTCTGTATGGTTTAAACTTTGTTCATTGAACATGTATTATTCCTGAAATAAGAAAAAAAATAAAGAAATGAAAAAATAGTAAATTTTCAACCTGATGAAATTTTCTAATTAGTATGTAATTTACTGCAATATACAATTAACCTGGTATGCTATTGTCAAGATTATTAGTAAGAAAGATTTAATATATCCTTGCTTGTATTTCTGCTTGGGATCATTGTTATATTATTAAAATAGAATGTGTGGAAATACTGTTAAATGAGATTTTGGTGATTTCTGTTCTTTCTGTGTAATCCATGTTCTCTTAATTTTATTTAATCTTTATAGATTATAGTTAATATTTCCAGATTTTCTCCTTTGCACACCCAAAGAAGTGTTTTGCAATGTTTATGAAACAACTTTACAAGGAAAACATATAAGAATAGAATATAATTCTGCTTGCCACAAAGAAGACATTATTTATACAGTGAATAGTAAGCTAGGTATCTCATATATTTTATCTTTAAATATTTTATGCCACTATTTTCTGCATATTTTAATATTATTATTTATATAGTTAATATTAGAATGAAAAGGCAATATGATTGACCTCATTTGATTTTTTTTGACATTCGACCATTTAAAAGGTTTGTATAATGTTTAATTACCAAATGGTGTAATCATGATTCATCTCATCATTTGATATATATCACAGGCCTCCTTGGAGTATACTGTATTTCACAGATCAATAGATTTATTAAGAGCTTGAGAGCTTCCAACATTCATTGAAAAGAAAAAAATACTTTTTTCTTTTAAAATGGTTTATGTAATCATTTGATCAGCTTCATAATTACTTTGAGTATCACAGCACATTTAGGTAAATTAAAATATAAGATTAGCCCTGGCTGGCATAGCTCAGTGGATTGAGCGCGGGCCTGTGAACCACACGATCACGGTTCGATTCCAAGTCAGGGCACATGCCTGGGTTGCAGGCCAGTTCCCAGCAGGGGACTCACGAGAGGCAACCATACATTGATACTTCTCTCCTTCTCTCCTTCCCTTCCCCTCTAAAGATAAATAAATAAAATCTTTTAAAATATAAGATTAGTCAGATTCCTTTTACTCAAGTACATTGAAATCTATATAACACAACTACAGAGACAGATTTATTGAATAAATTGTGCTTTTGAGACCTATCTTGAGTGACTTCTATTTAAAGTATGACTCTCAATAATCTATAACCCCTTAAATATTATTATAAAGCATTTTATATTATATCCAGCTCTTATTTATTATAAATTGTTACAGTGAGAGGCTTGGAATTAGATGACCGATTGTTCCTTCTTTCCCACCCATTTGATCACTCCTAACCAAATGACATTGAAGTTCAGTCAGAAATAAGAATATTTAAAATTCATTGGGTGCTACTTTGTGACAGTTCTTCTAATTACTTTATATGTATTAATTCATTTAATATCTCAACAGCATTGTGAGGTAACTGTTTCTATTTCCATTTGACAGGTGAGTTATATAATTTGCGCAAGGTCACACAGCTAAGAAATAGAAGAACCAGACTCAGGAACTTGTACCACTTATGCATACTATATCCCTTGGGCATAACACGAAAGTAAAAAGAAAACTATTGGAATTGAAAATTGTGGTACATTTACACAATGGAATACTATGCACCAGAAAGAAAAAGAAAAAGGAACTCCTACCCTTTGTGACAACATGGATGGAACTGGAGAGCAGTATGCTAAGTAAAATAAGCTAGGTGGTACAAGACAAATACCATGTGATCTCACCTGTATGTGGAACCTAATCAACAAAACAAACAAATGAGCAAAATAGAACCAGAGACTTGGAAATTAAAAAAAAAAAATAGCAACCAGAGGGGAAGGGAGACGAAGATAGCAAGGGAAAGCAGGGGAAGGGACAAGCAAAGGAACACAAATAGAGGACTCATGGGCACAGACAATGTGCAGAAAGATTGACTGTGGGAGTGGTGGGGGTGGGTGGGGATGAGCAATGGGAAAAGAGGTGGAACAACTATAACTCAACAACAATAAAAATAAATAAATAAAATGCTATAGCACTTTTGCTATACCCCTAATCTGTGGTGGTTAGGAGAATGAAGTTTACAATTTGTAGTATGGGATGCTCAATGTTCTATTTGATTTTACTCTACTTATAATCTAATACATCAGCCTATTCTTGTTTCAGAGATGCTGGCAAAAGACATTAAAATCTTAGGTCAGAGGTGAAAGAAAGTATTAGTTCCAGCACAGCAAACAGAATAAACATCACTAAGCATGCTTGCATCAGGTTCCTTGCTCCCAAGTGCAGTGGGCCAATATGGCCCAGATAGATGCTAAGCATGCAAAAGAACACTTACCTCTGAAAATATGCCACTTTTATATACAGAAAACAATAAACAAGTCTGTTTGTTTTTCCAGAAAGTTGTGATATTTCAGTCCTCAAGGTTCCTTGCTTCAAATACAACCCTGAGCAATGGACCAGATAAAGACAGAGTAGAGTTTTATTATGCTATTACAGTTGTCTCATTTTTTCTCCCTTTTATCTCCCTCACCCCAGTACTACCATTCCCTAAAGCATTCCCCACTCAGTTCATGTCCATAGACCATAAATATAAATCATGTGGTTTCACCATTTCCTATACTATTCTTGACCTCCCAGTGTCTATTTTGTACCTACCAATTATGCTTCTTATTCTCTATACCTTTTTTCTCATTCCCCTCCCCATTTACTACCCTCCATGTAATCTCAATTTGTATTATTCTGTTCCTGTTATAGTCATTTGCTTAATTTTTTTAAAAAATGTTGATAATTGTGAGTTTTCTGTCATTTTACTGTTCATAGTTTTGATCTTCTTCTTTTCCTTAGATAAATCCGTTTAACATTTCACAAAATAAGGGCTTCGTGATGATGAACTCCTTTAAATTAACCTTGTTTGGGAAGCACTTTATCTGCTCTTCCATTCTAAATGACAGCTTTACTAGATAGAGTAATTTTGGATGCGGGTTCTTGCTCTTTATGACTTTGATTATATCCTGCCAGCCCTTCCTTGCCTGTGAGATTTCTTTTGAGAAATCAGCTGTTAGTCTTATGGGCACTCCTTTGTAGGTAACTCTCTTCTTTTATCTTTTTGATTTTAAGATTATCTTCTTATCTTTAATCTTAGGTATTTTAAATATGAAGTGCCTTGGTGTGACCCTCTTTGAGTCTAACTTGTTTGGTACTCTCTGAGCTTCCTGGGCTTTTATGTCTATTTGCTTTACCAGACTGGGCAAGTTTGTTTTCATTATTTTTTCAAATAAGTTTTCAATGTCTTAGTCTTCTCCTTCTGGCACCTGTATGATTCATACATTGGTATGTTTAAAGTTGTCCTGGAGGTTCTTAAGACTCTTCTAAGAAACCTTTTCATGTGTCTCTTGGCCCTGTATACCTCCTCCTGGGAGACAGGTCTGTTCAAGTCCTTTGCCCATTTTCTTTTTTGTGACTATAGTCAAGGTGTTTATTTATTTATTTTCTCTATTTTTTGTTATTTAATTATTGTTCAAGTACAGTTTTCTGTCTTATATTCCCAGGCCTGTCAACCCCGCCAGTGCTCCCCACCTCCCTCCCATTTTTACTCCCCACCTTAGTTATTGTCCATGTGTCCTTTATATTGTCCTTTATCCTTCACATGTCCTTGTTCATGTGAATCCTTCCTCTTTTCCCCTGTGATTCTCCCCACTCTCCCCTTTGGTCCCTGTCAGCCTGTTCTCTATTTCATTGTCTTTGGTCATATTTTGCTTGCTTGTTTGTTTTGTGGTTTAGATTCCTATTAAAGGTGATATCATATGGTATTTGTCTTTCACTCCCTGGCTTATTTCACTCAGCATAATGCTTTCCAGTTCCATCCATGCTGTTGCAAAGGGTAGGAACTCCTTCTTTCTTTCTGCTGCATAGAATTCCATTGTGTAAATGTACCATAGTTTTTTGATCCATTCATTTACTGACAGGCACCTAGGTTGCTTCCAACTCTTGGCTATTGTAAATTGTGCTGCTATGAACATTGGGGTTGCTGTTTCGGGGTTCTTAGGATATACTCCTAATAGTGGAATTGCTGTGTCAAAAGGCATGCTCATTTTTAGTTTTCTTAGAAAATTCTATACTGTTTTCCATAGTGGTTGTACCAGTCTGCAATCCCACCAACAGTGAACTAGGATCCCCTTTTCCCCACAACCTCTTCAGCACTTGTTTGTTGCTTTGTTTATGATACTTTGCCCATTTTTAATTGGGTTGTTTGTTTTCCTGCAATGAAGTTGTGTGTGTTCTTTTTTATATTTTCTAGATCAAACCCTTGTCCAACAAACTGGCAGTAACCAGAGAGGAATGGGGAGAGAGATAATAGTGGATAACAGTGGAAGGTTCATCAAGGAACACATATAAATGACACATGGACAAAGCTAAAGGGGGTAGTTTCGAGGGTTGGAGGCAGAGATGGGTGGGGCAGGGGAGGGTGGTGGCATGAAAATGGAGACAATTGTACTTGAAAAAAATTTAGAAAAAAGAAGAAATCTTTCCAAATTGCTTTTTGAGGAGGCTCTTCCAATCCCTGAAAGTTTAAATGCTTGTGGAAGGCCATGGACTGTTTTGTCAAATCTTGGTTTTTGGTCTATTGTGAATGACCTTTGTGATAAAAGGTGGACTATTGTCTGGTGGCAGATAGTTCAGAAACTGAAATATTATGACATTTACATTTCACGGGCAACTATAATTTGGCCAGAGTTTGCTGATTAGACTATTAACAATTCAACTGTAATCTAAAATTGTTAATAGCAGTGAATTATGAACAATAGCCTTGGGAGGGAGAAAAAGGTCCAGCATAATTTTCCAAGAGCAATTCAAGTCAATATGAGATAATTTTCCATGGCTCACTCTTGCTTTTTATACACTTCGTGAGCAGAGGAACTATTTGCTCTTTTGTTTGAAAATATTTCTTCAAGAGAGTTTGTATAGTGAATTGTCTTGAAAGATAGAGACATAGCCTTTTTCTAGAGCAAGGAGCAGATTTGTTCACTGTCCATTATAATAAAGACCATGTATCTGTCTAGAACAGAGATGGGACAAATTTATTTCCCATTATAAAATATCCATGTTCCCTAAGCTTACTGATGTTTTCTTATAACATATCCACAGTTGTCACTTGCCCTCTTGCATCACTCTGTGGAAATTAGAGTTCAGAACATTACCTAAATTGTTAGTTTTCACATTAGATCCTTCACAGTTATTGACAAAAATATGTAAAATATAGCTTCTTTACATCTACATCAATAGACCAATATATGGCTAATTTTGAAAGCCTGAAATACAGTGGAAGCTTCCGCATCAGAAACACATGATACTGTTTAGTAAAAAAAGGCAAGATTATGTTTTAGAAAACAAAATTTTGTATGTGTGTATATGTGTGTTCTTGTGAATATATATTGCAGGGATATATAAGCAACCACCAGCACTTTACATTTAGGAAGGAAAAAATATTACCCAATTTTTTTATGGTGGTTACCTGTGAAAGACAAAAAGTTAAAATTAGATGAACAGAAGTATATCTTTACATATAATTATTTTAACAGATGTATGATATGGAGTTTTTGGCATTCTTTATTTCTGATATTTTAATAGTTATTTTTAATTTTTAATTACAGTTTACATTAAATATTATTTGGTATTAATTTCACATGTACAGCATAGTGGTTAAACAATCATGTACTCTACAAAATGTTCTCCCTTATATTTCCAAGAACCAACTGACACCATACATAGTTATTACAATATAATTGATTATATTTCCTATAGTGTACTTGATATCCCCATGCCTATTTTATAATACCAATCTGTACTTTTCAATCTCTTCACCTTTTTTACCCAACCCACACAGCCCCCTTCACTCTGTTAATCCTCAGTCTGTCCTCTGTATCTGTATATGTGTTTGCATTGTTTGTTCACTTATATTGTTCTGTAGATTTCATGCATAAGTAAAATCATATGGTATTTGTCTTTCTCTAACTGACATATTTCACTTAAGATAGTACACTCTAGGTCAGGGGTGTCTTTGGGGGCAACTTTCCCTGCAAATCCCCCTGTATGCCACAGATGACAGTAAGTATGACTAAGACATGATGTGCTCTGCTTGGGGAGGAGAAGTGAGCAGTGGCCAGTTTCTCACAGGAAAAAGGCCAGCAGCAGCCAGTTGCTCCAAGGAGAAAAAGACTTCAAGCCCCCTCCTCCAGGGCCTTTTATTGGATTGTAATACCCTGGAATACAGGGCAGCACGGGATCAAACAGTAGATAGCATTTCAAAGAAATCTGAGGGCTTACTATGAGTCAGTCTTTCAGGAACAGAATTTTAGGATTTCTTGCTCAAACCCTTAACATATGAATGAAAGCACTCTTAGCAGACCAGATTTCACAGGTTTATCAGGAAGTCTTTGTGGTGCCAGATTTCCGCCCCCCCCCCCCCAGGACATGCTCTAACAAGGCAAGGAGCTGCACTCCTCCCCAACAGGTATTCAGGCTTAAGGGGGTTAGAGCCAGGAAACACTTCTCCCAGATGACGTGAGGACTCAGGCTTTGTCAAAGCCGGCGGGGCAAGAGTCCATTGCTCTTTGTTGCAGCCCCCTGAGTCCTTCCATGAAGGCCTCCCAAGTGATCAAGTCTGGCTTAGGTTGCCCCCTGCTGTGAGGGATCTTACCCATCATTGACTTCTGACCAAGCTTTGGGGGCAGGGAGAGGAAACTAAGGCAGTGTTTGCTACCAGAGACAAGCTTCCTCTCCTGAGGCTCACATTCCAGAGGTTGTCCCTCGCCATTAGCCACAAGGGGTTGAGATACAATTCCTAGAACCAGGCAGAGCGGTCTACAACAGGTCTCAAACTCATTTTAACCAGGGGCCACATCAACCTCGTGGCTGCTTTCAAAGGGCCAAATGTAATTTCAACTCCTTAACAGTTAAGGAGTAAGTTACATTTATACGGTCCTGAAACTATTTTGGCCCTTCAAAGATAACTGCAAGGCTGATGTGGCCCCTGTTGAAAATGAGTTTGACACCTCTGCTCTAGGTGTATCTGTGCTGTCACAAATGGTAATATTTTATTCCTTAAAATGCCAAATAATATTCCATTGTGTATATAATCCAGGGTTTTTATACACTCATTGATTGTTGGACAATTGGGTTGTTGCTTCCATAGGTTGGCTATCGTACATAATGCTGCAACAAACATAGGGGTGCATGAATTCTTTGAACTAGTGTCTTGGGTTTAGGAGATTTTAAAATAAATTATGACAGTGGAATTGCTGGGTCAAAAGGAACGTTCATTTTTAGTTTTCTTAGAAAATTCCATATTGTTTTATGGTTGTACCAGTCTACAATCCCACCAACAGTGAACTAGGGTCCCCTTTTCCCCACAACCTCTGATAAGCATATATACTCACAAATGGAATATATATACCCAGAAGTGGAATCACAAGGCAGTTTTGTTTTTAATTTTTGGATAACTGCCATACTGTTTTCCACAGCATCTGTACCAATCTTGACTCCCACCAAAATGCACAAGGGTAGCTTTTTCTCCAAATCCTCACCAATACCACTTATAAGTTGATTTACTGATGATAGCCATTCTGAGAGGTGTAAGATTCTATTTCATTGTGATTTTAATTTGCATTTCTATAATGATTAGTGACCTTAAACATCTTTTCATATCTCCATGAGCCGCCTATATCTCCTCTTTAGAGAAGTATCTATTTAGATCCTTGACATATTTGTAAATTCAATTATATGTCTTTGTTTTTAGTTTTATGAATTATTAATAAGGTGCAGAGGGGATAGAATCATAGGGGAAAAAGGGATGGACTCACATGAACAAGTATAAAGGCCACATGGACAATAACTAAGGGTGGGGGGCGGAAATGTGAGGGAGGCGGAGAGCATGGGGCAGGGGGCGGGCAGGGTTGGGAATATAAGACAGAAAGCTGTACTTGAACAAGGATTAAATTAAAAAAATATTTAAAAAATAAAATAAATTTTGACAGTGGAATTGCTGGGTCAAAAGGCACGTTCATTTTTAGTTTTCTTAGAAAATTCCATACTGTTTTCCATAGTGGTTGTAGCAGTCTGCAATCCCACCAGCCGTGAACTAGGGTCTCCTTTTCCCCACAACCTCTCCAGAACTTGTTGTTTGTTTCTTTGTTTATGATAGCCATTCTGACTGGTGTAAAGTGGTATCTCACTGTGGTTTTAATTTGCATCTCTCTGATAGCTAGCAATATCGAACATCTTTTCATATGTCTCTGGATCCTCTGTATGTCCTCTTTGGAGAAGTGTCTGTTCAAGTCCTTTGCCCATTTTTTAATTGGGTTGCTCGTCTTCTTTGAGTGGAGTTGTGTGAGTTCTTTGTATATTTTGGAGATTAAACCTTTGTCTGAGGTGTCATTGGCAAATGTGTTTTGCCAAACTGTTGCTTCTATTTTTATCTTGATACTGTTTTCCTTAGCCATGCAGAAGCAAAAACACTGAAATACAGAACAGGCTGACAGGGACCAGAGGGAAGAGGGGAGAGAATCACAGGGGAAAAGGGGAAGGGCTCTCATGAACAATTATATAGTACACGTGGACAATAAGGTGGGGGGCAGAAATGGGAGGGAGGTCGGTAGCACTGGGGAGGCAGGGCTGGGAATATAGGACAGAAAACTGTACTTGAACAAGAATTAAATAAAAATAAATAAATAGAATCTTAAAAAAATAAAATAAAATAAATTTTGGATATTAACCCTTATCAGACATATCATTTGTGAATGTGTTCTCTGATTCAATGTATTTTTTTATTAGTGGTTACTTTGCTGTGAAAAAATATTTTATTTATTTTTATTTTTTATTGTTGTTCAGCTACAGTTGTCCAATTTCCCCCATTATTCTCCTCCTGACCCTCAACTCTCACATTCAGTCTTCCCCTACCCCTGTTGTCTGTGTTCATGGATCCTTTATACATTTTCCTTGATGACCGTCCTTTTTTCACCTCCATTATCTCACTTTCACTTTTCCTCTGATTACTGTCAGTTTATTCTTTATTTCCACATCTATGGTTGTATTTTGCTTGCTTATTTGTTTTGCTGATTAGGTTCCACTTGCAAGTAAGATCATATGGTGTTTGTCTTTCACCACCTAGCTTATTTCACTGAGCATAATGCCCTCCAATTTTGTCTATGCTGTTGCATAGGATAGGATTTCCTTCTTTCTCTCTGGTCATGTAGTATTCTATTGTATAAATGTACCAAAAATTTTTGATCCACTCATTTACTGATGAGCATGTAGGCTGTTTACAGCACTTGGCTATTGTAAATTGTGCTGCTATGAAGAGGAGGATGCATAGGTACTTTTGAATTGGTGTTTCAGGATTCTAAGGGTTTAATGCCAGCAGTGGAATTGCTGGGTCAAAAGGCAGATCCATTTTTAGTTTTTTTAGGAAATTCCGCAATGTTTTCCATAGTGGTTGCACAAGTTGCATTCCCACCAACAATGTACTAGGGTTCCCTTTTCTCCACAACTCACCAGCACTTGTTTATTGATTTGGTTATAATGGCCATTCTGACCAATGTGAAGTGGTATCTTATTGTAGTTTTAATTTGCATCTCTCGGATGGCTAGTGATGCTGAACATCTTTTCATATGTCTCTGGGCATTCTGAATGTCCTCTTTGGAGAAGTGTCTGTTCAGGTCCCTTGCCCATTTTTTAACCAGATCATTTGTTTTCCTAGAGTGGAGTCATGCAAGTTCTTTATGTATTTTGAATATCAAATCCTTGTCTGAGGTATCAAGAAAATATATTTTCCCATGTGGTTGGCTCCCTTCTCATTTTGCTGATGTTGTCTATAGCCATACAGAAACTTCTCAATTTGTGTAGTTCCATTTGTTTAATCATTCCTTTATCTCTTGCTCTAGCAGACATATCTGAAATAGTGCTGCATGGAGTATCTGAAATTTTCCTGCCTATGTTCTCCTCTAGGATTTGTATGGCTTTGTCACAAATATTTAAGTATTTCCACCATCTTGAGTTTATTTTAGTGTATGGTGTAAGTGGAGTTTCATTTTTCTGCATGTACCTGTCCGGATCTCCCAACACCATTTGTTGAAGAGTCTATTTTTACTTCATTTTTTTGCTTCTGCCCACTTTTTAAATATTAACTGACCACAGAGACTTGGGTTTATTTATGGGATCTCTGTTCCATTCCATTAATCTATGTGTCTGTTCTTATGCCAGTACCAGACTGCTTCAATTACAGTGTCCTTGTAATATAGTTTGATCTCAAGTATTGTGATCCCTCCTACTTTGTTCTTCTTTCTCAAAATTGCTGAGGCTATTCATAGACATTTATAGTTTCATATAAATTTTTGAAATGTTTGTTCTATATCTATGAAATATGTCACCAGTTTTTCAATAGGGATTGCATTGAATCTAAAAATTGCTTTGGGTACTATGGACATTTTGATGTTAATTCTTCTGATCCATGAACAAAGTATATGCTTTCATTTGTTTGTGTCTCCCTTAATTTATTTCTTCAGTGGTGTGTAGTTTTCTGAGTATAGGTCTTTTACCTCCTTGGTTAGGCTTATTCCTAGGTACTTTATTTTCTTGTTGCTATAGCAAATGGAGTTTTTTATGATTTCTGATTCTGAAATTTCATTGTTGGCATATAAAAATGACTTCAATTTCTGAATATTGATATTGTACCCCACTGTTTTGCCAATGTTTCACTTCTTAGGTCGAGTAGTTTTTTGTTGGAATCCATAGGGTTTCATATGTACAGTATCATATCATCTGCAAACAATGGCAGTTTTATTTCCTCCTTTCCAATTTGGATGCCTTTTATTTATTTTTCTTGTCTGATCACTGTGGCAGAACTTCCATTCTAGTGTTGAATAGAAATGGTGAAAGAGGATACCTTTGTCATGTTCCTGCTTTTAGTAGGAAAACTTTTAGTTTTTGCCCATTGACTATGATGTTGGCTGTATGTTTCTTGTACATGGCTTTTTTAATGCTAAGATGTGTTCCCACTTTGCTGAGAGTTTTTATCATAAATGGGTGCTATACCTTATCAAGTGCTTTTCCCTCATCTATTGATGTTATCATGTGGTTTTTGTCTCTCCTTTTGTTTATATGATGTATTACTTTTATTGATTTGCATATATTGGACCATCCTTACATCCCTGGGATGAATCCCATTTGATCATGTTGTATGATATTTTTAATGTACTGCTGGATATGGTTTGCAAATATTTTATTGAGGATTTTAGCAGCTATATTTCTCAGTGAAACCAGCCTATAGTTTTCTTTTTTGTTGTGTCTTTATGTGCTTTTGAGTTCATGATGATGCTGACCTCATAAAATGAGTATGGGATTTTTCCCACTTCTTCGATTTTTTTGGAATAGTTTGAGAAGAATCAGGATTAGCTCCTTTTTAAGTGTTCTGAAAAATTCTCCTGTGAAGTGGTTCAGAGCATGTTCCTGTGGCAGCTGTGGTCTCTGGTACTAGGCCTGGGGACCTTCTCAAGAGGCCTGAAAAACTTCCTTTCACCCATTTTTTACTATGAAAAATAGAGACATTTATTGAAAAAGATAGAACATCCATGAAACATTGTACTTAGAACAATCATGCCTCAGTCCCCTTCAAAGTAGGCATCATGGGGTCTTACACACAGTTCTCCTGATTGCCATCACATGCCCCATTATATTTTCTCTTCTTTTTTATTTTTTAATTTAATTATTGTCAAGTACAGTTTTCTGTCTTTTACTCCCATCCCAGCCGACCTCCCAGGTGCTCCCCACCTCCCTCCCATTTCCAACCCTGTTGAAGCATCATCTACACACTTTGGCTACCAAACTTCATATTGTCTAAGATTCTGTTGGCTGTTCACTTTGTTTTTTTTGAAGATTGGCTAAGTGTCTCAGTTGGGTGCATGAACAAGTAGGCCTAGCTCTCACCTACATTGCCACCATCTTCTCTCTCTCTTCTGTGCAAAAACATTTTAGTTTGATATAGTTCCATTTACTTGCTATTTTTGTTTTCCTTGCTAGAGTAGATATATCTATATTTTCATATATCTATCATCTATCTATCTATCTATCTATCTATCTATCTACTTACCTAATGTCTATCATCTCTAACAGAGATGTCTGAGATCTTACTGTGTATGTTTTCTTCCAGGGTTTTTATGATTTCAAGTTTTACATTTATGTAAGTCTTTAACTTATTTTGATTGTACTCTTTAATATGGTGCAAGAAGGTAGTCTACTTTTATTTTTGGCATGTATCTGCCCAATTTTTACAATACTATTCATTAAATAGACTGCCTGTATCCCATTGTACATTTTTGCCTTCTTTGTCAAATGTTAATTGGCCATAAACTTTTGGATTTATTTCTGTGTTTTTCATTCTGTTCCATTGATCCATATGCCTGTTTTTATGCCACTACCATGCTTTTTACTATCACCTTGAAGTATGGTTTGATACCAGGTAGCATTGTTCCTCCAACTTTGTTATTTTCTCTAATGATTTCTGTGGCTATTCAAAGTCTTTTTTACTTTCATATACATTTTTGGATTATTTGTTCAAATTTTGTGAAATAATGCATTAGTGTTTTGATAGGAATCACATTGAATCTTTAGGTTGTTTTGAGTAATATGGACATTTAAACAATGTTAAGTCTTCCTATCCATGAGCACAGTATATACTTCCATTTATTTGTATTGTATTCAGTTTCTTTCTTCAGGGTCCAATAATATTTCATGTACAGGTCCTTTACTTTCTTGGTTAAATTTATTTCGAGATTTGCTAAAATATTTTAAAAATATTTTTAGAGAGAAGGAAGGGGAGAGAGATAAGAGGGTGAGAAACATCTATGTGATAGGGAAAAATTGATCAGTTACTTCTTATACATGCCCCAACTGGGGACAGAACCCACAACCTAGGTATGTGTCCTGACAGGATATCAAAGTGGTGACCTTTCACTTTGTGAGGAGATCCCCAACCAACTGAGCCATACTGGTCAGAGGTATTTTTTTTTTTTTTTGTAATTTGGGGGGTTACAATTATAAATGTGATTTTTTAACTTTCTTTTTTAAAGTTCACTTCTTTTTATGGTTTCTGTGCCTTCTTTAATGCTTGCTATCTCTTTGTGAAAGTTCTTCTTAAGTTCACTGAACATCCATATAAATACGTTTTAAACTCTATATCTGGTAGATTGTTTGCCTTCATGTTATTTAATACTTTTTCTGGAGAGTTCTTCTATTTTGGGGGGGTATTATTTTGTATGTCTCCATTTTGACTATCTTTCTGTCTTTGTTTTTGTTCATTAGGTCAATGTGTTATGTCTCCCAGTCTTGATATAGTGGCCTTATGTGGTAGGTGCTCTGTAGGACCCAGTGGTGCAGCTCCTTGAGCTGGGAACTCCAGGAATGTACCATGGATGGGATATGAGAGCCCTCCTGTTGTAATTGAGTGATTGCTAGTGGCCAGTTTATGCATGGGGTTGACCCTAATGTTGGCTGACTGTGAGGATAGGCCCCTGGCCACAGTATGAGCTGCTGTGTGTGATGACCACACTAAGTGGTATTTACCTCAACAGTGTCTGGTGCCTTCTGAAATCTCCCTATGGAGGTGCCATATGTGAAGCCAATTGGATCCAGCTCTGATGTTGTTTGAAGCTTCCACTGGGTATAGTTGTTCTGGGGCCTCATTGAAGTATCTCTGGTATAGGTCAGTGTCAAATGCTGTCTGTCCCTGCCCCCTGGACAACATGTTTGGAGCTACAAAACAATTCACAGTTTGTGACTGCTTCTGCTAGGCCTGGGTGTGTGTGAGAAGAACCAAGCTATGCAGCTTGGCCAGTGTCCACCAGCAATGAGCCCAGGGGCAGGTCAATAGAAGGCCAAAGGTACCCTCAGATCTGCTTCCACCTGCTTCTGCCTGTTAGGTGCCTGTTAGGCTCAGTCACTGAAAGAGCTTCTGGAAGTATGTTAGTTGGAAGAGGTAGGTTCTCAGTGAGTCACAAGCTAAGGGCAAGTGCCTCTATTGGGTCTGAGGCCACTCAGCAAAATTATCAAGGTACACCAATGCAAGCTGCCACCCATTATGTACCTGCAGACATTTGTGTTGGGTCAAGGTATCAAGGAGCCATTAGGGTGAGGCCAGCAGAGTTCATAAGACCCAAACAGAACATCATTTAGCTATATGAAAGGAAGTTTTGCATTGGATAGGCCTATGAGGGACAGGCCAGGCTCATATCCCCAGGCTAGAGCCACACAACACAGTTCATCCCAGATTCTGCCTCATTTTTTCTAGAGCCAGAGCTACCCATTGTGCTTCAGGAAATCTGGAGGTTGGAAATAGTGTATCTCTTGTGAGGTAGAGGTTCTTGTCAGGCTCACAGGAAGGTGGGAGAGATGGCCCCCACCCCAGAGCCACACAACTAAGTCACTGACACCCACTGAGTGTGCCTTGAGCTCTACAACCTGGGCTCAGAATCCTCATAGGACAAGAACTCTGCAGTGCGTGGTGACAGGGAATCCACAGATTAGGGCTATTACATTCTGCCCAGGTGATGCCATATGGAGAAAAGTGCCCCATCCAAGAAAGATGGCATCTGTGGTATAGGAGAGGGACTCAGCACAGGAATCTTGGCAGCTGTCCCTTCAGCTCTCTCCCTGGAACCACAAACTTCAGTGTCTCTTCACACAACTCTAGTCCATTCCACCCTCCCTATGTTGGAGACCAGAGTGGATGACTGTGAACAAAGATTTTGTACACTGGCCCTGTAAGAAAATGCCTGAGTTTCTAGTAGATTTATTTCTTTCCCAGGACATCAGAATCCCTGCTGATTTCCAGATGTCATGTAATCCCCTCTTCCTTGCTCTGATACTCTGTACCGGGGAGCCCTTAGTTGGGTTGTGACCACATGCTCTTCATGGGGACCTTTGCAACTAAGATATTCCTTGGAAATCTCAACCACCACCAATGTGATCAGAGTAGCTCTTCTCTTTTCATCCTCCCCAACATCTTAAAGTGACTTCTGTCAATCTTTGTTTGTAAGGCTTCTGGTAAGCTTACCTTCAGTTTTAGTTATTCAGGATGATTGCTCTATAATTTAGTTGTAACTCCAGTTTGATTCTGGCAGGAGGTGAATGTAACTTCCACCAATTTTGGTACTATCTTGGAGCCTCTGAGATTTTTTATTTTTTTTTAAACAAGCCATAAAGTCTCACAATATAACACTGGCAACATTTAAACTCTAATTTAATTTTGATCGTGTTTTATAACAGAAATGCTATGTGAATGAAAAATTAAAAAGATAACTATCTGCTAAGAGGCTGGAGGAGCTTATAAACTGTCTGGCTCCTCGAAATCAGTGTTTTTGTGATTGTGATTTGTAATGGCTCACTAGACAGAAATAGGACTCATGGTTCATTATGTTATTATTGAACACAAACTAAAGTAACTTGCTATCCAGAGGTTTATCCAGTAAAGATCAATTGGAGGAAATTTTGGATATATTAAAGTGAAATAATTCTGTTGTTAAAAATTGTGACAGGTCAATGAGAGGATACACACTGAAAAAATTATAGGAATACATTTTAAAAGTTTTAAACTTGCCTTCTAACTGTACAAATGATTTATACATATAATATGTTTGTTTTTTAAAAGGTAATATTATAAATATAAAAAATGCATTGTTCCATAATCCTAACCTCCTTCTATACCTATCTTAGATATATGATGTACAAATGCTATACATCTAACAAAAAATTACTAATAACTCCTATAATTTGTTGTTGAATGAGACAAATTTTCAGCATTTCTTACTAAGAAGGCCTTGGGTGGCACTAAAGTTCATAATAAAGTTTACTTATTATATATTTATTAAATAATCACCTGTTTTTAAATTTTTTGGTGTTCAAGTACAGTTTTCTGCCTTTTTCCCCAGCTTATCCCCACCACCCCAGCCCTCCCCACATCCTTCCCCTGTTTCTACCTGCCCCTTGTATTGTCCATATGTCCTTAATAATTGTTCCTGCAAATCCTTCAACTTTTCCACCCATTATCTCCTCCCCTCTTCCCTCTGATCACTGTCAGCCTGTTCTCAGTTTCAATGTATTTGGTTATATCTTCTTTGTTTATTTGTTTTGTTCATTAGATTCCAGTTAAAGGTGAGGTCATATGATATTTGTCTTTTAAAACTTGGCTTATTTCACTTAGTATATTGCTCTCCAGTTCCATCCATACTGTTGCAGAGGGTAGGAGCTCCTTCTTTATTTCTGCTGCATAGAATTTCATTGTGTAAATGTACCATAGTTTTTTGATCCATTCATTTGCTGATGGGCTCCGAGGTTGCTTCCAACTCTTGGCTATTGTAAATTGTTCTGCTATGAACATTGGGGTGCATAGGTTCTTTTGGATTGGTGTTTCAGGGTTCTTAGGATATAATTCTACCAGTGGAAATGCTGGGTGAAAAGGCAGATCCATTTTTAGTTTTCTGAGAAAATTCCACATTATTTTCCATGGTGGTTGCACCAGTCTTCTATCACACCAACAGTGCACTAGTATTCTCTTTTCTCCAAAATCTCTTCAACACTTGTTGTTTGTTGCGTTGTTTATGATGGCCATTCTGACTGATGTGAAGTGGTATATCACTGTGGTTTTAATTTGCATCTCAGTAATGGCTAGTGATATTGAGCATCTTTTCATATATCTGTGGACCCTCTGTATATCCTCTTTGGAGAAGTGTCTTTTCAGGTTCTTTATCCATTTTTTTAACTGGGTTGCTTGCCTATTTTTAAGTTGGGCTGCTTGTCTTCTTAGAGTAGACTCATGTGAGTTCTTTATATATTTTGGAAATCATTCTTTGCTTCACAGGCCTGTGCTCAATCCACTGAGCTACGCCAGCCAGGGCTATATTTTGGAAATCAAAGCCTTCTCTGAGGTATCATTGACAAATATGTTTTCTCATATGGTTGGTTCTATTTTCATTTTAATGCTGTTTTATTTAGCTGCATGGAAGCTTTTTATTTTGATGAGATTCTATCTTTTTATTCATTTCTTTATGTTCCTTGCTCTAGGGAATATATCAGTGAAAATATTGCTGTGTGGAATATTTGAGATTTTCCTGTCTATGTTCACCTGGAGGATTTTTATAGTGTCATGATGTATATTTAAGTCTTTTATCCACCTTGAATTTATTTTTGTGTGTGGTATGAGTCGGTGGTCAAGTTTCATTTTTTTGCATGTAGCTGTCTAGCTCTATCAACACCGTTTGTTGAAGAGGCTATTTTTGCTCCATTTTATGCTGCTGCTCCCTTTGTCAAATATTAATTGACCATAGAAAAATGGGTTTAATTCTGGGCACTCTATTCTGTTCCATTGGTCCATGTGTCTGTTATTATGTCAGTGCCAGGCTGTTTTGATTACAATAGCCTTGTAATACAATTTTATATTAGGTATTGTCATTCTTCCTACTTTATTCTTCTTTCTCAAAATCCCTGCAGCTATTCAAATAGGTCATTTATGGTTGCATATACATTTTTGAAGTGTTTTTCTATATCTATGAAATATGATATTTCATTGTTGTTATACAAAAATACCTTTGATTTCTGAATATTGACTTTGTATCCCAGTGCTTTTCCAAATTCATTTATTAGGTAGAGCAGTTTTTTGGTGGAGTCTATAGGATTTTCTATGTACAATATTCTGTCATCTGCAAACAATGACAGTTTTGCTTCCTCCTTTCAAATTTTGATGCCTTTTCTTTCTTCTTCTTGTCTGATTGCTGTGGCTAGGGCTTCCAATACTTTGTGGAATAGAAGTTGTGAAAGTGGACAACCTTGTCTTGTTTTTGATTTTAGTGAAAAATTTTTAGTTTTTGACCGTTGAGTATGATGTTGGTTATAGGTCTCTTTATATAGGTTGAGGAGTGCTCCCTCTATTCCTGGTTTGCTGAGTGTTTTAATTATAAAAGTGTACTGTACCTTATCAAATGCTTTTTCCATGTGTGTTGATATGATCATGTGATTTTTGTTTTTGCTTTTGTTTATGTGATATATTACTTTTTTATTTGCTAATATGATGAATCCCATTTAATCATGGTATATGATCTTATTTATGTATTGCTGAATGAGGTTTGCCAATATTTTGTTGAGTATTTTAGCATCTATGATTATCATCAATATTAACCTGAAGTTTTTTTTCTTTGTTTTGTCTATCTGCTTTTGGGATTAGGATGATGCAAGCTGTATAAGAAGAGTTTGGGAGTGTTCCATCTTCTTGGATTTTTTGGACTTGTCCATGAAGGACAGGGGTTAGCTCTTGCTTAAATGCTTTGTAGAATTGTGCTGTGAAACTGTGTGGTCCAGGGCTTTTGTATGTTGGGAGTCTTTTTATTACTGCTTCAATTTTGTCAGCTGTTATTAGTGTGTTCAGACTTTCTGCGTATTTTTCATTCAGTTTTGGAAGGTTATATTTTCTAGAAATGTGTCCATTTCACCTAGGTTTTCAAATTCTTGCATATAAGTTCTTCATTATACTATTACAATCCTTTGTACTTCTGTGGTATTGGTTATAATCTCTCCTCTTTCATTTTTGATTGTCTTTATTTTGGTATTCTCTCTTTTTTTCTTGATGAGCCTGATTCAGACTTGTCAATTTTGTCTATCTTTTAAAAGAACCAGCTCCTGGATTTATGGATATTCAGGATTGTGCTTTCAGTCTCTATCTCATTTAATTCTGCTCTGATCTTGCTTCCTTCTTTCTATTTGCTGTGGGCTGTCTTTGTAGTTGTTGTTCAAGTTCTTGTAGATGTAGGGTTAATTTGTTTATTTGAAATGTTTCTATCTTATTTAGGTAAGCCTGTATTGCTAGGAAGATCCATATTAGGACTGCCTTTGCTGTGTCCCACAAGTTTTGTGTTGTTGTGAGTTTATTTTCATTTGTTTCCAGAAACTTTTTGATTCCTTCCTTGATCTCATTCTTTACCTATTCATTATTTAATAGCATGTTATTCAACCGCCATGAGTTTAGTGTTTTTGAGTTTTTTCCGTGAAGTTGGTTTCTTGTTTCAGTCCATCGTGGTCAAAGAAAATGCTTGATATCATTTCAATTTTCTTGCATTTGTGTTTTGTCTCCTCTCATGTGGTCTGCCTTTGAAAATATTTCATGCCATTTGAAAAGAATGTGTATTTTGCTTCTTTGGGATAAAAGACACACACACTCTCTCTCTCTCTATATATATATATAATTAAGTTCACTTGCTGTAGAACGTTGTTCAATGTCACAATACCTTTGTTCATACTTCGTTTAGAAAGTCTATTCATTTTTGACAGCAAGGTATTAAAATCCCCTAGTATAATTGTGTTGCTATCAATGTTTCTTGAAGTCCTCCATGATTTCCTTTATGTATCTGGGTGTTCCTATATTGGGTGCATATATATTTACAATCTTCATGTCTTCTTGATGGATTCTTCTCTTGAGTATTATGAAGTGACCTTCTGAGTCTCTTTTTATGGCTCATTTTTTGAAGTCTATTTTGTCTGATATAAGTACTGCTAACCTGGCTTTTTTGCCCCCTGTTCATTGGCTTGGAATATTTGCTCCCAGCCCTTCACTTTCAGTTTTTGTAGGTCTTTTGTTCTGAGGTGGGTCTCTTGTAGGCAGCATAATTGTGGGTCATGGTTTCTTATCCATTCAGCTATTATATGTCTCTCTTTTCTTTTGTTGGAGCATTTAATCCATTTATGTTTAAGTTTGTTCTTGATATGTACTTATTCACTGCCATTGTTTTGCACCTATGTTTCTCCCTCTCTCACTATTTCTCTTCCTTTTTTTAAAGCAGTTCCTTTAGCATCTCTTGCAGAGCTCATTTGCTGGAGGTGTATTCCTTTAGATTTTTTTCATCTGGGAAACTTCTTTTTTTAAAATATATTTTATTTATTTATCTTTAGAGGGGAAGGGAAGGAGAGAGGAAGAGAAACATCAATGTATGGTTGTTTCTCGTGCATCCCTTGGTGGGAACTGGCCCCTGCTGGGAACTGGCTTGCAACCCAGGCATGTGCCCTGACTGGGAATCAAACTGCGATCATCTGGTTCACAGGCCTGTGCTCAATCCACTGACCTACACCAGCCAGAGCTCATCTGGGAAACTTCTTATTTGGCATTCCATTTTAATTGAGAGCCTTGCTGGTTAAAGTAGTCTTGGTCTACTACTAAAGTAATCTTAGTCTACACCTTTGGTTTTCATTACTTGGAGTATTTCTTGCCATTGTCTTCTGGCTTGGAGGGTTTCCATTGAGAAGTTAGTATGTTACTTCCTGTTTCTCCTTTGCTACCTTTATCATTCTCTGTTTGTCTTGAAATTTTGTCATTTTAATTATGATGTGTCTTAAAGTAGTCCTGATTTGGTTAAAGTAGTCCTGTTTTGGTTCCTCTTGACTGGGACTTTCTGTGCTTTTCAGATATGTGTGACTTTTTCTCTCTTCCAGTTAGGGAAGTTTTTTGTCATAAATTTTTCAAACTGGTTTTCTATCTACTGGTTTTCTTTTCTTTCTGGTATCCTATTATATCAATATTATTACTTTTCATGTTGTCTTGCAGCTCCTTTACCACCAGTTTGTTTTTTCTGAGCTTCTTTTTCTTATCTTGCTCCTTCTGGGTGTTTTTTTCTACCTTGTCCTCCAGCTCCCTGATTTGATCCTCTGCTTAATCTAACCTACTTATAATTTATTGTAGTATATTCTTTATTTCTGAGATTTTTATTGTTCATTTCTTCCTGTTTTTTGTTTATACTTTTATTTTTAAATTTTATTTTAATTGTTGTTCAAGTACAGTTTTATGTCTTTTAACTCCCATCCCAGCGCCCCCCAGCCCTCCCCGTCCCTCCCATTTCCACCCCCCTCCCAGTTTTTGTCTATGTGCCTTTTATACTTGTTCCTGTAAACCATTGCCCTTTCCCTCTGAAATCCCCTCCCCTCTCCCCTCTGGACACTTTCAGCCTGTTCTGTATTTCAGTGTCTTTGGTTATATTTTGCTTGTTTGTTTGTTTTGTTGTTTAGGTTCCTGTTAAAGGTGAGATCATATGGTATTTGTCTTTCAACACCGGATTATTTCACTTAGCATAATGCTTTCCAGTTCCATCGTGCTGTTGCAAAAAGTAGAAGCTCCTTCTTTCTTTCCACTGCATATAATTCCATTGTGTAAGTGTACTATAGTTTTTGATTCACTCATTTACTGACAGGCACCTAGGTTGCTTCCAGCACTTGGCTATTGTAAATTGTACTGCTATGAACATTGGGGTGCATAGGTTCTTTTGGATTTGTGTTTATACTTTCTATATCATTTTCATACTGATGCATTTCTCACTCAGTTTCTTGTAGTTTTCTGAGTTCCTTGAGCATCTTCATAACCATTATTTTGAATTCTGTATCTGATAGTTTGCTTATCTCCATTTTGTTTAGCTCTTTTATTGTGGAATCTTCTATTCCTTTTGATTGCATGTTCTTTTCTGTCTCCCATTTAGGTGACTCTTTTTATTTGTTTCTGCTCTTTCTGATGTTTGGCTTTGCTGGCTGTCTTTGCTAACTTCTATGGTAGGAATTTTATGGGGTTCAGTGCTGCTGTCTCTTTAATCTTTTTTTCTGTACACTCTTGGTCTGCCCTTTCTTCTGTTTGTGTAGGCTCTCTTATTGTACTTGCGTTTTTACCTTTTTTGGTTCCTTTGTTGGTGGTTTTTCTCCTACAGCAGGTATACTGATGTTCTTAGCTTCCATCTATTCTTGTATGTGATCAGTAGCTGGGGTTAGGCAAAATGGATTGAGACAGTGGGAGAGTATTTTATGGGATTGTATGTACCAGCTAGTAGAGAAGAGATAGGAGATTCTTTGGATAAGTATAGAATTAAATGAATATTACACCCAACTAGCCACTTTTAATAAAATGTGAAAAAGAGATAAAACTCTTTTAGAGGGGAGGAGGATTGTGAGCTGAATCTAGAAAACAGAGCACTTGTGCAAATTTAGATTATGAGATACAGTGAGATTAAAGGATAGAAAGTAGGCATAGTGTGAGAGAGAATCGAGTTAACTACAGCAACAATAATGCTCAGGATTAAAGTGAAGTGGGCTAAGATCAGGGCGGGTTGCTGTGTAGTATGCACAATTGTATGGAACAACAATTATTTACAGTAGTACTGGAACAACAATAATATGACAAGAAATATATTATTTGGATAACCAGAATAGAAAGTACCTGATCAAGAATTGTGTGTTATTGGAACATGAGTGAAGTGATAGAAGGGAAATTAAAATACAAAAAAGAGAATAAGGAAAGCCAGTCAAACAATGCAATTAAACAGAGAAATAAAATTAGGAAAACTAAACATTAGGAAGATAAATAAAATATATAAATAAAATAAAAGTTGTAAAAATAATGAAAGAATAATAATAATGCACTTAATCAATAAAGTGGCAGTTCTGTGGGATAGCAAAGTGACATTTTTCTCAGTTTCTCAGTTTTTGTTGTTAGCCTTGTGCTTCCCTTTTGGATCTGTCTCTGGACCCTTCCTAACTCCATGCATTATTGTCTCATTTGGGGGAAGAAAAACAAAGGAAAAAACAAGAGGGAAAAAAAGAAAGGAAAAATAAGCCTCCTGCTGTCTTTAAGCCTGTTCAGTGAGTTCTGCTGGTCTTCTTAGATACCACAGGAAGAGGGTGGCTGGGCTTTGTTTTTCTCCCTTCCTTTGGTTCTGAGAGGATGGGGACCAGATCTGGGTGGCAATATTCACCGTTTCCCAACATCTGGTCCAGGTCCTCTGTGAGCTGACGGGCTCAAATCAGCCACTCAGTCTCAGGTGCACAGCTCCAATCTGTCCCTGGGAGCAAGACAAGCTCAGGTGCAGGCTTCCACCTAGCCATTCAGTCTTTGGGCACATGCAGCTCAAATTACACTCGGAGCAAGCCAGCTGCTGCTGGAGAGTTCCTTACAAAGCAGCTGCCTGCCATTCTTAACAAGCTCATGACTTTTCTCACAGCCCAACTTTCCAATCAGTCTAAAGACTATCCAAGTCAGGGTTGACATGGCCCATCTCCTCCCTTCTCCATGTGTCTCCTGGCACCTCTGGTTTCTCTGGTGCCAGCATCCACAGTCCCAGCGGATGTGGACCACCTCTGTGTGTCCCACTTTGTCTCTATTCCCCTCAGTGGTTTCCAGCTATTGGCTTCCCTCCCTGCTCTGGTAGGGGAGGGACCTGGTGATCTATCTTCCCCCATATCCTTCAGCAGGCACTGAGCTGGGGACCACAACACCCTTGGTCCCCGTGCAGATCCCAGGGACCTTACAATTCCAGTGTAGTTTCCTCACAGTCTGCTTTTCAATGTCCTTTGCAACTGTTGGCTTTCAAACTTCATATAAGTTGGTAATCCATTGGCTATTCACTCTGTTCCTCAGAAGATTGGCTAGGTGTTCCAGCTGGGCACAGGGAGAACTGGGCTCAGCTCCTACCTAACTCACCATCATCTTCTCCTCATATATCATCACCTGTTATTTAAATATTTTTGAATACACATATGAGCAAAATACAACTTTTGAAACACTTCATAATGAGTAGGAAAATAAATCTCTCAAGAATGAAAAATAACTTGTAAGCAGTAACACCTACATTTTAATTATAATTGAGTTTTATATTTAATACAATATATTCATGTATCTTAAACCTATGGCAATACTCTGTTGAGGTGTGTTTTTCATTTCCTTACTAAACATGTGAGGGGAGACCCCCCAAAACACCAGAATTTATTTTTAAAAATTATGCATTTATTCTTATGTATTTAAACTTCCATCACCTTCAAATTTCTCTCCATCTGATGCAGTACACATGTCAAAATTATTTTTCCAATGCTAAAACAGTTTTTGAACTCACCAGTTTTGATGCCTCTTGGTGATTCTGCTATTTTTTTGTTTCACCACTTCCACATCAGGGAAACATTCCTTTTGAGGACCTTTTTACATCTGGGGAAACAGAAATAAAAGTCACACAGGGCAAGATCAGGAGGGTGGGCATGGAGATTAGGCTGTTTCACGACAAAAGAAAACAAAACAAAGAAAACAAACAAACCAACAAAAACCCTGCTGAACACTCAGAGTGGTGTAGGCAGGTACACTCGTAAATCACCAGTCATGAAATGGGCAAATGCAATGAAAAGGTCTTCAAAAAAATTCACTGAAGCTGAATGCTGTCTCTCACAACAATGCCAGTTGGTACACTGATACAGAAGGGTTCCTAGAACACTGTCCTAGCAGAGGAGAAGCCTGTACTACAATGGGGTCTGCCTTCCAGAATATAATTCTGTTGTGTTTTTTTTTTTTTGGTGTTCCCTCATATGTCTTAGGCAAAAGTGACTAAAATAATGGTTAAAATAGGAAAACACATCATAGTGATCAATAATAAAGAGGAGTATTGGAATGTATATGTATCTAGAGAGGAAGTAAAGAATGTGTCAGACATAATAGATAATATTAAGCATGAAGATGAAATGCAGGATGAAGCACAAAGTTGAAGCCTGATGTATAAAAGTCATATCCTTGACTACTGTGTAAAGAAATATGTGAATTAGTAATTGCATTGGCTGTGAAAGAAAATTTGTCTCTTTCTACTCAGAGTAGGAAGGCTTTGTTCATTTTTTCCTAGAAAAAGACTAGTTTTTATAGGATGTCAAATATTCTTAACTAGAATAACTATGTCATGTCCTTTCCTGATATTTTCAACAGTTGCATATTATATGTGCAAAAAAATGACAACTCTGTGTGAACTAACAAAAGGGTCTGTCTACCTACCTATTAAGTTGCCAACAGACTGGCTAGTCCCAGTGAATTTCAGCAAACTGTTTACTATCTGTGCCTGTATGTGTAGTTATGTAAGTATATGGGTGGGAGAGTACAGAGTGTTATGGAAAAACTGGAAATAATAGAGCTAAGATCTGTTCAATGAATTGAATATGCACATATGCAACTTGTATTGTTATTTAATTAATTTAGTAGACAATGTTGTATATTTTTCTCTACTAGAAGAGTAAAATGTATTACCTTAACTTAAAGATAATTTATTTTTTTCTAGTATGGAATTTTCTAAGGAAACTAAAAATGAATGTGCCTTTTGACCCAGCAATTCCACTCTTAGGAGTATATCCTAAGAACCCTGAAACACCAATCCAAAAGAGCCTATGCACCTCAATGTTCATAGCAGCACAATTCACGACAGCCAGGAGTTGGAGGCAACCTAGATGCCCATCGGTCAATGACTGGATCAAAAAACTATGGTACATTTACACAATGGAATTCTATGCTGCAGAAAGGAAGAAGAAACTACTACCCTTTGCAACATCATGAATGGAACTGGAAAGCATTATGCTGAGTGAAATAAGCCAGGCGGTGAAACACAAATACCATATGATATCACTGTTAACTGGAATCTAAACAACCAAACAAGCAAGCAAAATATGACCAATGACACTCAAATATGGAACAGGCTGACAGGGTCCAGAGGGGAGAGGGGAGAGAATCATAGGGAAAAGGGGATGGACTCACATAAACAAGTATAAAGGACACATGGACAATAACTAAGGGTGGGGGCAGAAATGGGAGGGAGGCAGGGAGCACGGGGCCCGGTATGGGCAGGGTTGGGAATATAAGACAGAAAGCTGTACTTGAACAAGAATTAAATAAAAAAAATATTTTAAAAAGATTATTTTTTTCTTTCATCATGAAATGGATTTATGGTTATGTAACAAACTTTTTAATTTTTAAAGATTCATATATTTATTTTTAGAGAAAAGGGAAGGGAGGGAGAAAGAGAGGGAGAGAAATACCAATGTGTGGTTGCCTCTTGCATGCCCCCAACTGGAGACCTGACCCACAACCCAGATATATGCACTGACTGGGAATGGAACTGGCCACACTTTGGTAAGCAGGTCAGTGCTCAATTCACTGAGCCACACCAGCCAGGGCCAAACTTTTGATTTGAAGAATCAGTAATAAATTGGCACTACAAATTGTTCTATCACTCTTTTTCAGATGTTGCTTAAAGCTACAACTATATGAAATAAAATTAATCTCTTTATAATTTTTCAACTGTTAGGATATCTTAACACATTAAAGGGAGATTGGAATTTCTTGCTTCACTAAATAAGCATTTTTTCAAGCCCTGGCCAGGTAGCCCAGTTGGTTGAAGCATCATCTTGGTACACCAAGGTTGCAGATTCCATCCCTGTTCAGAGAACATACAAGGATAAAGCAATTAATGCATAAATATGTGGAAAAACAAATCAATCTCTCTCAAATCAATAAACATTGAAAATAATTATTATTCACATATTGTATTTGTTTTTTTCCAAGCAATTCCTTTATTTTCTTTTTTCCTAAGTGTAAATACTGCTACAGTATACAAGAAAGAAAATAAGGTTGTGTTTGGGTGAAGAAGTTTGTTGTGCCATTTATAACTTTGTTAGTGCAGTTTCCTAGAGTTCTGTGGTTTGTGGAACATCAGTCAGGACTAAGTTTCAAAAAGTTGGTAATGCTGCCTCTTCCACATTTGAACATATAGAAGTATAAATGGAAAATCTTATCCTGAAAGGAAAAACATGTTACAGTATTGCAAACCATTAAAAGTCTTTTGTCTTTTACTTCTCTGGAAGAACTATTAAATGTGCAGGTTGGAAAAACTGAAGAATTTATGGAACATAAAAAGTTCATGAAGGAAAAATAATCTTAAGGAACTCCAGGTTTCTTTATACCACAAGACCAGAGTCTTCAAACCAGTTTTGGAAAACAGAAAATACAAAGTCTCTTCTCATAATACAAGTAATATTTCAAAATAAAAACCTGTCAGTGAGTGTTTATCTCTTGTTATTTGGTAATCACCAAGCTCACCCTTCTTCTAAAATAGAAGAGTTCTCTCCATCTATCCATTCTTCATTTAAAGAGTTGTTTACTTCCTTTTAGTTTAATCCAGAGATTAAATTAAACTTCCTTTTAGTTTAATACAGAGAACAAGAATTTTTAGAACCAAAGAGTGTAATAAGTCACACACATGTGTCTGTTACATACCATTTAGTTTGCTCCCACTCCTGGCAACCCTCTGAATGAGTAATTTTTATAATGTACTTCCTCAACACCCCTGCTCAGCCCCTGTTCACTCATACCTATCGCTTCTTTTATGGAGTCAATCCAACTCACATTTTATTTCTGTTTTCCTTTGGCTTTCTCTTTTTTCAGCATTATTGTCTTTTTTAATTTAATAATTTTAATCGTTATTTGATTACACTTGTCCAAACTTTCCCCCTTTGTCCTCCTCTGCCCATTCCACCTCCCACTCCCACAGTCAATTCCCACATTGTTGCCCATGTCCATGGGTCATTCGAACATGTTTTTGTATTAGTCCCTTTCCCTTCTCCCCACTATTATTCCCTTCCAGCCACCCCTCTGGTCACTTCCAGTTTGTTCCATGTTTCCATGCCTGTGGTTCTATTTTGTTCCTTAGTTTATTTTGTTCATTAGATTCCTCTTATAGGTGAGATCATATGGTATTTGTCTTTGAAATGTCTTTGGCTTATTTCACTTAGCATAATATTCTCCAGTTCCATCCTTGCTGTCTAAAAAGGTAGGAATTCTTTCTTTATGCTGCATAGTATTCCATTATGTAAATGGACTACAGTTTTTTGAACCACTCATTTACTGATGGGCCCTTAGGCTATTTCTAGCACTTGGTTGTTGTAAATTGTGCTTCTATGAACAGTGTGCTGCATAAGTTCCTTTGAACTGGTGATTTTGGATTCTTAGTCTATCCTAGCAATGGAATTACTGGGTCAAAGGCAGTACCATTTTTAGTTTTTTGAGGAAATTCCATACTGTCTTCCACAGGGGCTACATCAGACTGATAATCATTTTATTTTATTTTGTTTTGCTTTTTCTTGTCTTGTCATATTATTTTATTTTATGTTGTTCAATTACAGTTGTCCCCATTTTTCCTCCATTAGTCTCCTCCGCCCTGCCCAACCCTCTCTCCCACATCCAATTCTCCCCTTATTGTCCTTGTCCATGGGTCCTTTACACATGTTCCTTGACTTGACCCTGCCCCTTCTTTCCCCCACTATCCCCTTCATCTCTCTCCTAATGTCACCATTAGTTTGTTCCTTATTTCCATGTCTCAGGTTCTATTATGCTCATTTGTTTGTCTTATTGATTAGGTTCCACTTATAGGTGAGATCATGTGGTATTTGTCCCTCACCACCTGGCTTACTTCACTTAGCATAATACTTTCCAGTTCCATCCATGTTGTTGTGAATTGTAGGAGCTCCTCCTTTCTTTCTGCTGCATAGTATTTCACTTGTACCAGTTTTTTATAATCTACTAATTTACTGATTATTTTTTTTAAAGAACCCTATGTCTTCTGATATGACCAAAGTAAAACAGCTTTCTTTGGTTTTGTTATTTTTTAGCTCCAGTGATGTTTCCAGTATAATTAGCTCTAGAATGACTTGTTTGTATTCTGACTGTCAAGAGTATACAACTGTTGAGCTCCCTTCCAATAACATATTTCACATGAATCTTTTTTTATTTTCCTATCAGCTTTCTCCACTTTCCAACTTTCACATCCATGCATAGTAACAGAATATGAGGGTGTGGATGATCTTAGCCTTGGTCTCTACTGACACTTATTTTTTCTTTATGATATTCTTTCCTAATTATCCCATTGCTATCCTTCTGAGTCTCAGCCTTTTCTTGATTTCTTGACTGCAGTCTCCATTTGACTTGATGAGTGAGACAAGGTAAGAAAAATCTTTAACAATTTTAATGTCTTCATTGTCTGTTGAACTTGTGTATTTATTTATACTCAAGATATGTCTTTTTCATATTCTAATGCAGTCCTTCCTTGGCACTTCTTTTACTTTCATCCAAAGTACTTCCATATCATTGGTACTTTCTGCACATAAGATAGTGTCATATGCACAATTAAGGTATTGCTATTTTACCCACAAGATTTCACCCCTCCTTACTCTGAGTCTAGTACAGTTTTTGTATGAGGTGTTTTGCTTTTGTACTAAACAAATAGGGAGACACAATGCACCCTTGTCTGACCCCTTTGCCTGTAGGAAACCATTCCATCTCTGATTTCCTATCCTGACAATGACTTCCTTTCCACAATATGTTGCGTATCAGGATAACCAAATGCTAAGGTACTCCCATTTCTTTCAGAGCAACCATATCTTTTTCATGATCCATACAGTCAAAAGTCTATAGTTCTATAGACTCTATAGACAAAAAGTCTATTTTTCTATATACTCATGTTAGAATTTTGAAAGATTCAGTTTCTGTAGCTTAAAATAATTGTGTTAGTATGCCATCATCTTCTGGTAATTTATGTCTTCCTATTACTTTTAAGACAGCTTTTGTTTCATTTTCTAGAATTACAGGTTTCTCCTCATAATAAACTTCCCAAAGATATCTGGCATCCCTTTGCCTCTTCTTTATAGATTTTTCACTGTACTATGTCCACCTTCCCTTTGTTTTCTCCTGGTCATATAATGTGCTTCCTTATTGGTTGTTTAGCATTCCTACCCTAGATTTGAATTTTTCTTTTATTTGTCTCTTTTAGTACAGAGCCCTATCCCCCATTTTTTGTTGTTCTCTTCTATTTCCTCACATTGACTTACATTCACATATCTACTTTTACTTTTTCCTACTGCTAAAATTTTTCTCACTGAATTTTTTTGTCTATATTTAAATTCTTACACTTCTAGGATTATTGCTTATTTTCACCATTCAAAAACCAAGCAGCTGTAGTTATGCTTGCATGAATGTTTTCTTAAGATTTTCTCCCTTTCTTTGTTAAATCCATTTTTGGTGAAATTTGAGGTATTGTGCTACAGTAAATTACAAAGAACTTAAAAAAGGATTTGATTCAGGATAATTGTTTAAGAAATACCTTTTGAAATTATTAATATGTTTAAATCTTAAACTTAGTTTATTTTTCTCATTTTGTATGAAAATTTTAAACTGAAATACCTTGAATTATGTGTATACTACTTAGAAATGTGCAGTAAAACAACCACAGATAATTAAAATTAATACATAAGAATTAATGCATTGTTAATGTTCTAACCCTGTGTATGTTAACACTGTGTATATCAGTGTCCAAATAGCATATGCCTGTCCTTAAAATGTAACTATATTTGTATTAAATAGGTCTGGAAAGTAACAGTAGCTCCTAAATGTATAGGTCTCACTTTTTAAATTGAAATTATAATAAGAGAATGAATTATAAGAAATAGAACAAGGATCATTTCTAATGCAAATTTGCATATTTAATACATGATTATTATGGAATTTTAAATTTACCATGTTTTTCAGAGATGATTTGAAATATAAATAAATAATGTAACTCTTGCCAAATATAACTTTTTTGTGTGGTGGTTAGTTCTTCTTACTTTGGTGGAAAGCTCTCATAGCTGAAGTGAAAAAGGGCTACAGAGAAACTGGCTTCAATTTTTAGACATAAGGTTTTTGGGGAGGGTGGAGTTGATACTTCATCTAAATGTTCCAGTTCCCTAACTACTAATATTACTAATTAAAGTAATGAATTCACTGCATTTATTAAGTGAGCCTTTTTGTTTTTAAATATTGAAATTGATTAAAATGTGGGTTTTATTAGCTGGAATAAACAATTAACACATTTTTAATAAAGGTTATATATATACATATATGCACACACACAGAAGTGCTGACTTTATACTCTTTTTATATTTGAAGAGGTAAATTGTGTTCCTTTTTTTGCACAAAAGCATGAACACTGGATGTGCTTGCAAAATACTAAGTAATGAATTATATTGTCATTCTCTGCTTTTCTACGAACTCTTTTATTTGTGTAGTAGCTATATGCTCAGATTGTGAAAATATAAGAAGTGAAATACTCTGAAAAGTATCACATGATGGCACTGTTTCCATTTCCAAATCCAGTATATGAAATAAAGCTATTAAAATCTGGTATTAGGAATGAGGTGTAATGCCAATGTATTTTGTATTATTTATGTAATATTAAAAATCTACTAAGGTTATTAATACAGATATTAAAATGAAGTCAGATTTTTCACAAAGTACTTTGTAAAATTTGTGTATTTATTACATTTTTAATTTGGATCATAAAGAAACAATTTATCTAGAATGCTAGAAATTTCAATATGCTAGAAAGCAGTTTCATTAAATATTTCAGTTGCTTTATGAATTATTTTTGTATAAATAGGATTTTATATTTTGCATTTCAGTTTTGCTTTGGAAAGAGTATGCTGTATCAGCCTTGGTATTTGACTGTGGTAAATAAGATCATCCACACAAAACTATACACATGAGAAATGCAAAGAAAGTGTTGAAATCAGGCTGATAGGAAGACGATACCTGGATCAGAGGTTGAAAAGATCAAGTATAATTTTACATACAACGAAATTTAAATATCGTCAACCTAAATATTTAAAAGGTTAATTAATCTGAGGAATTTAGATATTAAATAGCCTGTGATTTCAGATACTATAATTCATTATGGTAAACATTCCCTCGTAAATAATAGGTATGGCAAAAATGGTATTGAGTGATTATTATCTCAAGTATGAAAGTATAATGATTCTCCATTCACAATAAAAAAAGAAAAAAGATTGATTCAAACATGATGTCATGTATATTGTAGTATAACTTATGGTGATGTGTATATAAAGATTAATCAAGCATCAGCCCTGGCTGGTGTAGCTCATTGGATTGAGCATGGGCCTGAGAAGCAAAGGATCATGGTTCAATTTCCAGTTAGGGTACATGCCTGGGTTGCAGGCCAGTTCCCAGCAGGGGACTCACGAGAGGCAACCATACATTGATATTTCTCTCTCTCTCTCCTTCTCTTCCCCTCTAAAGATAAATCAATAAAATCTTTTAAAAAAAGATTAACCAAGCATCAATATTTCACCAAGTTTTATCCATAATAATGATTTAACAATAGTGAATGTTGATGCACTTTCCCAGTAATTTAAAAAAAAACCAACTTAATTCTGTGAGGAGATGAAATTAAATGATACCCCTGTAGTGGTGATAAAGAATATTTCAACTGTTGCCAGTTTTGTTTGTTTAGGAAAAAATAGTCCTTGCACAATTTTCTTGTAGTTTATTTTTGAACTTGACTCAGGGAAAATATATCTGTAGGAAGTTTCCCTGCTGTCATTCTTTTAAAAATAACTATCTAAAAGCATCAGGCATGTAAACCTCAAAATTTATCTTAATAAAGTGCCAAAAATCTTAACCATGGTAAGTATAAGCTTTAAACACTTAATAATAAAAAAACAAGTGCCTCCTACAAAAAATGTGCATGGAAGATAACTAAGTGCTCTGACATATTATTTTGAATTATTTTCACTCCTAACTTTATACAAACAGTTGCACTATTATTATGGAGATAATAAATATGTTAGTAATCCATTATGAAATAGCTTTTCTAACCCTATAGATTCAAGGATGCATTAGTGTCATATCAACTCTTTTACAGAAGTGATAGTTTGTATAACATTTTCCAACATAAGATAAAAACTTAAATTGTACCCTGGCTGGTGTAGCTCATTGGATCGAGTGTGGGCCTGCGAACCACATGATCGTGGTTCGATTCCCAGTCAGGGCACATGCCTGGGTTGCAGGCCAGTTCCCAGCGGGGGACTCATGAGAGGCAACAATACATTGATATTTCTCTCCTTCTCTCCTTCCCTTCCCCTCTAAAGATAAATAAATAAAATCTTTTAAAAAACCTTAAATTGTAGTTTTAAGGAAATGGTTGAAAAATTGCTTTATGATATATTGGTAAAAAGTATTCAAAAATCTACATTGTAATCTACTGTAAGAATGTGTTCATTTATCTTATGTGAGAAGTGGGAGGAGGGTAGGAAAAACCTGTTATACTGACATTGAACATTTCCATGTTCACTGTGTTTCACCATGCAAATTACTTACTATTTCCAAATGCCAGTGTTACTTTTCAGAAAAAAATTTCACACAAAAGAAATTCAATGATTATTCATCCAGTTTAATTAATTTAATTAAAATAGCCTGATGCTTTCTGGTGTTCTTTTAATAATTGAATCAACATGCAGATACATAATAAGTATAAAAGCGTTTCTATGGCTGCAGTTAATTTAGACCCAAAAGAATCTACTGTTCTTCTACATTCGATATAGATTATTCTATAATATTTCAGTAATGGTTTGCACAAAGGCTGGCTTTTAATTCTTTGCTTTCTCGAATGTCCTTATATATAATGGCTTAAAACAGAAGGTGTTCAAGAGATGGTGACCTTTTTTCCATTACCATGGTTCCTGTCATTAGTGCATTATAATTTTCTTTAGAAGTCTGGAAAATATGTATGTGTGCAGTACGTAGCAGGTATGAATCAAAGTGTCTTAGTGGAAGTTTATACCTGTTTGCTATTAGCTTAAAAAGAAGAAATTTGTGACATTTTATTATTGTCAAAATGTATTTAATTTTCTTAATATAAGCAATTTTACACTCTTTTTACATATTATTCTCATCAGACTTAAAAATTTGGGATTTAATATAACAATTGTCATTTCACTAAATTATTAAAATATGTAGTATAACTACATTTACATAAATAAGAAAAGTGGTTCTTAATTTTGATTTTTGCATAATTGTGACCTCATATGCAGAATTAAATTATAAAAAGATATTAATCATATATAAAGAAAGAAGATTGGGTTAAATGATTTACTTGGAGTTCTCAGCAGTGCTTGATGTCATAATTATTGTAAATATTAATTGATGTACTAAAAATGTAAGCAAGCCGATTTGTATTAGATGAAAAATGAAAATAGACTGTGTACTGGTAAATAGATAATTATACAAAAGTAATTGGGGTTTTTAAACCCCAATCTATTCTGCCAGCGTGAGCTCGTTTGCATGTTAATCACAAGAGTGATTTTCTACTTCACAAGTAGTAAGTCCACACTCTTTCATAACCAGTTTTAATTGCATTAAAAGAACTAAGGTTTGCAACATTAGAAATGAACGCATATCTGTGTCAAATTAATAAAAATGTCCCTGAAAATCTTTATAGACTATAAATACCCAAATACTTTAAGGGCTTCTATTTTTAATTGGAATGTCTAGAGTACTATTGCATATTTTAGGGCTATTAATGATAGCATAGCTATGGTGCAATGTGATAATTTTTATTTTATTTATTTTAATTGAATTTATTCATGTGACATTGGTTAACAAAATTATATAGGTTTCAGGTGTACAATTCCATAATACATCATTTGTGTATTATATTGTTCACCAGCCCAAGTCAAGTCTTCTTCTATCACCATTTATCACCCCTGTATGCTCTTCTACATCCCCCTCCCTACCCTATTTTCTTTCTAGTAATCACCATGCTGTTGTTTGTGTGTAAGAGATTTTTTTCTTAATGTCAACTTTTTCACCCAGCCCCACAGCCTCTCTCCATTCTGACAGCTGTTAATTTGTTCTCTGAGTATGATTTTATATTTTATTTCTTAGTTTAGCTTGTTCATTTTATAGTCCATTCTAGTAGACTAGAGTCTACTCAGTTCAATAAGTGAAATCATATGGTACTTGTCTTTCTCTGACTGGCCTATTTCAATGAACATAATGCTCTTCACATGAATCCATGTTGTCACAAAGAGTAAGATTTCCTTCTTTTTTTACACCCAAGTAGTATTCCATTGTGCAAATGTAGTACAGCTTTTCTAATCTGCTCATCCACTGATGGACATTTAGGTTGCTTTCAAATTTTGGCTATTGTAAATAATGTTGTGATGAATATTTCTTCAGAAATAATTTTTGAGTTTCTTTGAATATTTTCTCTGATATATCACTTCAGACAAGAGAATCAAAAGAAAAAATAAACAAATGGGACTACATGAAACTAGAAAACCATCAACAAATGAAAAGACAACCCACTGAATGGGAGAACATAGTCACAAATATTACATTTAATGAGGGGTTAATATCCAGAATTTGAAAAGTACTCTTACAATTCAACATCAAAAAACCCCACACAATCCAATTTAAAAAATGGACAAAGGACCTGAATACACACTTCTCCAAAGAAGGTGTACAGATGGCCAGTAAATGCATGAAAAGATGCTCAGCATCACTAGCTGAAAGAGAAATGTACATTAAAACTAATATTATCTCATACCTGTAAGAATACATATCATCAAGAAATCAGTAAACAAGTGTTGGCAATGATGTGGAGAAAAGGGAACCCTCATTAACTGTTGGTGGGAATGCAAATAGGTCCAGACACTGTAGAAAGCAATGTGGAATTACCTCAAAAAGTTAAGAATGAAACTGCCTTATGCCCCAGAAAATCCAATTTTTAAGTTTACTTTAAAAGTAGTGTTTTATTGTATTTTCATTAATGTGAATTTCTTCTAATTTTAATATGCAAATACATTAACATTTAATTTTAAATGATTACAATAAAATGAATTCCAGTAAAGTAACATTGAATTTTTTAGATTACCTTTATGAATTTATGGCGAATGACTTCATAGCTCAATCTCCGTTAAATCCACATATTCAGAATTAAAAAGTTTTACTAACAAATAGATTTCTGTTACAAAATGTAATGCTGAAAGTTATTGCATATATTTATGTGTGAATATTATTTTATTATTAACTAAAAACTTATTAGCAGTAAAAATTAGAATTATCATTTAAAATATTATGAAATAAGAAAATGAGTTAGATTCATAAAATATATAAATATGTTTAATGAACATTTTTTTTATTGAATTATTTTTCAAGTACAGTTTTCTGTCTATTTATCCCATCCCCTGCCACTCCCCCTCCCTCTCATTTCCACCCTTCTCAGTTGTTGTCCATGTAGCCATTATACATGTTCCTCTAAATTCCTCCCCTATTTCCCCTGAAATTCCCTCCCTTCTCCCCTCTGCTCACTGTCTGCCTTTTCACTATTTCAGTGTCTTTGGTTATATTTTGCTTGCTTGTTTGTTTTGTTGTTTAGCTTCCTGTTAAAGGTGAGATCATATGGTATTTGTCCTTCAACACTTGGCTTATTTCACTCAGCATAATGCTTTCCAGTTTCATCCATGATGTTGCAAAAGGAAAGAGATCCTTCTTTCTTTCTGCAGCATAAAATTCCATTGTGTATATATACCATAGTTTTTTGATCCATTCATATACTGACGGGGACCTAGGTTGCTTGCAAACCTTGGCTATTGTAAATTGTGCTGCTATGAACATTGGGGTCCATAGGTTCTTTGGGATTGGTGTTTTAAGGTTCTTCAGATACAATCCTAGCAGTGGAATTGCTGGGTCAAAAGGCAAGTCCAATTTTAGTTTTCTGAGAAAATTCCATACTGTTTTCCATAATGGCTGTACCAGTCTGCAATCCCACCAACAGTGAACCAGAGTCCCCTTTTCCTCACACCCTCTCCAACATTTGTTGTTTATTGCTTTGTTTACGATAGCCAGTCTCACCAGTGTAAAGTGGTATCTCATTGTGGTTTTAATTTGCATCTCTCTGATAGCAAGCGATATTGAGCATCTCTTCATGTGTCTCTGGATCTACTGTATGTCCTCCTTGCAGAAGTGTCTGTTCAAGTCCTTTGCCCATTTTTTAATTGGGTTAGATGTCTTCTTAGAGTGAAGTGGTGTGAGTTCTTTGTATATTTTGGAGATTAAACCTTGGTCTGAGGTATCACTGGCAAATATGTTTTCCCATACAGTTGGTTGTCTTTTTATTTTAATGTCATTTTCTTTAGCTGCACAGAAGCTTTTTCTTTTGATGCGATCCCATTTGTTTATTCTTTCCTTTATATTCCTTGCTCTAGGGGACATATCAGTAAAAATGTTGCTGTGTGATACATCTGATATTTCCCGGCCAATGTTCTCCTCTAGGGCTTTAATGGTGTCACAGCTTATATTTAAGTCTTTTATCCACCTTGAATTTATTTTGGTGTATGGTGTAAGTTAGTCCTCAAGTTTCATTTTTTTCAACATAGCTGTCCAGTTCTCCCAACATCATTTGTTGAAGAGGCTATCTTTACTCCATTTTCTGATACTGCCCTCTTTGTCGAATATTAATTGACTGTAGAGAGTTGGCTTATTTTGGGGTTCTCTATTCTGTTCCATTGGTCTATGTGCCAGCTTTTATGCCAGTACCAGGCTGTTTTGATTAAAGTGGCTTTGTAATACAATTTGATACCAGGTATTGTGATCCCTCCTACTTTGTTCTTCTTTCCCAAAATTGCAGCTGCTATTCAGGGTCGTTTATGGTTCCATATAAATTTTTGAAGTGTTTGTTCTATGTGTGTGAAATATGCCATTGTTACTTTAATAGGTATTGCATTGAACTTGTAAATTTCTTTGGGTAGTATGGACATTTTGCTGATGTTAATTCTTCCAATCCATGAACACGGTATATGTGTCCATTTGTTTGTGTCTTCTTTGATTTCTCTCTTCAATGTTGTGTAGTTTTCTGCACACAGGTCTTTTACCTCCTTGGTTATATTTATTCCCAGGTATTTTATTTTTGTTTTTGCTATATCGAATGGGATTTTTTCTTGATTTCCGATTCTGCTGATTCATTGTTGGTATACAAAAATACCTTTGATTTCTGGATATTGACTTTGTATCCCGCTGTTTTGCCAAATTCATTTATTAGTTCAAGCACTTATTTCATAGAGTCTATAGGATTTTCCATGTACACTATCATGTCATCTGCAAACAATGACAGTTTTCTTTTCTCCTTACCAATTTGAAGGACTTTTATTTCCTTTTCTTGCCTAATCGCTGAGGCTAAAACTTCCAATACTATTTAAATAGAAGTGGTAAAAGTGGACAACCTTGTCTTGTTTCTGATCTTAGTGGAAAAGCTTTTAGTTTTTGCCCATTGAGTATGATGTTGGCTGTAGGTCTTTCATATCTGGCCTTTATTACATTGAGGAATGCTCCCTCTATTCCCAATTTGCTGTGTACCTTTATCATAAATGGGTGTTGTACCTTATCAAAAGCTTTTTCCGCATATATTCATATGATCATGTGGTTTTTGTGTTTGCTTTTGTTCATGTGGTGTATTACATTTACTGATTTGCAGATATTGAACCATCCTTGCATCCCTGGGATGAATCCCACTTGGTCATGGTGTATGATCTTTTTGATGTATTGTTGGATGCGATTTGCCAATATTTTGTTGAGGATTTTAGCATCTATATTCATCAACGGTATTGGCCTAAAGTTTTCTTTCTATGTTGTGTCTCTATCTGGTTTTGGAATTAGGATGATTCTGGCTTCATAAAAAGAGTTGGGGAGTTTCCCATCCTTTTGGATTTTTTGGAATAGTCTGTGAAGAAAAGGGGTTAACTCTTCCTTAAAAGCTTTGTAGAATTCTCCTGTGAAACCGTCTGGTCCAGGGCTTTTGTGTGATGGGAGTTTTTTTATTACTGCTTCAATTTCATCTGGTGTTTTGGTCTGTTCAGGCTTTCTATTTGTTCTTCATTGAGTTTTGGAAGATTATATTTTTCTAGAAATGTGTCCATTTCACCTAGGTTTTCAAATTTCTTGGCATACAGTTCTTCACAGTAATTTCTTACAATCCCTTCTATTTCTTCAGTATCAGTTGTAATCTCTCCTCTTTCATTTCTGATTGTGTTTATTTGGGTCCTCTCTCTTTTTTTCTTAATGGCTCTCTTTTTTTTCTTAATGAGCCTACTTAAAGGCTTGTCTATTTTGTTTATCTTTTCAAAGAACTAACTCTTGGATTCATTGATCCTTAGAATTGTGCTTTTAGTCTCTATGTCATTTAATTCTGCTCTGATCTTGGGTATTTCCTTCCTTGTACTTGCTCTGGGCTGTCTTTGTTGTTGTTCCTTGAGTTCTTGCAGGTGTAGGGTTTGGTTGTTTGTTTGAAATGTTTCTGTTTTCTTTGGTAAACCTGTATTGCTATGAACTTCCCTCTCAGAACTGCCTTGGCCGTGTCCCATAAGTTTGGGGTTGTTGTGAGTTCATTTTCATTTGTTTCCAGAAACTTTTTGATTTCTTCCCTACTTTCAATGTTGACCCATTTGTTGTTTAATAGCATACCATTCAGTCTCCATGATTTTGGGTGTTTTGGGTTTTTTCCTGTGGGGTTGGTTTCTAATTTCAGTCCCTTGTGGTCAGAGAAAATGTTTGGTATGATTTTAATTTTCTTGAATTTCTTGAGGCTCGTTTTGTGTCCTATCATGTGGTCTATCTTGGAAAATGTTCCATGTGCATTTGAAAAGAATGTGTATTTAGCTTTTTTGGGATGAAGGGCTCCTTCTCTATATATCTGTCAAGTCCATTTCATCTAGGCTGTTGTTTAGTGCAGCTACATCTTTTTTAATATTTTGTTTGGAGGATCTCCCTTTTTTTGACAGTGGGGTGTTAAAATCCCCTACTATAATTGTGTTTCCGTCAAAATCTTTCTTGACCTCTTCTAGGATTTTTCTTTTATATTTGGGTACTCCTGTGTTGAGTGCATATATATTTATGACGTTAATGTCTTCCTGGTGGATTCTTCCCTTGAGTATTATGAAGTGAACCTCTGGGTCTTTCTTTATGGCTGTTTTTTTGAAATCTATTTTGTCTGATATTAGAATTGGTGTCCCGGCTTTTTTTTTTCTAGACCATTTGCTTGGAAAATTTGTTTCCTGCCTTTCACTTTTATACTGTAATGGTCTTTTGTCCTGAGGTGGTTCTCCTGTAGGCAGCATATGTGTGGGTCATGCTTTCTTATCCATTCAGATATTCCATGTCTTTTGATTGGAACATTTAATCCATTTACAATTAAGGTTAGTATTGATAGGTACTTACTCATTGCCATTTTTGTACCACAGTTCCTCTCTGTCTCTCTCTTTTCCTTCCTTTCCTTAAAGCAATCCTTTTAGTATTTTTTGTAGAGCTGGTTTGGTGGAACCATATTCTTTTAGACTTCTTTTGTCTTGGAAGCTATTTATTTAGCCTTCTATGTTGATTAAGAGCCTTGCTGGGTAAAGTAGCCTTGGTTGTAGGCCTCTGGTTCTCGTTACTTGTAATATATCTTGCCATTCTCTTCCAGCTTCGAGTGTTTTCATTGAGAAGTCAGTAGCCAACCTTATTGGGGCTCCCTTGTATGTTACTGCCTTTTTCTTCCTTGCTGCCTTTAAGATTCTCTCTTTGTCTTGAATTTAGCCATTTTAATGGTGATGTGTGTTGAAGTGGGCCTCTTTGGGTTCCTCTTGAATGGGACTCTCTTTGATTCCTGGATTCATGCAACATTTTCTCTCATAAAATTAGGAAAATTTTATATCATTACTCTTTCAAATAGGTTTTCCTTGTTCTTGTTCTATCCCTTGTTCTTCGTCTTCTCCTTCTGGTATTCCTATTATTCGGATATTATTATGTTTCATATTATCTTGCATTTCTCTTAATCCCTCCTCATTCTTTTTGAGCCTCTTTTCCCTTTCTTGCTCTTTCTGGGAGATTCTTTCTACTGTGTCCTCCAACTCGCTGATCCGATCTTCTGCCTCATCCATCCTGCTTTTCATTCCTTCTACTGTGTTCTTCAGTTCAGAAAGTGTATTCTTCATTTCCTCTTGGCCTTTGCTGATAGTTTCTATTTCCTTTTTCACATTGATATAATTTGCGGAGAGCTCATTGTAGTTGCCCTCTAGTTTCTCTAGCTCCCCTCTAGTTTCTCGTAGCTCAAAGAGCTCTTTGAATTTCCTGATAACTAGTGCTTTGAATTCAATATGTGATAGCTCACTTGCCTCTCTTTCATCTGACATTATTTCTGAGACTTCCACCTTTTCTTTCATTTGGGCATTCTTTCTTTGTCTTCCCATTGCTTATGAGACTCTTGTTGTTAGCCTCATCTTCTTAAATTGATCTGTTCTGACTCCTTGGGTTTATTGTGTGAACTTCTATGGTTGAACACCTGTGAAATTCAGTGGTGCAGTCTCCTGCAGGTATCTTGGTGTTCTCTGCTTCCACCTCCTCCTTTCTTTGTGTGTGTGTGATCAGTTGGAGGGGGAGACAAAATGGTTTATGGCAGTAGGAGAGTACTTTATGTTATTTACAATCACAGCCAGTAGAGAATAGATAGAAGATATTTAGGCTATACATAGTGTTAAGTGTAATCTTCAACCCAATTTGCCACTTTTAAAAAATGATAGATCAAAGATGAGTGTCTTGGTGGGGAGGGAATGCTTGTGAGTTGTATCTAGAAAGCAGTGAGGTTGCAGGTGGTCAGATTTTGAGGTAAGGTGAGAGTAAAGAATAGTAAAGAGATGTAGCATGTGAGCAAGTAGAGTTAATCACTACAGTAATAGAATTCAGGAACCTGTAAAGTGGGCTAAAACCCGAGAGATGTGTTGTGAAGTATTTACAGTGGTATAGAAAGCAAAAAAGAAACAAACACACACACACACACAAAAGGGCCAGAGAAGTGAAGAAAAAGCAATAAGTTTGGGGTGAAAGGAAGAAATTCTAAAACAGGAAAAAAGAAAGGAGAGGAATAGAGTACTGAAAGATACAGCAACAATAAAATAAAAAATATATATGATTACTGATAAAAAGTTTTTAAAAAAGTTAAAAAAAAAAACCTCCTTCCTTGTTGGTTTTATGCACCAGCCGAGGGCTGCTGCCGGCCTGGCCGCCACTGTCTTTACTCGTGTCCCTGAGCCCCCGATGACCTGTAGCTGTCTGGTTCGTCACTATCTCTGGTCTCTTATTTTCATAAATGCTGGGGAAATGTTGGTCGGGGAATTGATTGCACTGTTCTTCAGTAAATCTGCCAGGATTTTCTCCCAGGGGTACGAGAACTGGAGTCACTCTATCCTACTCCACCGCCATTTTCCTCTCCCCTCCATAAAATATTTTTATAATTATATTTATTTAATTATTATTATTGTATTTTTCTATTACTGTGTATACACCTTAACCCACTTCCCATCACAATCACTTGTTATCTATGTCCATGAATCATTTGTCCTTTTTAATTGTTCCCTCCACCTCCAACACCCCCATAGCTCTCATCCTGCTCTCTGTGAGTCTGCCACTGTTTTGTTTGTTCGTTCAGTCATTAGATTTAACACATGACTAAAATCATATGGCATTTGTGTTTTTCTGGCTGGTTTACTTCACTAGCATGTTCTCTAGGTCCATCCATGCTGTTCCAAGGAGTAGAATTTTCTTCTTCTTCTTTTTTTTTACACCCAAGTAGTATTCTATTGTGATGTCCTATACTTGTTTTACCCACTTATCCACTGAGAGACACTTGGGCTGTTTCTGTGTCTTGACAATTGTTAATAACACTCCAATGAATTTATGTGCTTATGTTCTTTCAAATTAGTGCTTTGGGTTTCTTCTAATATATTCTCAGAAGTGGGATTGCTAGGTCAAAAGGCATATTTATTTTAAAGTTTTTGAAGTATCTGTACACTGCTTTCCACAGTGGCTACACTATTCTGTGTGTGGGAGCTTTGTCCAGCAGAGCCCCCCTGGCCATTGTGGATGAGAATCAGTCTACCAACACATGATCTGCTTAGGAAGGAGAGGTAGCCAATCTCTCAGAGGAGAAGGGTCATAAGCCTGTTCCTCAGTGGGCTTTTAGAGGGTTCAATTTGCACAGGAATACAGGTAAAGCTCATTAAACATTGTCAGACAGTAATGATCAAACAATAGTTAACATTCAAATAACTATGAGAGCTTATTCTGAGTCAGGGTTAGTTAACTAAAGGGCTATAAAACTTTGGGAAACAAACTTATTTCATGCTTGGACCCTTATCAGAACATTGTGGACATTTTTAGGAAAGCAAGTTTCATAGGATTTTATGCATTCTTTCTTAAGCCTGATCGCCCCGGAAAACTGCCTGTTTCTGCCCAGGGCTTACTGCCTTCCAGCATTGTTTCAGGCTTAAGTCAGGCCAGGTAAGTAAGTCAGGCCAGGTAAGTAAGGCAGCCCAAAATATTGAGAGTATGAAAGTATGTCTGCTTTCATCTCCAGGTGTTATTTTTTATATAAATAACTAAGTTGATGTTTTCATAACATGGCTTGAGGTTCTCTGGAGATTAAAAGTAACTAAAAAGATCTCTTAAATTTTTATGGAGAGGGTCCACAAGGATAATAAGCCAATATTTTTGTTTCTTATTCCATATCTTTTATGTAATTCTGCATCTTTCTGAACTAAATCATAGCTTTTCTAGAAAAAAAATACTAGACAGACTGAGATCAAAGGAAAGAGTTGTTGAAATGTTCATTTTTCTGTCAGCTGTTGATGTATGCTACCTTTTTGTATTTTTTCTTATTCCCAGTACCCCAATTCTGTTGTCTGAAAGTTGTGGTATTTCAGCTGTTTGAAGTTTAGAAACTAGGAGCATGACTTTGACTTAAGAAAACAAAGAGTCAGAGTATTATGACAATGTAATAAACTTTATCTTAAAGATTCATTCAATTTTACTGTATGAGCGCTTTAAAATGATTGTGATGATCAGAATAATAATAATGAATATCGAATTTTTTGCTTATTTTGAGCTTTTAAAATTACATATAATTGATTAACGAAGAAAGTGATTGATGAACATTGCTCTGTTTCTTTCATGTGCTTAGTTTTCCTTTTAAGTTTGGTTTCTTACCACAATTCCCCATTATGATTCCAATGCAGAACATTTCTGAAACTTTAATTTCTTTCAGGATTAGCTGGGTTAGGTCAGCAAGTTGTTGCCCTTCTGAGATGATAGGCCTGGCAGAGATTTCTCAGTTCTCCAGTAGCAAATCCTTGCTTTGCAATAAGTCATATAACTTTTAAGTCTTATATTACTTTTTATTAGTATATAACTATTTGTGTGGCTGTTCACTTATACATCTCTTTATAAAAAGAGTCCCTTTTCTTCATTTTTGAATGTATTACTCATTCATGTATTCTAAGAAAGATACTATTTTGTTTATGATATCTAGAATTCAAGGTAATATATACAGATTTCTTTTACATTATAGATTCTTATGCTTTTTATATTTAATGTAGAAGGTGACTATAACTGAGATATTTTTGAAATATTTGGTTCGTGCTTCACAAGTACGGTCTTCCTTAGTTTTCAAAAAGTTGTTTCTAATTGAAACAATAGAGAAACAACTACTGTGGTCATCTGAATCAAGATAGCAACTTATATTACCTAGTCTCTCTAGTCAGGTGAACAAAAACAAAAACAAAAATTCTAAGAATTGCTTCTTCATTCCCAACACTACTTAAGTAAAACCATTTAAAACCAATGATTTAGTTAAAGAAATACTGGCAAAACAACACTTTATTTGTGTCAATGATATTAGAAAAAATATACAATCATAATTATTTCTGATTCCACAAATACATTTTTACAATTGCTTTGAATTGTTCCACTTGAATTTGTGAAGGTGGTGATTTTTTGGAAACTGAATAGCATATATTATCATAGAGGATCTCTGTGTTGCTGCATTATCTGAAAAAGTGTTGTTCATAATCAATTCACTACATTTACAGACACACTGAGGAACAGAAAATAGAAGCCCCTATGTTGTGATGACAAAAGAAAGTGTCAAAATGAATAATACATACATTTTCTTTGACTACTCTCTCTATTACCAATTGAATGTTTATCATATGATCTATTTAATTTTAGACTTCAAATTCATATATTTATTTAGATTTTTATTCAAATGTACTCTCCTTGATTGACATTTACAACCTTTTAGGGAAAATAATTCTGCTAGGTAATTCTGCCAAGGTTCTCACATGGCTTTGCACAGTATAAAACTTAAAGGTTCCTTTTTTATTGTATTTTATATTACTACCATTTATCCCTTTTCTTAAACCCCCTCACCCCAACACTCAGCATGAGATATGATTCTGGAGTTGGTGGCATTTATTGACACTATTTTTTGAGGTGTACAGTTATAAAAGTTGATTTTCATCACATTAATTGTGCAATTAAAATGTTACTTCCTTGTATTTGTGCTCTCACTGTGTTGTAACACCCCCCTACCCAATTAAACTTCTGCAAATTTAAGTTATTTTTATAAATATCAGGGAAATCATATGAGGTTCAAGGATCTCTTCAGACATTGTATTTTAGATAGATTATCTTGTTTTCTTCTAATATTTTAATTTTAATTAACAACCATACTTACCATCAAAATTATCTTAATGAAAAGTTAAGTGCTTTATGTACTATGGTTAAAAATTGTATGTTTTAAAATTTTTTCTTACTGAACTGAAGGAGTCTGTTTGCCTGCCCACATCAAAGCCCCGAGAAACATGAATGGTAGTTTGCAGCAAAAAAGTAAAGGTTTATTTAAGAAAATTTTGCCATGACCAGAAACACAGGCGAGCCAGTATTTTAACATCTGGCTCCCTGATGGCATCTGGGAATGAATTATATAGTCAAAATTTGGTTCTCAAATGTCACCAATCTCTAACAATTTGGTGCTCAACCAAGCTTTTCATGGAAAAAAATGTCTTGGTTGTTGAACAGAATTTGTTCTCAGCCTGACCACCCTTTTGTACTGAAATCTGTATGATCAGTTATGTTTCTCAGATGACAAAGAAGAGAATGTGTGAGTGTGATGCAGTTTTCAAAGATATCACTTCTGGAACAACCTTTTGGAATGAATTTAGTTCAAGAACCAATATTTCACTGTATACAGGAAAATTTTATAATGGTGACTAATGGAGTTGGGGTCACGGAATCTACTGATTGGTCAGGACCAGGGTAGGAGATACTTGGTCATTGCATCATGTTCTGATGCCTTCTGTGCCATCATTCTGTCTGGTACTGCAAGGATATGATCAGTAGGGTTGTTCAACCTTCCAGGGTCTTGGGCTGAAACATAACCAAGGTCAAAATGTTCTCTTTAGTTTGACCAAAACTCTGTCCTCTTGAACAACAGACATGAGGCTTTCTTCTTTAAAATAGTTTGACAGTGACTGGAACTTAATTGTCCTGAGGGCTTTTTAAGAGAGTGGACATGGAACGTGTGTAGGTAGAAGGACCTGGTATAGGGGTGGCTAAGTCATTGTGCCCATAGACAAGACAAAGCTGGTTTTAATTATGGAAAAAATCACTTTAAAAATTGAAGTTCCTGTGTGGTTACAATTTCCTGTGATTGGAAAAAAAAACAAACAAGTTATATCTTGTTTTTAAATTATTTACCTGGAGAGCATAAATAATTATTTAACATTAAACATTCACATCTAACATTTTCTGAACTACACAAATTTTAAATGTATTTAGCCTTAATATTTTTCTTGAAATCAAGTAAAGTTAAAATTCTTACAACATTCATATATTTAGCATCAACTAGCATATTAATAGGTAAGTGTAAGGTTGAAAGTTAAAGCATAGTATAAAATATGCCTAAATTCAACTTTCTAACTTAATAAGACATCATATTCATTTTACACTGGCTTCCTAAAGGGTGATGCTAATCAGGTAATAGTCTTTAATATGTAGCAAGAACATATGCTGCATATTTGGGAGCAAACATCAATTATAAAGTAGATAAAAATATAAAAATAATATAAAAATAGATAAGTAAGTATCTATAGGATTGTTGAAAACAAAATATCTGCCCTGGCTGGTGTAGCTCAGTGGATTGAGCACAGGCCTGCGAACCAGAGGATCGCGGTTCGATTCCCAGTCAGGGCACATGCCTGGGTTGCAGGCCAGTTCCCTGCAGGCCAACTCCCAGTGGGGGATGCACGAAAGGCAACCATACACTGATGTCTCTCTCCCTCTCTCCTTCCCCTCTAAAGATAAATAAATAAATAAAATTAAAAAAAATCTAACAGCTCATCCATCAGGATAATTTTCTTATTATGAACATCATAAATATTTTAAATGACTTTTGCTAAAAAATCATTTCAGTAGGTGCTGATGTTCCCTAATAACTATAGCGGTCATAAATTACTATATCTATCCATTATATACATACCCATCAGTTAAATTCCATTTCTATGTTTCAGAAAAGGACTTCTTTGGATTTTATTTTCTAGGTCTCATTTTTTTCTTCCTCACTTGAACGCCTAAAGAGAAATGTTCTGCTTCATTCCTTTACCAGGCCATTTTTTCCCAGGGATTTTTTCCATTCTTTGCCTTTATAGTTTACACTCTGACTGAATCATCTGCTGGGCCAATATTACATTTTGCTGTCTGCTCATAAATGTACCCACCTGGCAGTAGTTTGGTCACTCCATGGACTCACTGCCAAAATCTACTAGATTCTTAGGACTAATCTGGAAGCTGATTATCAGAAATTTAAAGTTTTATTCCTGTCCTGGGACTGAACCTCCTTTATGCTTGATTTTGTCCCTTGATTAAAGAAAAAAAAACATTTCGTATCAATATTGGTTATAAATGCACTGCATAGTGAAATGAAAAAATAGCAACACTAAGATACTAATACATTGTAATGTAAAATATTGCAAACATTGAAAAAATACAAATAAAGAAAAAAAAGGGTAACTAAGTCCTTTGAGGCTGTAAGATTCCCTGCCAAAGGCTTTACATAAGTGCACAGCGTCACTGCTCATTGATCACAGCTTTGTAAGGTGTTATTGCTATTACCTCTATAATGTAAAGAGCCAACTTGAACTTAGGAATGTGAACAAAAAAACTTTAATTTTGAATATTCCTTTTATTCTCTGAAATTGAAATCAATAGACTCTCAATAACTTTAAATGAAAATAAATATTAAAAATATATAGTCACGTAGACCTTTGAAACTATATTACAGTATTCTAGATGATAGACTTTAAATAATCCATAAGTACCTCAACATAAAATTTTGTTTTATTTCCAAGCATATTCCATTATATTTTAATTCATATATTTTATCACATATATCAATATATTTAATAATTAGAAACTATTTAAAAACCTTAGATAAAAAACCTAAAATTAGGACCTCCAGCCAAGTTGGAGGCATAGGTAGACACACTGTTCCTCCTCGCACAGCCAAAACAAAGATGACAACAAATTAAAACACAAAAAACAACCAGAACTGACAGAAAATCAAACTGTATGGAAGTCCAACAACCAAGCAGTTAAAGAAGAAACATTCATCCAGACTGGTAGGAGGGGAAGAGTAGGTCAGCCGGGCAGATAGGACTTGCAACAAGGCAGTGGCTGGTGAACCAAGTGAGGCAGCGCCTTACAGACTGGGAAGTCCCATATTCCCATGCAGATAAAATGGTAGGAACACCTGGGAAGTGAGACAGACAGCACAATCCAGGGTCCCAGCATGGGGAAATAAAGCCTCAAAGCCTCTGACTGAAAACACCTGTTGGGGTATAAGGAGCAGTGGAAGAAACTCCCAGCCTAACAGAAGAGTTCATTAGAAAGACCCACAGAGTCCCAGAACATACATACACATGCCTACCCATCCAGGAATCAGTACCAGAAAGGCCCAATTTGCTTGTGGGTAGCAAGGGAAGTGACTGAAAATCAGCAGAGAGAGGAGCAAGCAGAACTGTTTCCTCTTGGACCCCACCCCTACATACAGCATCACCATGCAAGGACATGGGTTGCCCCAGCCTGGTGAACACTTAAGGCTCTGCACCGTACTACATAAAAAGCATGCTGAGACAAAAAAAAAAAGAAAGAAAGAAAGAAAAAAAAAGGCCCAAATGAAAGAACAGATCAAAGCTCCAGAAAAAAATACAACTAAGAGACAAAGAGATAGCCAACCTATTAGATGCACAGTTCAAAACACTGGTTATCAGGATGCTCCAGAAACTAACTGGGTACTTCAACAGCATAAAAAAGTCCCAGGAAGCGATGAAGGTCCCATTATGTGAAATAAAGAAAAATCCACAGGGAGCCAACTGTGACTGTAAGGAAACCAGGACTCAGATCAATGGTTTGGAGTAGAAGAAAAAAAGAAACATTCAACCAAAACAGAATAAAGGAACAAAAATTCAAAAAAAAATAGGAGAGGCTTAGGAATCTCCAAGACATCTTTAAATGTTCTAACATCTGAATCACAGGGGCACCAGAAGGAGAAGAGGAAGACCAAGAAATTGAAAACTTATTTGAACAAGTAATGAAGGAGAACTTCCCCAATCTGGCAAAGAAAATAGACTTCCAGGAGGTCCAGGAAGCTCAGAGAGTCCCAAAGAAGTTGGACCTAAGGAGCAACACATCATCATTAAGTTACCCAAGTTTAAAGATAAGGGGAGAATCTTAAAAGCAGCAAGAAAAAAAGGAGAGAATTACCTACAAAGGAGTTCCCATTAGACTATTAGCTGATTTCTCAAAAGAAACCTACAGGCAAAAGGGGCTGAAAAAAAAGTATTTGAAGTCATGAAAAGCAAACCTATCATTTAGAGTGGAAGGGTGCATGAAGTGCTTCCCAGATAAGGTCAAGATAAAGAAGTTCATCATCACCAAGCCCTTATTATATGAAAGGTTAAAGGGACTTATCTAAGAAAAAGAAGATAAAAAATATGAACACTAAAATGACAACAAACTCACAGCTATTAACGACTGAACCTAAAACAAACAAACAACAACAAAAACAACTAAGCAAACAACTAGAACAGGAACAGAATTACAGAAATGGAGATCACAGGGATAGTAATCAGTGGGGAGTGGGAAGAGGAGAGAGGTGTAAAAGGTACAGAGAATAAGTAGCATAAATGGTAGGTAGAAAGTAGACAGGGGGAGGTTAAGAATAGTTTAGGAAATGTAGAAGCCAAAGAACTTATATGTATGACCCATGCACGTGAACTAAAGTGGGGGAATGAGTGTGGGAAGAGGTGTGCAGCATGGAAGGAAATAAAGGGGAGGGGTGGGATAACTGTAATAGCACAGTCAATAAAATATATATTTTTAAAAACCCTAAAGTTAGATAAACGTCTAAGAGTTAATTATAAGTTCAAATGATACTTCTTTTTAAGGTGTCGAATATCTGTTGTAACTGGCCTCAAAATTTTTCTCATTCATACAGCTTGATTGATATGTGAATCTTGAACACGTAATTATTTTATCTCAAAGTTATTTCCTGCCCACTATCATTATTCTTTTCAAAAGTTTGTCCTCTGAAGACCACAAAACTCAGGTTTTCAGTACAGAAAAATAAAGATTCAACCCCTCTGGCTGAAAAAAATCTGTGGGGTGCAGCAGTAGAATAAACTCCCACTCTCACAGGAGAGTCCACTGAGGAGGCCCATGAGGTCCTAGAACACACACAAACCAACCTACCTGTGAATCAGCATCTGAAAGTGCACAATCCCCTTGTGGGGAACAAGGAAAATGACATAAAGTGGAGCAAAAGACAAGCAAGGGCCTTGCTCCCTCTCTGACCCCTTCCTCACAGACAGCACCACAACTCAGCAAAGAGGTGCACCCTCCCCCCAGGGAATACAGAAGGCTTCTCCCCTTACAAGTAACAGGTGTGCCGAGACACAGAAATATGGCCCAAATGAAAGAAGAGATTAAAACTCCAGAAAAAGAACTAAGTGATGAAGAGAACAACCTATCTGATGCAGTTCAAAATATTGGTAATCGGAATGCTCATAGAAATGATTAAGCTTGGTCACAAAATGAAGGAAGAAAGGAAGACTACTCAAAGTGAAATAAAGGAAAATATACAGGGAATCAATAGTGGAGGTATGAAAACTAGAAATCAGATCAATGTCTTGGAACAAAAGCAAGAAATAAACAACCAGAACAGAATGAAGAAACAAGAATGCACAAAAATAACTAGAGGCTTCAGAACCTCTGAAACAACTTTAAAATCTCCAACATTCAAATCATAAGGGTTCCCAAAACAGAAGAAGAGCAAAAAATGGAAAACTTATTTGAAAAAATAATGAAGGAAAACTTCCCCAATCTGGTGAAAGAAATACATTTCCAGGAAGCCCAGAAAGCCCAGAGAGTCCCAAATAATTGGACCTGGGGATGAACACACAAGTATACATGATGATTAAGTTACACAAGATTAAAGACAAGGAGAGAATCTTTTTAAAAAGATTTATTTAACTATTGTTCAAGTACAGTTTTCTGTCTTATATTCCCAACCCTGCCCACCCCCACAGTGCTCCCCAACCCCTTCCCATCCCCCCTACCTTGGTTATTGTCCATGTGTTCTTTATACTTATTCCTGTGAATCCTTCCCCCTTTCCCCTGAAATTCTCTCCCCTCTCTCCTCTGGTCCCTGTCAGCCTGTTCTGTATTTTAGTGTCTTTGGTCATATTTTACTTGCTTGTTTGTTTTGTCATTTAGGTTCCTGTTAAAGGTGAGATCATATGGTATTTGTCTTTCAACGCCTGGCTTATTTCACTCAGCATAATGCTTTCCAGTTCCATCCATGCTGTTGCAAAGGGTAGGAGCTCCTTCTTTCTTTCTTTCTGCTGCATAGAATTTCATTGTGTAAATGTACCATAGTTTTTTTTTTTATCCATTCATTTACCTATGGGCATCTAGGTTGCTTCCAACTCCTAGCTATTGTAAATTGTGCTGCACTGAACATTGGTGTGCATAGGTTCTTTTGGATTGGTGTTTCAGGGTTCTTAGGATATACTCCTAATAGTGGAATTGCTATGTCAAAAAGCATGTTTATTTTTAGTTTTTTTTAAAGAAAATTCCATAGTGTTTTCCATAGTGGTTGTACCAGTCTGCAATCCCACCAACAGTGAACTAGGGCCCCTTTTTCCCCATGACCTCTCCAACATTTGTTGTTTGTTGCTTTGTTTATGATGGCCATTCTGACCGGTGTAAAGTGGTACATGAAAAGATGCTCAATATCTCTAGCTATCCGAGAGATGCAAATTAAAACCACAATGGGATACCACTTTACAAGGAGAGAATCTTAAAAGGAGCAAGAGGAATAGAGAGAGTTACCTACAAAGGAGTACACATAAGACTCTCAGCTGATTACTCAAAAGAAAACTTGTCAGCAAGGAGGGGCTGGAAAGAAGTACTGTAAGCCATGAAAGGCAAGGACCTACATCCAAAATTACTCTATCCAGAAAAGCTATTCTTTAGAATGGAAGAGAAGATAAAGTGCTTCCCAGATAAGGTCAAGTTAAAGGAGTTCATCATCAACAAGCCCTTATATCAAATGTTAGAGGGACTTATCTAAGAACAAGATGAAGACCAAAAACTTTGAACAGTAAAATGAGAATGAATTCACAACTATGAACAACTGAACAGGAAAAAACAGAAATAAAAACTAAGCAAACAATTAAAACAGGAACAGGACTGTAGCAATGGAGATCACATGGAGCATTATCAGTGGAGAGGGGGAGGAGGATAATGGGGAGGAAGGTACAGGGAATAAGAAGCATAATTGATGGGAGGAGGTTAAGAATAGTATAGGATTTCAGGGGATCCTGGCCAAGACGGAGGCATAGGTATAGAACCTTCAGTTCCTCACACAACTGTCAGATCGCCGACAACAGTAATCTGAAATCCATAAACAACCAAAAGCACCAGAAAATCAAACTGCATGGAACTCCAACAACCAAGGAGTTAAAGAAAAAATTAACCAGAACAAGTATACCAGCAGTGCTGCTTCACAGCAAAGAGGGTTGCCCTGCTGCAGGAAGTACCTAAGGCCCCACCCCCTTACATCCTATCAGCTGCTCCAAGACAGGGAAATATGTCTCAAATGAAAGATCAGAGTAGAGCCTCGGAAAGAGAGCTAAGCAAGGAGGAGGTTGCCAACCTATCTGATGGAGAATTTAAAGCCCTGGTAATCAAAGTGCTCCAAGATCTGATTGAGCTTCATTGAAAAATGAAAAAAACAAAACAAAACAAATACAAAAACAAATGAAGGACACCAAAAGTGAAATAAACCAGAATGTTCAGGGAAACAACAGTGATGGGAAAGAAACCAGAACTCAAAGCAATGATTTGGAACAAAAGGGAAAAATATCCATCCAGATCAAAATGAACAAATGAGAATTTGAAAAAGTGAAGAGAGTCTTACAAACCTCTGGCACAATCTGAAACATTCCAATATCTGAATTATAGGGGTGCCAGAAGGAGAAGAACAACAGCAAAAAAATTAAAACTTATTTGAACAAGTGATGAAGGAAAACTTTCCCGATCTTGGGAAGGAAATATACTTCCAGGAAGTCCAGAGAGTTCTAAGAAAGTTGGACCCAAAGAGAAACACACCATGGAACATCATCATTAAATTACCCAAGATTAAAGATAAGGAGAGAATCTTAAAAGCAGCAAGAGAAAATGAGAGAGTTACCTATGAAAGAGTTCCCATAAGACTATCAGTTGATTCCTCAAAAGAAATCTTACAGGCAAGAAGGGGCTGGAAAGAAGTATTTGAAGTCATGAAAAGGCAAGGACCTACATCCAGATTACTCTATCCAGCAAAGCTTTCATTTAGAATGGAAAGGCAGATAAAGTGCTTCCCAGATAAGGTCAAGTTAAAGGAGTTTATCATCACCAAGCCCTTATTATATGAAATGTTAAGGGGAGTTATCTAAGAAAAAGAAGAAAAAATATGAACAGTGAAAGGACAGAAAACTCACAACTATCAACAAATGAACCTAAAAGGAAAGAAAAACAACAGAAACAAAACCTAAGCAAACAACCAGAACAGGAACAGAACCAGAGAAATGGATATCACACAGAGGGATTTCAGTGGGGTGGGGTAAGGGAGAAATAGGGGGGAAGAGGTACAAGAAAGAAGAAGCATGGCTAGTAGGCATAAGGTAGACAGGGAGAGATAAAAAATGATACGGGAAACATGAGACTCAAAGAACTTATATGTACAACCAGTGGGCTTTGTAATTTGGGGGAATGCTGGAGGGTTGCAGGTGGAGTGAGGATGGGGGGGGATGGGAAAACTGTAATAGCATGACAAATAAAAATATTTAAAAAAGACATTTTATGTGCTAAAAATAGTATAAGAAATGGAGAAGCAAAAGAACTTATATGTACAACCTATGGACATGAACTAAAGGAAGGAGGGGATGCTGAAGTTTGGGGAGATACTAGGCAGATTGATGAAAAGGAAAAATTGGGACAGCTATAATAGCATAATCAATAAAATATACTTTAAAAAAGCTTGTCTTCTGAACAGTTCTCTGTTTGTAACTGTATTCTCAGTTCATCTCTATCCTGGCATTGAAAATAAACTTTTAGAGAATTAAAATAGGTTTCTAGAAAAGTGATTAATAGCTACATAATAATGAACTATGCAGTCACAATATTTTATTAATTTTAACTTCAAATATCTAACCAATTTATTTAGAGTCTACTATATTCTTCTCTTTTACTCTTTTGATAAGAAAATATTCAGAAACATAAAAATGTTTAAAATACTGACAACTACATATCAGTGATACAGGTAAACCTAAAAATAACTTATCAATTACTAACATTTCTATACTTTTTAAAATTATCACCCCTATAAGATCATTTTAGGAATAACAAGTATTTTTAAAATGTTATTTTAACACAGTATTTTCCATAGTACTCTACTTGTGTAGTTGTTCTGGCATAACAAACACTTTCCCGTAATTATAATACCTTTTATGTTCATCAATTTTGGAGGAATCATTCTATTTCCACCTTTTTTCTTGCCACAAATCCATATTCTTTTTTAAAATTTATTTCTACTTTTATTCTTTTTTTCCTTTTTTTAAAATTATTGTTCAAGTACAGTTTTCTGTTCCTCACTCCCATCCCAGCCCCCTACCCTGTGCTCCCTACCTCCCTCCCATTTCCACCCCTCTTAGTTGTTCTCCATGAGTCCTTTATACTAGTTTCTGTGAATCCTTCCCCTTTTTCCCTGAAATTCTCTCCCCTCTCCCCTCTGGACCCTGTCAGCCTGTTCTGAATTCCAGTGTCTTTGGTCATATTTTGCTTGTTTGTTTGTTTTGTTGTTTAGGTTCCTGTTAATGGTGAGATCATATGGTATTTGTCTTTCAGTGCATGGCTTATTTCACTCAAGATAATGCTTTCCAGTTCCATCCATGCTGTTGCAAAGGATAGTAGCTCCTACTTTTTTTCTGCTGCATAGAATTCCATTGTGTAAATGTACCAAATTCTTAATAACACATTTTCTCAATAAGCCAAGAAAATTGATCAGTTAACCTATCTAGTTAGTAGCAAAATTGTTAATGAAATTCAGTCATAATACTTTTATTAACTATTTTAGTCCTTCCCTGAGGGTATGTTTCTTGGTTTTAGAGAGAAAGGAAGGGAGAGAGAGAAACATCAATTGGCTGCCTTCCATATGCACCCTACTGAGGATGGAACCTACAACCTAGGTATGTGCCCTGACTGGGAACCAAACCCACAACTTTTTCATGCATAGGACCATGCTCTAACCAACTGAGTCACTGGACCAGGGAATCTATCTTTTCAAATTAAACTTATTGGAGTAACATTGGCTAATAACATTATGTAAGTTTCAAGTATATAATTATATATGTATATCATCTGTATATTTCAACTGTGTGCTCACCACCCAAAGGCTAGTCTCCCTCCATCACCCTGTACTTGACTGTTTTTATCTTCTTCATCCTCTCCCCACCTTTTTACCACTATGGCAACCATCATAATATTGTCTGTATCTTTCAGTTTCCTTGCTTTGTTTGTTTATTTGTTGCTTTTCTGTTTTATATGCTACATATGAGTGAAATTTTACAGTCATTGTCCTTTTCCATCTGGTGTATTTTGCTTAGCATGATACTTATTCCAACTTCAATGCATTTTTATTCTGTCTGTATTACTGTTTGTTTATGTTGGATGAAAATGTAATAAAAAGGATGGAAGGTAAAATTAGTAGGGGCCGAAGTAGAAAATAGGAAAATTAGGTAGCGTTAATATCAAAGTATTAAATGATCTATTCCCTGATATTGTCTGTTCAATAGAAGAGTACACCGATAGTTATTTATATTGTGCCACATTTAAAGAGTATCAATGAAGCCCAGGCTGGCATAGCTCAGTGAATTGAGCGCGGGCCTACGAACCACACGATCGAGGTTTGATTCCCAGTCAGGGCACATGCCTGGGTTGCGGGCCAGTTCCCGGCAGGGGACACACCAGAGGCAACCATACATTGATATTTCTCTCTCTCTCTCCTTCCTTTCCCCTCTAAAGATAAATAGATAAAATATAGAAAAAAATAGTTTTAAAAAAGAGTATCAATGAGATAACTCATGCTTAAAAATTGTTCTTGACTAAATAGTACATATAATTTGTACATGTACTTCTTTCACTTTAGTATCACTATGCTAGCTGTTCTCTTGAAAATGTTTTCTCAGGGTATCTGAACAGCTACTTCTTTTACTTGAAATATTTGTTCCTTTGTTATTTTAAAGAGACTGCTGGCCATTTTATTTTTAAAAATGTAATTGATTGACTTCTTCTTCCCAAGTTTCCCCTAACATAGTCTGCTCTGTCCATTGTATCTATTACCAAACATTCTACATAGTTTGCTTATGTATTATGTTTGTTATCGATCACCCCAGGTTGGAATGTAGCTTCATGAGGGTAGGAATTTTTGCATATTTATTTTCTACTGAATATTTCTGTAGAAATATTTCTGCCTCTAGAATACAAGCCAACATAATTTTAGTGTTTAGAACATTACTTGGCAGATAATTCTTTATCAATATTTGTTTGTGAAATTGAATGTCTGGAATGCAGGGTGTAGTATTAATATAAAAGAACTATATGAAATGGTATTTCCCCAAGATACTTACAATCTGTAATAAGCATACTACAACTGTGATTTTGCATCAGTTCTGTGATACTCTTGTGAAAGGTGAAGTTGGGTAGTCGTGGAATTCTGCATTTACTTAGAAGACTTCATAGCTATAGCATGCCCTTTGTTGTGTACAATGTTGTATTGCGAAGATAATTGCATTAGCACACCACTCCACAGCAAGAAGAAAATATTTACTCCCCATTGGATGCCAACATACTGGTTGAGAAGTATAGTATGATATAATTTTAATCTTCATTTGGGAATTTCTAGACTGTATTAGAGTTCTGTTCATGGTTTCTGTTAAACAGTGTTCCAATGTAAGCTGGAGTTCAGTGATAGGTGGCATGCCTGAGACGCATAAAGACTTTATGGGTAGCAGGTGTAGAGAAATGTAAAGCTTTCTCAGATATACTGTAGAAATATTTTCTGAAGAGATAGAGAGTATTTGTTTTGTAAATCAATATCTAAAATAATTAAATTGTTATCTAATACAGCCCTTTCAAATTCTGATGGAGTCATTATGTACTCAATACAAACTGTTTATATTAGGGTTAAAATAAAGGTAAATAATTATTTGTTTGACTTCTTTTATATTGCCTTGTTTAAGCAGGAATTACAAAGTGATAGGGAAATATACAAGTTATACATAATCTAGTGGATATAACACAATTCAAGCTCATATGTACAAACAGATTCTGTTTTTATTGTGCATCTTTTTTTACCAGTGTGTGCCTTTCTATTTTGTAAACATCTGTTTCCTTAGCAAAAGTAATGCAGTTTTAAAAATTGTACAAACAGGGAAATGGATTGGAGGTAGAAATATTTAAAGTTGCTTTACTTTAGAATAAATACATTTGTGACAAGAAATATAATATAAAGCTTTTTTTATTTCTCCTTTCAAAATAGAATATGAAAATTACAATTCTGGCATGAGTTTCCACTTGAAAAATATTTTGCAATGCTGTTGTTGCATTGTATAGTTTTCTTAAAATACTTCAATAAAAATAAACAATAGAGAAATTGGATGTGTTCCAATAAGACATTATTTTAAAATTGTGTAAAGTAATGATAGCCAATTTTGTTAAGTAAGCAGATTCTATATGTGATTACAGGCAAGTTATTTTTTTTTATTTTGGTATCTGTAAGTTATGGTTAATAATCTTGTAATGTACCATTGTGTCTGAAGAGGTTTTCTTGTTATTCTATATCCAATTTGTGATTATTTAATCTGCAAATGCTTAAACTAAAATTTCTTTCTAGGTACTATTTAACTGTTATTTTTGAAGCAAATATTATTTTTCTTTCATTGTTTTTTGGCAGTAAAACTTGATTTGTAATCATCTTCCAAGTTCCTTTAGTGTTCCTAGTATAACTGTTAAAATCTATACTTAATATCATCTCATTGTACTGCCTGCATTTTATAATGACTGATTATGTCTAAGGCTTTGGGAGTGAAATATTTTTAATCTAACAATACACAAAATGAGTACAAGTGTATCAGCTGCAAAAAACACAGGCCACCTAATATTGTGCCTGTTGAGGGTATGAAAGTTTCAGTTGCTTAAAGTAAGGCTTATACCTGTTGTATAACATGTGGAAGTGGGACTACTGTAGACTTGAGACAAATGTTGAAAATATAATATTGTCATTAGTAGTCTTGTTTCAAATAAAGATGAACAATATACTTGTGTTGCATATAAACTAGAGTTTCAATGTATCTTTTCAAATATTTGGTTTTTATCATTATTGTCACAAATACTAACTTCATTTAAAAAAGGATAAATAAATTATTCATAGTTTATAATAGATTTCTTATGTTTTAGGTTAATTTAAGCTTATATAGAGTTTATATTAGGAAATTTTAAAAAACTATATAATATAGAAAATCATGTAAATTATATATAATAATTTTTAATACTTTAAAATCCTTTGATCTAGAGTATATTTAAAGATAAATGCACAGGTATAATAAAAACAAACCTAATTAATTAATTATTTTTTATTATTGTTCAAGTACAGTTGTCTCCATTTTATCACCATCATTCCCAACAGTGCTACCCATCCCCACCTACCACCCTTGATCCTAGCTGCTTTGGCTTTCTCCATGTGTCTTTTATACATGTTCCTTGACGATCCTATCCCCTTTTGCCCCTGTTATCCCATCCCACCACCCCTCTGGTTACTGTCAGTTTGTTCGTAATTTCAATATCTCTAGTTATATTTTGCTTGCTAGTTAGTTTTGTTGATTAGGTTCTACTTATAGGTAAGATCATATGGTATTTGTCATTCATTGCATGGCTTATTTCACTTAGCATAATGCTCTCAAGATCCATCCATGCAGTCTAGAAGGGTAGGAGCTCCGTCTTTCTTTCTGTTGCATAGTATTCCATTGTGCAAATGTAGCACAGTTTTTTGATCTACTCATTTACTTATGGGCACTTAGGTTGCTTCACACTTGGCTCTTATAACTTGTGCTGCAATGAACATTGAGGTGCATAGGTTTGTTTGAATTATTGTTTCAGGATTCTTAGAGTATACTCCCAGTAATGGAATTGCTGGGTTAAAGGGAAGTTCCATTTTTAGTTTTTTGAGGAAATTCCATACTGTTTTCCACAGTGACCTTACCAGTCTGCATTCCCACCAACTATGTACTGGGGTTCTCTTTTCTTGACAACCTAACCAGCACTTGTTTGATGATTTGCTTATGATAGCCATTCTGACTGGAATGAAAAGGTATTTAATTCTGTTTTTTTTTTTAACAATTTTTTTGTTGTTCAAGTACAGTTGCCTACATTTTTACCCCACCACTGCCCCCCATCCTAGCCATGTACACTTCCCACCCTTGATCCTACCCTCTTTGGTATTTCTTTTATTTGGTGTCCAATTCTTGTTTGGTAATATGAAATAAACAGTATAAATGTAAATATGTGTGTTATTTAAAGGTCCATTTGAAAAAATAATTTTGGGAGAAAAATTGATGGAGTGGAAAATTTTAAAGATACTCTAAATTATACAAAACAATAAAATGTACATGCAAAAAATGAAACTAGACTCCCCAACATATACCATACACCAGTATAAACTCAAGATGCATATAGGACTTAAATATAAGTAACAACACCCTAAAAGTTCTGGAAGAGAACATAGGCAGGAAAATTTGAAATATCCCACACAGAGATATTTTCACTAATACACCCCCTAAGGCAAGGATATAAAGGAAAGAATAAACAAATGGGACTACATCAAACTAAAAAAAAAGAAACGATAGCTAATTATGTTACTCGGTTATCTTATGACTTTGGTTGATATGTTTATATATGTATATAAATACATGGATTAGGAAAAGTATGTTTACAGTTGTTCATATGGATAGTGTATAATACAGGGATAAATAATAATATAAACATAAACTACATTTCATATACTTGCAACTGTGAAAAAAAATCCTGAAACTTCTTCATGCCTAAAGAAAACATCAACAAAATGGGAAGTGTACCAATTGTATGGAAAAGCTTATTTTCCAATGATACTTGGAAGGTTTCATTAGTTCATAAGGTTTTATCTCCAAAACATATAAAGTACTCACACAACTCCACACCAGGAAGACAAACACTCCAAATAAAAAATGGGCAAAGGAATAGACACTTACCCAAATAGGACATATGGGGGGCTCAGAAACATATGAAACAATGTTTAACATCATTAGTCATCAGAGAGATGCAAATTAAAACCACAATGAGATACGACTTCACACCAGTCAGAACTGTGTGTGGTCATCATTAATAAATCAAGGAACAAGACGTGCTAGTGAGGTTGTGGAGAAAAGGGAACCCTAGTACGCTCTTGGTATGAATTCAGACTGGTGCAGCTGCTGCAGAAAATGGTATGAAATTTCATCATAAAACTAAAAATGGAACTGTATTTCAATCCAGCAATTCCACTGCTGGGAATGTACCCTAAGAATCGTGAATCAACAATTCAAAAGATCACATGCACCCCAATGTTCATAGCAGCATAATTTACAACACCAAGTGCTGGAAATATCCTAAGTGCCCATCAGTAAATGAGTTGGTAATAACTGTGGTATACTTACACAATGGAATACTATGCAGCAGAAAGAAATAAGGGGTACCTACTCTTCACAACAGCATGGATGAAACTGGAGAGCATTATGCCAAGTGAAGTAAGCCAGGCAGTGAAAGATAAATAGCATGTGATCTCACCTATAAGTCAGACCTAATCAACAATATAAACAAATAAGCAAAATAGAGTCAGAGACTTGCAAATAAAGAACTGACAGTGGCCAGAGGACCAGGGAGAGGGGGATAATAGAGAAAGAATGGCAAGGGACAAGCAAAGGATCACAATAGAGGATTTGTAGGCATAGACTATGTTGGGGAGTGTTGACTATGGGGACAGGTTAGGGGTGAGTAATGGGAAAAATATGGGACAACTAACTAAACAACAATAAAAAGAAATAAAAATACTTGTCAGTGAAAAAATAAATCAATTAAAAAACATAACATTTCTAGATAATCTGACTATATAAAAACTCCTTTACACTTTTCCTTTTTGTTATTGTCTTGATAATATAAGATTCTTGACGTAACCATTCTATGAAATGGTTATGTTGTTTATGTCAGTTAACACGAAAGCCTTATGGCAAGAATTGTTACAAACATCTAATTACTTTTAGCAACACTAATAAATCAAAACCTTTAACAAGTGTGAATTTAAAAATTAGATCCCAAAGGCAGAAGTGTAACTTTTTAAAATATTGTTGACATCTAAACTCACCATTCATTGCCTTTTCATTAATGTTTACTCCTTTCCTTGTACCTTCATTAATTGGTTTATTTTTTCTCCATGTTTCTCTTCTTTCTTTTAAGGTCCTCCCCACCTTTCCTCTACTTTGTACATCCTTTTCTTTTCCAGATATTTAAGGCGTGTTTCCTCATGCCCTTAAAAATGATGTTCTTGTACATTTCCTTTCCTATGTTTCTTTTCACCTTCTCTTTGTGTTTTTTTTTAATTCTCTCTATTCATGCTACTAGTACTCCATCTCTTTTATTCTACTCCACAAGGAGCTTTAATAAGTCAAGCTTACTTGGAAATTCCTGACCTATCTTTTTGGTAGCTTGATTTCAGCTGTTTCTTGCTCCTCTTGTAAAGCCTGGTCTTATGGAAATAATACTGGCAAGATTTTGAAAGACTCAGAGTTTGAATTCAATTCTAGTCCCATCCTTTCTTTTTTAAAATGTATTTTATTGATTATACCATTACAGCTGTTCTATCCCCCCTTCATTCCCCCCACCCTGCACACCCCTCCCCCACCATTCCCCCCTTTAGTTTATGACCAGTGTCTCAAGTTCTTTAGATTCTATATTTCCCCTACTATTCTTGCCCTCCCCCCATCTATTTTTTACCTACCATCTATGCTACTTATTTTCTGTATCTTCTCCCCCCTTCTCCTCCTCCACTCCCTTGTTGCTAATCCTCCATGTGTTCTTCATTTGTATGGTTCCGCTCCTGACCTAGCTGTCTTCTTGGTTTGCTTTTGTTTAGGTGTGGTTGTTAATAACTGTAAGTTTACTGTCCTTTCACTGTTCATATTTTTTATCTTCTTTTTCTTAGATAAGTCCCTTTAACATTTCATATAATAAGGGATTGGTGATGATGAACTCCTCAAATTTGATCTTATCTGAGAAGCACTTCATCTGCCCTTCCATTCTAAATGAAAGCTTTGCAAGATAGAGCAGTATTGGATGTAGGTCTTTGGATTTCATGACTTGGAATATTTCTTTCCAGCTCCTTCTTGCCTGTAAGGTCTCTTTTGAGAAATTCACTGACAGTCTGATGGGAACTCCTTTTCTATAATATTAGATCAAAATGACCAGACAATTCCTTACAGCTCTAAAATTCTATGAAGTATGCTTATGTGTGTGGAGCGATGAAGGCTGAAATTTTTACCTTTGGAAGAGAGAGGGATTTTTACAATGCCATGTCATGTGAAAGTACCATACCCTGCAGCAGTCAGAGAACAACACAAGAATAAGCTTATAGGAATTGAACACCTTGACTCAGTTTTTCCTGAAAGCCAGATGGTCCAAACAGGCTCATGATAGGGCCAGAATTTTGTAGCAATATAAGGACCCAACTATATGTTACACCAGAATTTTAAAATTCTAATTGTGAACAATATCTTAAGATTCATTCATATGGATCATACAGAGTGGATCTAGTATTCTAGAGAGACCTGTTCCCTCCTGTCTAAATAATGCATTTTACCATGAAGAGGCAATTTCAGACATTGTCTTCGTCCCAACAATGCTTGTAGATTTACTGTTTTCTATACAGTGGTACCTCAGTACTTACTGTTTATTAGTTCTGGAACTTGTGACGAGTGCCAAAACCTAAGACTACCAAGTGATGAAGAATTTTTCTCTTGTGGAGTGACATCGTGACTCATACCAGTTCTAGCAAGTGTGACAAGTCCCAAGCAACTGCTGAATGTTGAAACATTTTTTTGCATCTTCAAAATGCAATGAGTACAGGGTTTGATGAGTTCTGAAGCCAATGAGTACTGAGGTATGACTGTATTTCTTGAAAGCACCTTAGGTTAACTGTAGACCTCATATATAACTCAGAGATATTTATAATGAATGGTAACTGACTTAAAAACCAAGGCACTGCACTAAAATCTCTTCTAATATATGAAAGTTTATTTTTGACAGTAGGAATGTATAGTTTAAATAATAAGGTTTAAAGAATAAAGCATTGATAATGTTATGAAATAGGAACTATTAGGATTTTATTTTAGTGATAAGGATGATGGGACTTACAGCTGCTTGAATGAGGAGCTAATGAACAGTGGAACAGGAAACCAGCCCACTTTTTTAATTCTATGTTATCTTTCCAGTACATTTTAAGTGTATGATATTTAAAATGTAGAACTGTTCCTAAGTTTCTATTATTTGAAAGAAAACAGAATTTTACTTAAGATGTGTTTTGATTATTTCATTTACTTTACAAAGAAACACGTCTTACATTTTTGCCTTAGATCCTCACTTATGTACTTAGTGAGCATGTTTTATAGTCAATTAAATATGAAAATAGTAGAAGTAATAATTTATGGAGCTGCATAGTGGTATGAACAGAGTTTATTAATTAAGTCAATTAGTGTGTAAAATCCTAGGTTAATCCAATCTGTTACAGTTACAATGTTTCTGAATCATAAAATAATTGCATAATTATAAATTACACATTGATTAAAGTGATTACAAAGATGACCGTAGTTGGACTTATAGGGAATCTCTTGAGGAAATTCTATGGAGCAGAATCTCCTTCTCCTATGTAGAGAAAGGACTTGAAAATACCACTAAGGATCTATGGATTACTATATATCAAGAAAAATTACTATATATGTATTCCTATCTATAAATTAGACATACATAAATATATCCTGAGTGAACAAAAGAATAAATGATCATCACCATTTAAAACTGATGCATTATATATGTCTTAGCAGCTTGTCTCAAGTTCTATTTGTAATACTCTCGTTGAACATTCTCCTTGTATGGATCTGTCTATTCCTCATTTAATGTCACAGGTTACTACCAATGCCATTCAGAATGAAGCTGGCCATGATCCCTTGATTAAGCCTCCTCATGAGAGTTTCAGCTACTGTTCCAGGTAGCTGGAATGTATAGTTGAAGAACTAATGTATAGTTCTTCAATGTATAGTTGCCTCTAATTCCAGAGACTAAGGGTAATTTAAAAGTTTTAAAAATTACATTATTTTACCAACTTTATGTAGACATAACTGATATAAACAGTATATTTTAAACTGTATAAATTATCTTGATATATATATATAATCTGTAAAAACACCATAATCAAGATAATGAATACATCTGACAGCCTCAAAGTTTCTTTCTGCCTCTTTATGTTCCCTCTGACCCGCACATCCCAGCCTTTGCCCTTTTTGCAGGCAACTACTGGTTTGCTTTATGTCACTGTAAATTAGTTTGTATTTTTTTTAGAATTTCAAATAAATGGGAGCAAATCTAATATACTTTTTTTTTCTGCCCCTTTCACTCTCATGATATTTTGATGTCCATCTATGTTGTGTATATGAACAGTACATTTTTCTCATTACTAACTAATAGTCCATTGCATGCATTGCACAATATATTACTTTACTTTTTAATGGGCTGTTTCTAAGTTTGACTGTTAAGCACCAAGAAGTGTGTATGTATATATATATATATATATATATATATATATATATATATATATATAATTTCATTTACTTTACAAAGAAACACTTCTTACATTTTTGCCTTATATCCTATATATATATATTTCCGTAAATCCTATATATATATTCATTTGCTTTAGATCATATATATATATATATGATCTATATATATGTCTATTCATTTACATATTTAAATGAATATATATATATATTCATTTAAATGAATGGTACAATGAAGGTACAATGAGGTACNTACATTTTTGCCTTATATCCTATATATATATATATTTCCGTAAATCCTATATATATATTCATTTGCTTTAGATCATATATATATATATATATGATCTATATATATGTCTATTCATTTACATATTTAAATGAATATATATATATATTCATTTAAATGAATGGTACAATGAAGGTACAATGAGGTACAATGAATATATATATATATTCATTTCTCCTGAGTAAATACCTATAAGTGGAATGGCTGGGTCAGGTTGTAGGTATATATTTAATGTCTTTTTAAATATCTTGTATTGATCATACCATTACAGTTTTCCCATTCCCCCCCTTCATTCCCCTCCACCATGCACATCCCCTTCCACCCACATTCCCCTGCTTTAGTTCATGTCCACGTGTCATAAGTTCTTTAGCTTCTACATTTCCCACACTACTCTTGTCCTCTCCCTGTCTGTTTTCTCTCCACTGTCTATGCTACTTATTCTCTGTATCTTCTCCCTCCTCTTCCCACTCCCCTGTTGCTAACCCTCCATGTGATCTCCATTTCTGTGGCTCCGCTCCTGATTTAGCTGTCCACTTAGTTTGCTTTTGTTTTAGGTGTGGTTGTTAATAACTGTTGAGTTTGCTGTCCTTTCACTGTTCATATTTTTTAATCTTCTTTTTTTAGATAAGTCCCTTTAACATTTCATATAGTAAGGGCTTGGTGATGATGAACTCCCTGAACTTGACCTTATCTGAGAAGCACTTTATCAGCCCTTCCTTTCTAAATGAAAGCTTTGCTGGATAGAGCAATCTTGGATGTAGGTCCTTGCCTTTAATGACTTGGATAACTTCTTTCCAGCTTCTTCTTGCCTGTAAGGTCTCTTTTGAGAAATCAGCTGACAGTCTGATGGGCACTCCTTTGTAGTTGACTGTCCCCTTATCTCTTGCTGCTTCTAGAATTCTTTCCTTCATTTTAATCTTGGGTAATGTAATTATGATGTGCCTTTAGTGTGTTCCTCTTTGGGTCCACCTTTTTTGGGACTCTGAGATTCCTGGACTTCCTGGAGGTCTATTGCCTTTGCCATATTGGGGAAGTTCTCCTTTATTATTTGTTCAAATAAGTTTTCCACTTGTGGCTCTTCCTCTTCCCCTTCTGGTACCCCTATAATTCAGATGTTGAAATGTTTAAAGATGTCCTGGAGGTTCCTAAGCCTCTCCTCATAATTTTGAATTCTTGTTTCTTCATTCTTTTCTGTTTGGTTGTTTATTTCTTCCTTCTGGTCTACTCCATTGATTTAAGTCCCAGTTTTCTTTCCATCACTATTGGTTCCCTGTGCATTTTTCTTCATTTTCCTTAGTGTAGCCTTCATTTTTCCATCTAATTTGTGAATAAAATCAACCAGTTCTGGGAGCATCCTGATCACCTTTGTTTTGAACTGTGTGTCTGATAGGTTTGCTATGTCTTGGGCACTTAAAAGTATTGGTTCCGGGGCATTGATTTGTTTTTCTGTTTGAACCATAATTTTTTGGTCAGGTTGTGCCTGTTATGTAGTGAGGGGCAGAGCCTTAGGTGTTCACCAGTGCAGGACAAACCTGTTGCTGGGTTGTGACTCTACATGTGGGGGTGGGGTCAGAGAAGGAACAATGGTGTCTGCTCCACTCTCCCCCAGACCCCAGTTCCCCCTGCCACTTTCCACAAGCATATTGGGCCCTCTGATGCTGGTTTCCAAGTGGGTGGGCTTGTGTACATTCCAGGACCCTGTGCATCTCTCCAACAAATTCTCCTGTGAGGATGGGGGTTTATGTTAGCACCTCAACCTCCACAAGTGTTTTCAATCAGTGCTTTTAGGCTTTATTTCCCATTGCTGGGGCCCTGGGTTGTGTGGTCTGTCTTGCTGTTTTTGCCTGGTTTATCTGTGTGCGAATGTGTGACTGTGGTCAACCAACAGCCTTGAGTACCTCACTGGGTCTGCTCATTTCCTCCTCATGTCTGGGGTCTGCCAGCCACTGCCTTTTCCTGCCCTGACCCATCTCTGCCAGCCACTGACTCCACCCCTTTTACCTGTCTGGTTGAATGGTTGTTGGACTTCCATAAAATTCAAGTTTCTGTCTGTTCTGGTTGTGTTTTATTTCTAAATTTTTGTTGTTCTTAATTTTGGTTGTAGGAGGAGACATGGTATTTTCACCTATGCCTCCATATTGGCCAGAAGCTATATTTAACCTCTTAAGAAACTGCTAAAACTGCTAAACTATTTTCCAAAGTTGTAAAATTATACATACCTACCAGCATTGGATGAGAATTCCAATTGCTGCTATCTTTGCTAAAATTTGGTATGGTTTTAAATACACACCATTTAAATAGGTGTGTAGCAATAGCTCACCATGATTTAAATTTGTATTTTCTGATTGATTAATGACATTGAGTATATTTTCATTTGCTTATTTCCCTTCTGTTTATTTTTCGGTGCACTGTTTACTCAAATATCTTGTCCATTTTAAAAGAATTTATGGAAAACAACAAGGACTCTTCTTGAATTGAAAGATAAATTTCTTGTCTAAAGAGCTGAAATGGGTTATCCTGACACAACTTATTTAAATGTGTTGAAAATACTCATAAAATTATTCCCATGCTTCCTTATATGGTGTTTGAAGTCAGGACCATGTTTGTGTAATGATTTTAGATCAATACATAAAACTTTGTTATTTGTAAATATAAAAATAAACTATTAAAGTAAAAGGTAACTTATACCATTGTTATTTTCAAGAAAATATGTAGCCCTAGCTGGTGTAGCTCAGTGGATTGAGTGCAGGCCTGCAAACCACATAATCACGGTTCAATTCCCAGTCAGGGCACATGCCTGGGTTGCAGGCCAGTTCCCAGCAGGGGACTCACGAGAGGTAACCATACATTGATGTTTCTCTCCTTCTCTCCTTCCCTTCCTCTCTAAAGATAAATAAATAAAATCTTTAAAAAAAGAAATGCATAAAAGACTAATGGTATACTTGTTGTTGGTGCATTATACCAATTGCAGATAGTAGCTTCATTATGCATATTTTAATGTGAATAATTCACAATATTTTAAAAGAACAAAAAAGTTATGTGTTTATAATAAGTAGTAGTCTTTGAATGGGATTTTAGAAGTATATTGAAAAGATCTGTGCTTGATAATCCAAATGAAACTATAACAATCCAAAGTTACTTTTATTTAATTTTCTTAAGTGTTATCAAATATATTTTCGTTAAATATATTTTTAACTTTAAGATTTTTAAAATATACGATCTCTATCATTTAGTATCATATAAAGTAATAATTGGTTTCTTCAAATATTACAATATAAAATGTAAAATTTGGCTCATTAATACAGAAATTGTGGGGGTGACCTTGCCCACAAGTCCCCCTGTCCACTATGAATGGAAGTAACACTACCAAGACATGATCTGCTTGGGGAGGAGAGGGGGCCAATTTCTCAGAGTAAAAAGGCCAAGAACCCTTTCATCAATGGTTTTTATTGGGTTGTAATACACAGGAATACAGGTTTGTGAGGATCAAACAGTAGATAACATTTCAAGGAAATCTGAGGGCTTAGTCTGAGTCAGTGTCTGTCAGGAAAGAGAGTTGCAGAAACTTTGGGAGACATACTAATTTCCTCCTTAGAACCTTAATATATGAATGAAAATACTCTTAGCAAAGCAGGCATCACAGGGCTTTTAGGAATTCTTTCTTATGCCTGATTACCCCGATACAGCTTTAGCAAGGCAAGGAGCTGCACTGCCTCTTGCATAATATGTTTTCAGGCTTAAGTGGATTACAGCCAGGAAGTGCTTCTCCCAGAGGACATGGGGACTCAGACTAGGTCACATAGCCTGCACTCGTGGGCCTATTACTTGCTCTTTGTTGCAGCCCCCCTGAGTCCTTCCATGATGGCCTCCCAAGTGATCATGTCTGGCTTAGGTTGCCCCCCACTGTGAGGGGTCTTACCCGTCATGGACTATCAAGCATGCTTTGGGGGCAGGGGAGTAAGCCGATGCAGTGTTTGCTACCAGAGACAAGCTTTGTCTCTTTGTGGCTTGCATTCTGGAGGTTGCTTACTCAGTCTTAGCCATGGGAGGCAGTTACAATCCCTGAAACCAGGCAGAGTGGTCCCCAACAAGAAATCATGTTTTATATTATTGTAGTATAGGTAATAAATGTTAATGGCACAGGTGGAAAGTTTGTGTATGACTTTTAAATAAATATTATTCACTGTTATAGAGGTGCTTGATATGAATGTCATAATCAGTTGTATCAAATAACAATATGGCAATAAAAAATATGTTTTTGTAAGTTGTTCAAGGTGTTTCATTAGAGCATTGTGTTATTCTAATGTCCAAAGTAAGAAGACCTTATACAGTGTGTACTGCTTAGATATTAGATGCTATTTCCATGTGTAAATTGGGTAAAATGTCAAGTACATTGAGTTACAAGATTGAAAGGAACATATTTGCTGCAATTTGGGTCCCGGGATTTTAATGCATTTCCAGCTTCAACCTTGTTTTAGAATTCTACATTGTGATTAATCCAAAAGTCAGAATCAATACTGTAGAACGATGATTAATTTGTTTGAACTGCCATAGCAAACTACCACAGAATCGGTGGCCTAAACAACAAAATTTACTCTCAAAGTTCTGGAGGCTAGAAGTCTAAGATTAAGGTGTTGTCTGAGTGGTTCCATCTGAGAGCCAGGAGAGAAAGATTTGTTCCAGGTCTCTCCTCTCACATTGAGATGGCCGTCTTCCCTGCCTTTGCACTGTATTTCCGTATTCACGTGTGTGTATCCAAATTTCCTCTCCTCATAAGGACACAGTCATACTGGATTAGGGTCCACCCCTATGACCTTGTTCTAACCAACTCTGTAAAAATCTTCTCCAAATACAGTCACATTCTGAGGTACTTCTACATAAAACAATTTTAGGGGTACACAATTCAACACATAACGATTGTCCTTTGTTCTAATACTTCTAAATTGGTGCATTCTTCTCAACAGATTTTTAAGCCTGAAGTTATAAGGAATGATATGAATAGCTGAGAGACTATATTTCTGAATCCTTTAACATATTAGATATCCTAAATTTTTCTCTTTGGGGGAAATAAGCCATCCATTTATAATTATTTTATAAGAGATGACATTATCCAGAACCAATGTTCTAAGTTTTGTTCTCTGTGTTTTAGAGTTTTACACTGGTGAAAATAATACTATTTTGTCGTTAGAAGTAGCTCACCTCCCCTTCTAGGATTTAGGGAAATAAAAATAACATCCACTCCTTTAAGAACATGCCAAGCAACTGGAGAACTGAGCATCTAGCCTGACCTGTCTGGGTCAACTCTGCAGAGTCAGCAACTATCAGCTTAGTTTGGCCTTCATAGGTAATTCAGGTCTGAAATGAGATCAAATTTGACTCTCCCTTTGATTTACCTGTCCCATGGGGAGGCTGGAGCTACTTTGGACTTTTCAGCTTGGGGATTGTTCTATAAAGATACCATAATATTCACTAACCACATGTGTAGTGTTTACCTTTGTCCTGGAGGAACAGAAAAAAAGAATTCATTTTTAAATAGTTATGTCATAAATATGATATATAATTATATCATAAATAATGTACAATCATTTCTGTAAAGATTTTTCTTATTTTTGTATGTCTAAGATAAGATTCTCTAGGAATATAATGAAGACTGCATTTTGGATCTGTATTTCAGTGTACTAAAATATGTCAGTTTATTCTTATCAGTGACAATTCACTTATGTTGGTTTAAAATTACTAACATTTGATCTTGTATATCGATTTAGACTTTGCATGTCTGAATAAAGCCAATGTTATTCCCTGTTGAGGATGATGGCCAGGGCTAGTTGTGGAAAGGGTGATTAGTATTGCTTAACACTCACAGGAAAGCTGCATCATTACCCTTAAAACATGCCCTTTTATGCTCTATGCCCCTGCTGTCCTGGACTCCCAGCTCCTCTGATTTGGCGATTAATTTTTCAGCATGGATAAGCATTTTGGTCACATTTTGGAATTTCATATGCCAGAATCTTAAAGTGAGATTTAATTCTGTTTTCCATAGTGGTTGCACCAATTTACATTTCCACCAACAGTGCATAAAGGCTTCTTTTTCTCCATATCCTTGCCAACGTTTGTTATTTCATGTCTTTTTGATAATGGCCATTCTAACTGTCATGTACCTGTTGTATCTCTTCTTTGGAAAAATGTCTACTCAGGTCCTCTGCTCATTTTTAATTGAAATTTTTTGTTTCTATTTTTTTGTTTGCTGTCGAATTGTATGAGTTCTTTATACAGTGTATTTTGGATATTTAGCCTTTATCAGATATGAAATTTGCAGAATTATCTTCCATTGAGTATACTGTCTTTTCATTCTGTTGATGGTTCCTTTTGTTATGCAAAATACTTTTTAGTTTGATGAAGTGCCGTTTGTTTTTCTTTCTTTTGCTTTTAGTGTCAAATTGAAATGTTCATCACCAAGACCTATGTTGGAGAGGTTACCTTCCACTTTTTTTTTTTCCTAGGAGTTTTATGGTTTTAGGTCTTAACATTTAAATCTTTAAACTACTTCAAGGTAATTTTTTAGCATCGTGTAACACAGTAGTCCAATTTTATTCTTTTACATGTAATAGTCCAGTTTTCCTAACACTATTGAAAAGACTGTCCTTGTCCCACTATATATCCTTGGCTCCTTTGTAATAAATTAATTATCCACACATTGTGGGTTTGTTTCTGAATTCCCTAGTCTGTTCCAGTGATATAGCTGTTTTTTCGGCCAGTATCATATTGTTTTTGATTACTGTAGCTTTGCACTTTAGTTCAAAATTATAGATTATGATGCCTCTAACTTTGTTCTTGTTTTTGAAGATTGCTTTGGCTATTTGGGGTCTCTTCTGCTTCCACAAAATTTTAGGGTTGCTTGTTATATTTCAGTGAAAAATACCATAGTGATTTTGATAGGGATCACACTGAATATGTATATTGCTTTGGGTAGTGTGGATATTTTAACAATGTTAGTTTTCCAGTCCATGAGTACAAAATATCTTTTCATTTATTTACATCCTCTTCTTTTTCTTACATTAATATATAATATTTATAATTATAATTTTCAGTATAAAGATTTTTTAAACTTTATTCTAAATTTATTCTTAGGTTTTTTATTCTTGTTGATGCGATTATAAATAATATTTTGTAAAAATTTCTCCTTTTTATAATTTATTATTAATGTAAAGGAACATAGCAGGTTTTTAGTATCAATTTTGTATTATGCAACTAGACTGAATTTGTTTGTTAGTTCTTTTTTGTATTTATTTATATAATTTTATTTTTGTCCAAGTACAGTTTTCTACCTCTCCCTCTACCTTTCCTCCACACCCTAGCCATCCCCACCTCCCTCTCCTGATTCCACTCCCTCTTGGTTTTGTCCATGTGTCTTCTATAATTGCTCCTGAAAACCTTCACCCTTTTCCCCCCATTATGCCTTCCTATCTCCCCTGTGACTACTGTCCATTTCTTCCTAATTTCAATGTCTCTGGTTACATTTTGCTTGTTTGTTTGTTTTGTTGATTAGGTTCTACTTAAAGGTGAGAACATATGGTATTTGTCTTTCACCACCTGATTTATTTTGCTCAGCATAATGCTCTCCAGTTTCATCCATGCTGTCCCAAAAGGGACTCCTTCTTTCTTTATGCTGCCTAGTATTCCATTGTGTAAATGTACATAGTATATTGATCCATTCATTTATAAATGGGCACTTAAGTTGCTTTCAGCACTTGGCTATTGTAAATTGTGCTGCTATGAAAATTGGAAGGTGTAGGTTCTTTTGGATTGGTGTTTCAGGGTTATTAGGATATAATCTTAGCAGTGGAATTTCTGGGTCAAAAGGCAGTTCCATTTTTAGTTTTTACAGGATATTTCATATTTTTTTTCCATAGGAGCTGCACCAGTCTGCAACCCATCAATAGTGCACTAGGGATCCCTTTTCTCCACAGCCTTTCCAACACTAATTGTTTGTTGCTTTGTTCGTGATGGCCATTCTCAGTGGTGTGAAGTGGTAGCTCATTGTGGTTTTAATTTACATCTCTCTGATAGGTAGTGATGCTGAGCATCTCTTCATATGTCTCTGGGCCCTTTCTGTCCTCCTTGGAGATGGGTTTGTTCAAGTCCTTTGCCCAATTTTCATTCGGATTGTCTGTCTTTCCTAGAGTGGAGTCATGTAAGTTCTTTATATATTTTGGAAGTCAAACCCTTGTCTGAGGTATCATTGGCCGATATGTTTTTCCATGTAGTTGGCTCTCTTCTCATTTTAATGCTGTTTTTTCAGCCATGCAGAAGCTTTTTATTTGGATGAGATCCCATTTGTTTATTCTTCCCTTTATGTCCCTTGCTTTAGGGACATAATATCAGTGAAAATATTACTGCATGGAATATCTGAGATTTACCTGCCTATGTTCTCTTGTAGGACTTTTATGGTGTCATGACTTATATTTAAGTCTTTCTCTCCCTTGAATTTATTTTTGTGTATGTGGTAAGTTGGTGATTAAGTTTTCTTTTTTTTTTTTTTGCATGCAGCTGTCCATCTCTCCCAAAGCCATTTTTCATGTCTAATATGTATTCTGAAATGTAAAGCTCTTGTGAATTACAGTACAGTTAATATACAATATTGTATTAGTCTCAGGTGTAGAACATAGTGAGATTTACATTTATACACCTAACAGAGTGATCACCACAAAAAGTCTACAATACATCTGTCACCATATGAAATTATTGTGATATTGATATTACTATTCCTTATGTTGTCTTTTACATCCCTATGACTTATTTACACGTTTGTACTTCCTAATCCCCTTGGACTTTTTGCCCATACCCCCACCATCCAACCCTCTGGCAGTTTTCAGGTTTTCTATATCTACTCATCAGTTTGTCCTGCTTGTTCATTTCAGTTTTTTAGATTCCACCCCATAAGTGAAATGATACAGTATTTGTCTTTCTTTGACTTAATTTCACTTCACATAATACCCTCTAGGTCTATTCATGATGTAAATGGCAAGATCCATTTCTTTTAGGGTATTGTGACTTCCCAGTGTGTTGTGTGCATGTGCCCACACACGTCCATTTCTTTATCCATTCATCTAATGATGAATGCTTGGGTTGCTTCAATAACTTGGCTATTGTAAATAATGCTGCAGTAAATAACGGTGCATATATCTTTTTGAATTTTTCCACTTCTGGTGGCTTATCTGAAGAAAACAATTTCTGGGCCTTTCTCGTTGATTCTTGCCTTTCTGGGCCTTTGTCTCTTGTTATATAGCCTTTGTTTTAAAGTATTTTTGTCTGATATGAGTATTGCTATTACAGCTTCTCTGGTTTTTTTTTCATTTCCATTTCCATGAAATATGTTTTCCATTTATTTTTTTTCCAGTTTCTGTGTGTCTTTCAATCTGGAGTCTTATGTAGGCAGTGTAGGTATGGGCCTTTTTTCTAAAACCATTCAGTCACCCTGTTTTTGCAATGAAGCACTTAGTCAACTTCAATTGAAGTAATTATTAATAGATATGTGCTTATTGCCATTTTAATCATTTTCATATTACATTTATAAGTGGTTGGTCTACTATCATTACTAAATGTTTGCCTTTACCAGTACATATTGTTTCATCTTATTTCTAGTTTTGGCCTTTTCCACTTAAAGAATTCCCTTTAACATTTCTTGTAATGCTGGTTTAGTGGTGATGAACTTGTTTAACTTTTGTTTGTCTGAGAATATCTTGATCTCTTTTTCAATTCTGAATGATAACCTTGCTGAGTAGAATATTCTTGGTTGTAGGTGTCTTTTTTCTTACTTTCATCATGTTGAATATATCATGCCACTCCCTTCTGGCCTGCAAAGTGTTTGTTGAAAAGTAAGCTGACAGTCTTATGGGGATACCCTTGCATGTAACCAGTTGTTTTTCTCTTGCTGCTTTAAAGATTCTCTCTTTTTCTATAACTTCCAACAACTTAATTATTATGTGTCTTGGTGTGGGTTTCTTTGGGTTCATCTTGTTTGGGACTCTCTGTGCTTCTTGAACTTAGATGTCTGTTCCCTTTGCCAAGTTAGGAAAGTTGTCAGCCATTATTCCTTCAAATATGTTTTCTGTCCCTTTCTTTCTCTCTTTTCCTTCTGGAACCCCTATGATTCTAATATTAGTATGCTTGATGTGGTCCCATAGGTTCCTTATGCTATCTTCATTCTTTTTTAATTTTTTTTTAATCTTCCAGTTGGGTGACTTCCATTATCCTGTTTTCCTGATTGCTCGTTGATTCTTCTGTGTCATTAGATTTGCTGTTGATTCCCTGCAGTGATTTTTTCATTTCAACTGTTACGTTTCTTAGTTCTGTTATGTCCTTTCTTATAATTTTTAGGTCCTTTTTCAAGTTACTGAAGTTTTGACTGAGTGTTTTTGTTTGTTTTCACAGTTGAATGAGCATCTTTATAACTGTTACTTGGAACTTCATCTAATAGACAGCTGACAACAGTTTCATGTAGTTCTTTTCCTGGGATTTTATCCTGTTTCTTTTGTTTGTTTGTTTGGAACATGTTCTTTTCTATCTTCATTTTGCCTGTTTGTTTCTATGTATTGTATTAGGTAAGTAAGCTAAATCTCTTGGTCTCAAAAAAGTGGCCTTATTTTCCTGTGGGGCCCGTATTTCAATGTCCCTCTTGTCAGCAGAACCAGGGGGTCTAGAGGAGGAACTAGTATAGCCAACTGTTGTGGCTGTGCCACAGCTTCTGTGGACACAGTAGCAGGCAAGGCTGGCATCTGGCCTGCTGGTTGTGAGGCCTGGCCACAACTGTTGCAGGCTCACTGGAATGCAGGGCAAGGCTTTGATTCTGCTGGCTGCAAAGCCCACCCTGCTGTTGCAGACAAACTGCTGTGTGCTAGTGCTGAGTGATGCCACCCAATAGATATGGCAGGCCAAGAGGTGCTTTGGAGGGGTGCTACCATGCATAGATCCTCAAGGAGATGCCAGGGTGGGGTAAGCAGTATTATCAAGGTTAATAGACAGTGTCAGACCAGCCAGTCTCAAGGAAGGGGGAAAATGGTACACACCAGCACCTGTGGCATGAGCAAGTTTCAATAGATCCCTGTCCCTCCAGCACACACCCTAAAATGAGTCAATGTATCACCTTCATGTATAACCTAGGTGCTTTTCAAACTGTTCTCTCTGTGCTAGAACTTGGAAAGAGCGCAACATGGATTTTCTATAGCCTTTCGGCTCTCCCAGATGTAAGCTTCACTGGTTTTCAAAAACAGATGTTATGAGGGCTCCACTTCCTAGTTCAGGTCAACCAGTTTAGGGTTCAGACCCTTCTCTCTTCAGGGATTACCTCTCCAAGGTTATGATAACTCTCCCATTCATGAGTCACTGCATGAAGAATAGGAAGTAGGGTAGGTGCTGACTAGACTTAGTCTGTACCCCTTCTACACATTTCAAAGTGGCTTTTACTTTATACCTGTAGTTGTAGAAAATCTTTCTGCTAGTCTTCAGGTGGTCTCAGAGATAGTCATTCAATATGTAGTTGCAGTTTTGGTGTCAATGAGGAGAGGTGAACTCAGAATATTACAACTCTGCCATCTTGAACTTGAAGCCAGAGACCTTGCTCTTGAATGAGAATTTAGCTTGTCTGTGAAAACTATTCCCTGTGGTTAGTGCACAGACCCTGAAAGAAACATCCCAACACTGTTTGTTGAAAAAGCTATTTTTGCTCCATTTTATGCTGCTGCCCCCTTTGTCAAATATTAATTGACCATAGAGACTTGGGTTTATTTCTGGGCTCTCTATTCCATTCCATTAGTCCATGTGTCTATTCTTATGCCAGTACCAGGCTGTTCTTATTACAGTGCTCTTGTAATATAGTTTGATATCATGTATTGTGATCCCTCCTACTTTATTCTTCTTTCTCAAAATTGCTGTAGCTATTCTGGATCATTTACGGTTCCATTTTTGAAGTATTTGTTCTATATCTTAGCAATATGTCATAGGTACTTTAATAGGGATTGTGTTGAATATATAAATTGCTTTGCTAGTCATTTTGATTATGTTAATTCTCCTGATTCGTGAATATGGCATATGCTTCCATTTGTTTGCATCTTCCTTAATTTCTTTCTTCAGCATTGTGTAGTTTTCTGAATATAGGTCTTTTACCTCCTTGTTAGGTTTATTCCTAGGTATTTTATTTTTCTTGTTGCTATAGCAAATGAGATTTTTTTTCCTGATTTCTGTTTCTGATATTTCATTGTTGGCATACAAAAATGCCTTTGATTTCTGATTAATGACTTTGTATTTCACTGTTCTGCCAAATTCATTTACTAGGTCGAGCAGTTTTTTGATAGATTCTCTAGGATTTTCTATGTATACTATCATGTCATGTGCAAACAATGACAATTTTGTCCCTCTTTTCTGATTTGAATGTCTTTTATTTCTTTTCGTTGTCTGATCACTGTGGCTAAAACTTCCAATACTATATTGAATAGAAGGCATGAAAGTGAACTAGTAAATGTCTAGCAAACCTTGTCTTGTTCTTCATCTTAGTGGAAAATATTTTAGTTTTTGTCCATTGAGTATGATGTTGGCTGTAGGTCTCTCACATATGGCCTTTATTATATTGAGGAATGCTCCCTTTATTTCCATTTTGCTGAGTTCTTTTATCATAAAAGGGTACTGTACCTCATCAAATGCTTTTTTTCATCTATTGATACAATCGTGTTTTTTGTCTTTACTTTTGTTTATGTGATGTATTATGTTTATTGATTTGCAAATATTTTACCATCCTTGCATTCCTGGATTCCTGGGATGAATCCCATTTGGTCATAGTATATGATCTTTTTAGTGTATTGTTGGATGTGGTTTGTTAATATACTGTTGAGGATTTTAGCATCTGTGTTCATTGGCAATATTGACCTGTTGTTTTCTTTCTTTGTTATGTCTTTATCTGACTTCAGGATTAGGATGATCCTGGCATCATAAAAATAGTGCCAATGGCACTATTCTTCTATAAGGTGTTTTGGTATTCACTATTAAGAACGTTTTATATGTAAAGCACTTGGCTTGCTACTAAAGTGGCAAAGGTGAATAAGTCATGTCCCTGTTTGAAGTGTAGAGGAGAAGACATGTTAATAAATAAATGTAACTAAATATAAGCCCTGCTATACTATCTATAAGCATGCACAAGTTGTTAATGTAAGTTCAGATTGTGAATAAATAGTGGATTGAAGAGAAACTATTAGATATAAGTTTTTGGATGATTTACAAATTAATAGAAATGTTGAGTTCACACTGAGGGGAAAAATGTGCCAGTGGAATAATTGAGTGCCTTGAAGTGTAAATGCATTAATATTATGATGTTTAAACAAAATAAATATATATTATTGTTTCTGATTCTTAGCTCACCTTTCAAAAGAATATGACTAAAAATGAGAAAAGATAAATGCAGAATGTAGATCCAAGAGGTAATGGCAACCAAGTTAATTCTCTTTAGTATTAATGAGGAGAAAGCCTAACTTTTGAGTAAATTATGGCAGTCCAATTTTTTTCCATAAATCATAATACTTTTTATTTTTATTCTTACTGATCTTTTTTTTTAAAGATTTTATTTAGTAGGGAGGAGGGAAGGGAAGGAGAAAGAGAGGGAGAGAAACATCAATGTGTGGTTGCTTCTCATGCTCCCCCTACTGGGGACCTGGCCTGCAACCCAGGCATGAGCCCTGACTGGGAATCAAACTGGTGACCCTTTAGTTCCCAGGCTGGTGCTCAATTCACTGAACCACACCAGCGAGGCTTACTAATCTTTTTAAAAGTGATATGATACATTTAAAATGTTATAATGTTATCATAAGACATCCTCCAGGTTAGAAGTTCCCCTCATTCATATCCCTTTGCTATTGTTGATATAGTCATATGTGTACTTTTATATGTGTGTTTCAAAAATTTTGTTTCTCTTCTGGATATATTGTAAGTTTTTGCTAATATTCTGGCTTGGCAAAGTATACATTTGTTTTAATCATTGTCCAGTTACCTCATTTGGTTATCCATGTTAATGAAGTAAAAATCGCTCATGGGTTTCATCCCAGTGCAGGCCAGCAAACTTCTCTTTGTTAGTGGTAAACACTTCACTTTAGCCATCCAGCTAGCAATGTATACAGTTGGTGACAAAGAGAACCAGGTAATACTCTGTAGATGGATCGATACAAATCCATCACCATAGCTAGGAAACTAATCCTGAGCAGCGTCCACTCTAATGGAAAACACAGGGTTGTTTATATTTATAATTGTGGATACATAGCTTGTCATTACTCGTAGAGAAAATCTGTTCTGTAAATACCTCCCTGCTTTAAAATTTATCGGATTAAAATGTCATAACTATATTTTTGAAATATTTTTCATGTTGTTTTCATGTAATCTAGTTCTTTTATAAGTATAATTTCATTTATTTTAGGACATTTTGGATTTTCAGCAGTTGTGTTTAATTTTTAAGACCGTGGGGAAAAAAATCACAGAAGTATTAATGATTAGGATGAAAATAAATCAGTCAGTGCTAATATTAATTGTGACAAAACATTAAATAAAGCATGTAGCTTCTGGCTGGTGTCATTCAGACATCTCCTTCTCTGCATTTGTAGTATGGTTTGGGTGGAATAGTAAATTTAGTATTATCTTAGTATTTGGAAGTCTATTTCTTTGCCCTAACCAGCACAAATTAGCTTAACAATAACCCACAACCTTCAGACCAACTTAACCAGCACAAATTAAATTAATCCATTCAGTACCTTCAAAAGGGGTGCTTAATAATGTGAGAAGTAAGCTTTCAAACTTAGTTTACTTTAGCATATACTGTCATACACTCATTACTCCCATATAATCTTGCTGTATCATGTAATTAATAAGAACATAGCTAGGATTCACTTTGAATTTTTTCCACAGCCTCTCATACAAAAGAGCATTATATGCCTTTAAAATAGCAAATTAACAAACTAAATCTAACTTTTCTTTTAAAAGCAGTATACATTTCATTTGTTCATTTTATATATTTCATAGGAGACAACCTAGCATAATTATGTGAATTCTATTTTGAAATGGTGGGCTAATTTAATAGAGCAAAAATTTATTATTTGAGACTAATTAATCAACATATATCAAAATCTTAGTATTAGAAGAGATGATTATGGAATATACACAGTAAATTTCTGTTAGAATCAAAATGGGTCTTTTAAACCTATTCAGACTTCTGATTTTAATACAAAGCATAAAATATAAATATTAAAACTGAGTGCCATTCTTGATAATCAGGAAGTTTGAGAGCCCTGAAATATATAATTATGTGGCTTTTCAGAAGTTAAAGCTCTGCAGTTTTCATTGAATATTTTTTTACATCGAAAAACTTCAGTTTTAGAGGAGATTAATCTTTTTAGATTTCTAAAAGAACATGTTCATACCACTAGGGTCTGACAATAGCACTTTACAGAGATTTTAAATTGTTTCAATCTTATTTTTGTAAGTTATAGCAAAGTTTGATTGATAGCAACCATCATGTACATTTATTTTTAATGTAATTTTAAATTTACCTATAGAAAGTGTTTAGCACATCTCATACCTGATTTAAAATAAAACACAATTCTATATTTACATTCTGCATTTATTTGATGTGCCATAAAAGAATAATAAGTATATTTAATTATTCATGATGTGTGTGTGTGTAAACTTAGTAATGTGCTATTAATAATTTTCTCCAAAATTTATATTTTTATGAGTTTTAGGGTTTTTTGCAATAAGCAGTGTGAATCCTGTCAGAGTGCTGATCCATCGACAATACAATATTTAAAAATATAATTTTTTCATGTTTAAATAAGTGAAATTTATACTTGAAAATGTGTGCAAAATACCACAGGAAGTAGTTGAACTGCTCATGGAAGATTTTCTGGACATGTGTTTTCATTCCTTGAAGCGTTATGTCCTTTTAGAAATCTGCATAGATTTGATCTATAGATTTGATCTATAGATTTGATCTATAGTCACAGATATGTGACTAAATGACTGTGTGATCCAGGCTACTAAATGATTATAAGGCTTCATAATAGATGTCTGAGGTTTATTTCAAAAGTGCCATGTTTGTTCTCATTAGAAAATCTGTGGGTACAAATGTTATTTTTCACTTCTGCACAATAAATGAAGTGAAAGATATATCACAATTAATGTACTAAAAAGGCATATTTTGCCATTGCTTTTATTTTATAATATATTGTTAGTTCACTTAACATGAAAATATGAATTTGCTTTCTTTTCATTTTTGTTTTTCAGTTCTGTTTTAACTAAAGCTTACATATATATATATATATAGATAGATAGATAGATAGATAGATATATGATATAGATATACACATAGATTACAGATACAGATATAGATAGAAAAGATGAATTCCACTGACTTTAAACAAATCAAAACAAAGAATAATTCTCTAATAATCTTATAATATATCTGAATCACAGTCTGTTGTTTAGGAAGATAAGTGGAATATGTGTTATGAAATTCTTCAACAGCAATAGTTATACATTTCAGTTGATACTTTCAAGCTGCCACATCCTCATTTTTTTTCTGGCAACAATTATTTCATCATGAAATGAAGGCAATTATAATTTTGCTTTGTCTTAGATGCCATTTATATAATACATTATACTTGTTATTATCTCTCATTCTTATTAGATTATTTTTTAGTAAAATTAGAGTTTAGTTGAATCAAGGGAATTATACTATTGCCTTTAAAGCATTATTAGCATTTTAAGATTGGATATTAAGGAATTCAAATGACCAGATCTGTTATTAGAAAAGGGCAACAAATTCTACGAAGCTATTGTGCTTTTTTTCCTTCTCTTTCAATATGTAGAGAATGCACTTTGTGCACAGATTAATTTACAATATATGTTTATGCTTGGATGTGTTTCTTGTGTAACATATCTAAAGAAACTTGTTTAGGTAATAAGATTTACCAGCATAATGAAGAAGTTTTAAACTCATATGCTTTTGGAAGCCAAGCAAAGCACACAAAACAAGTAAAATAGGCGACTGGCAATAAACTAAGTAACAACATGCTTGGAACTGGGAAGTATTATGTTAAGTGAAATAATCCAGGCTGTGAAAACAAATACCATATGATCTCACCTATAAGTGGAACCTAATCAATAAAACAAACAAGCTAGCAAAATAGAATGAGAGACATGGAAATAAAGAACAGACTGACAGTGACCACAGGGAAGAGGGGGGAGGGAGATACTGAGGGAAATAAGGGGAAGGGGTCAAGTCAAGTAAGATGTATAAAGGAGCCATGGACAAAGACAATACTGCTGGGATTATATCCTAAGAGCCCTGAAACACCAATCCAAAAGAACCTATGCACCCCAATGTTCGTAGCAGCACATTTTACAATAGCCAAGTGCCGGAAGCAACCTAAGTGCCCATCAGTACACCAGTGGATCAAAAAACTATGGTACATTTACATAATGGAATACTATGCAGAAGAAAGAAAGAAGGAGCTCCTACCCTTTGTAAAAGCATGGTTAGAACTGGAGAGTATTATCCTAAGTGAAATAACCCAGGCAGTGAGGAACAAATACCATATGGTCTCACCTTTAACTGAAACATAATCAACAAAAGAAAAAAGCAAACAAAATACAACCAGAGTCATTGAAATTAAGAACAATCTAACAGTAACCAGAGGGGAAGGGGCAGGGGAATAGTGAGGGGAAGGGTTTTCAGGAACCACTATAAAGGACACATGGACAAAACCAAGGGGGATGGGGAAGCAAGGAAGGGAGGTGGGTTTGGCTGACTTGCGGGGGAGTGGTAGGGGGAAAATGCAGACAACTGTAACTGAACAACAATGAAATAATTTTTAAAAAGAGGGTTTCATATTGAATGAAGGAGAGGGGTGGTGAGTAGGGCAGGGGAGAGTAATAGGGGGAAAAGAGGGACAATTGTAATTGAACAATAAGAAAAAAAAGGGAAAAGTGGCAAATATAGACAGATTATAGGCATCTTCTAAAATATATTCAAATGTTTAGGTATCCTGAGTATTGTCATTATCCAATAAACACTTCAACTGACTCAATTTAGTCTTCAGGACACCAGTGTGAGAATTCTAAACATCAAAGCTTTTTTTTTAAAAAAAAATTTATTTAACTTTTGTTCAAGTACAGTTTTCTTTAAAATATATCCTCAGTCAGAGATCCTCTGCCACAGAGGAATCCCTGTAGTGACCCACCCAATCTGATGATGGCCTTGTTTTCACTGTGGTACTAGGATTTGTTAGTATAAGTATTAGTAGATTATTGAATATTTTTGTCTGATTAATGGAGCTATTGACTAGAAAATAAGCAATCTTAAAATTAGTGCTTCAGAACACATAGTTACATCTCAGCACCATCACACATCTTTGTTGAGATCCACTGAGTCCCAAGTCCAAAAGTTTCTATTCCTACTTCAAAATGCCTGTCTACATTTCTCAGATCCTCACTGATGAGTTAACATAACTTTACAATTGTGTCAATTAATATAAGCAATATATTAGTTAATATTGAGTTGGACAAAAAGTTTCTTTAGTTATTTCCATACAATGGGTCTAATAGTGCTTAGTTGTCTTTAACTTCATTTAAAACAATTTTGTTAGATTGTATTGTGACAACTGTCATATCAATGTGCATTTAAAAAATCTTATCAAACTTGGTGACTTTTTGTGCAGTCGTTTGAATATTGTGGTGGCAGAAAATATGCAATATTTCGAGCATATTATGCTTTATTACTTCAAGAAAAGTAAAGATGTAACTAAAACACACAAAAATATTTGTGCAGTGTATGGAGAAGGTGCTGTAACTGATCAAATGGGTCAAAAGTGTTTCGTGAAATTTCTTGGTACTATTGACATTTTGGCCAAATAGTTTTTTGCTGTGGGGCTGTCTTATGCATTGGAAGATGTTTAGCAGCACTCCTGGCCTCTACCCACTAGAAGACAATAGCAGGAGACAGCCAACACCCTTAAAATATCTAAATCACTTAAAATATCTGAATCAATAAAGTTATTGGTGAAATGAAAAATTGCATTTTATTTTCCATTTTAGGAAAAAACCTAAATGGACCATTTGGCTTACCCAATACTATAATTCCATTGCTCACTCACCATTTCCTTTGAAAAAATATGGAACACCACCCACTTCTAGTGAAGACCAGTATCTTTCTAAAATAGATGACTAAACAGGAACTTTAATGTAATTGTCATATTAATACACATGTTATATATGTAAGCATATATACAGTAGTAAAAATTAAACTTTTTTGGCTTGGCATTGTACATTGAAAAATATCTGGTTTTCTTAAAATTAAATATCATGCTGAAGTTAGTGAAGTAAATACACTTGTTTGGGCCTAAGGGCAAGTACAATTTCAGGTTTTATAACAGTTCATAAAACAGCTATCTAATTTTAAAAGCTGGAAGGCATGCTAATTATTTTCTTTACTTTTTAATTATTATTTTCAGTTGTAATTATACCATAAATAGTATGAAAAGACTTATGAAACCTATTTTATTTACATTATAAACTATTTTTTTCCTTTTCTCAGTTTCTTGATCCCTCCACCCAGTACCGTAATCCTCATACCTGACAGCTTTCAGCTTGATCTCTATCTATGAGTCTGTCTTTATTTTGCTTGTTAGTCTATTTTGTTAATTAGATTCCACACATGAGTAAAATCATACTTATCTTTTCAGACAGGCTTATTTCACTTAGCATAATAGTCTACAGGTCCATCCATGCTGTCTTAAAGATTAAAATTTCTTTCTTTTTCACAGCCAAGTAGTATTCCATTGTGTAAATGTACCATACTTGTTTTATCCACTCAACTTCGATTGTTTGCAAGTCTTTTCTATAGGAAATAACCCTGCAGTGAACATAGAAATGCACATATTCTTGAGAGTTAGTGTTTCAGGTTTCTTTGGAGAAATTCCCAGAAGTGGAATCCCTGGGTCATTAGCAGTTTCATTTTAATGTTTTGAGGTAACTTCATACTGCTTCCCACAGTGCCTGCACCAATTTGCATTCCAACCAACAGTGTATGAGAGGACTAAATTATCTCTACATCCTCACCAACATCTGTTGTATGTTGATTTATTAATCATAGCAATTCTGAACAGTGTTTTATAATTTTCTAAATCTAGGTCTTTTACATCCTTGTTTAAATTTATTCCTAAGTAATTTATTATATTTGAAGCAAATAAGAATGGGATTCTTTTCTTATTTTTTTCCTTTCTGGTAGTCCATTATTGTTGTATAACAATGCCTTGGTTTGTTTGTTGATTAGGTTCCACTTACAGGTGAGATCATATGGTAGTTGTCTTTAGCACCTGGCTTACCTCACATTAGCATAATGCTCTCCAGGTCCATCTATGCTATTGCAAAGGGTAGGAGCTCCTTCTTTCTTTCTGCTGAATAGTATTCCATTATGTAAATGTGCCACAGATTTTTTACCAAATCATTTAGTGATGGACACTTAAGCTGTTTCTAACCCTTGGCTGCTGTAAATTTTGCTTCTATGAACTGTGGGGTGCATATGTTCTTTTGAATTTGTGATTTAAGATTCTTAGGGTACAGTCCCAGCATGGTGTCACTGGGTTGAAAGGCAGTTTCATCTTCAGTTTTTTGAGGAAATTCCATACTGTTTTTCATGGTGGCTGCACCAGTCTGCATTCCCACTTACAATTTACTAGGGTTCCATTTTCTCCACATCCTCACAGACATTTGTTATTTGTTCATTTTTTAATGACAACCATTCTGACCAGTGTGAAGTGGTACATCATTGTGGTTTTATTTTTTATCTCTCTAATGGCTAGTGATGTTGAGTAATTTTTTCTATATCTCTGGGTTCTCTGTATGTGTCCTTGGAGAAGGGTTCATTCAGATCCTTCTGAATTTTTTAATTGGATTATTTGTCTTCCTGGAGTGGAATCATGTGAGTTCTTTATATATTTTGTAGCTCAAAACCTTGTCCAAGGTATCATTGCCAAATATGTTTTCCATATAGTTGGTTCACTTTCCATTTTATTGAAGATTTATTTAGCCATGCAGAAGCTTTTCAATGTGATGGAGTCCCATTTGTTTATTCTTTCCTTATCCCTTGCTATAGGTATGTATTAGTGAAAATATTGCTGCATAATATATTCAAAAATTCCTTGTCTTTTTCCTCCTCTAGGGCTTTTATGTTATCGGGATTTATATTTAAGTAATTTATCCATCTCAAGGTTATTTTTGTTGTATCATGTAAATTGGCGGTCTAATTTCATTTATTTGCATGTACTAGGCTATTTTTACTCCATTTTATGTACCTAACCCCCTTTTCAACTATTAACTGACCATATTGACATAGGTTAATTTCTTCATTCTCTATTCTGTTCCATTGATTTTTATGTCAGTTCTTCTGCCAGCACCAGACTGTTTTGACTACAGTGGTCTTCTAATATAGTTTGACATTAGGTATTGTGATCTCTCCTACATTCTTGTTCTTTCTCAAAATTGCTGAGGGTATTTGGGGTTGTTTGTGGTTCCATATAAATTTTGTGTGTGTGCATCCTTTTTAAAAAAATTTTATTTAACTATTGTTCAAGTACAGTTTTCTTTCTAGTATTCCCAGTCCTGCCCCATCCCCAGTACTCTCTACCTCCCTCCCATCTCTGCCCCCCACCTTAGTTATTGACCATGTGTCCTTTATACTTGTTCAAGTGAGTCCTTCCCCTTTTCCCCTGTGATTCTCTCCCCTCTTCCCTCTGGACCCTGTCAGCACCTTCTGTATTACAGTGTCTTTGGTTATATTTTGCTTGTTTGTTTTGTTGTTTAGAATCCTGTTAAAGGTGATTCCATATGGTATTTGTCTTTCACCGCCTGGCTTATTTCGTTCAGCATAATGCTTTCCAGTTCTATCCATGATGTTGCAAAGGGTAGGAGCTCCTTCTTCCTTTCTGCAGCATAGAATTCCATTGTGTAAATGTACCATACTTTTTTGATCCAGTAATATTTGTTCATATCTAAAATATATTGTGGTATTTTGATAAAGATTGCATGAAATATATAGATCGCTTTGGGTAGTATGAACATTTTAATGATTTTAATTCTTCCAATCCATGAACAGTATATACTTCCATTTATTCACTTCTTCTTTAATTTCTTTCTTCAGTGTTCTATAGTTTTTCCAAGCAAAGCTTTTACCTCCTTGGTTAAGTTGATGCCTGAATATTTTATTTTTCTTGTTCTACAGTAAATGGCATTTTTCCTAATTTTTGTTTCTAATATTTCATTATTGATGTACAAAAATACCTTCAATTTCTGAATGTTGACTTTGAATGTCATCATTTTGCCAAAATTCACTTCTTAGGGCTAGTAGTTTTTTGGTTAATTTTATAGGGTTTCCTTTGTACACTATCATGTCATCTAAAAACAGTGACAGCTTTACTTCCTCCTTTACAATTTTCATGACATTTATTTTTTTGTCTGACTTCTGCAGCTAGAATTTCCAATATTATGCTGAATATAGATGGTGAACGTCCACACCCTTGTGTGGTGCCCGATTATTAAGGTGAAAGATTTAATTTTTTTGTGCATTGAGTATAATGTTGGCTGTAGGTTTCTCAGATGTAGGCTTTATTGTGTTGAGGTGCATTTCCTTTATTCCCAGTTTGCTGAGTTTTTGTATCATAAATGGGTGCTGTACCTTATCAAATATTTTTCAGCATCTGTTGATAAGATCATGTGTGTTTTGTTATTCATGTTGTTTATGTGATACATTTATTGATTTGTGTATATTGTACCGTCCCTGCATCCCTAGGATCAATCTTACTTCATCATGGTGGATGTTTTTTTTTTTTTTTTAATGTATTGCTGGATGTGGTTTGCCAATATTTTGTTGAAGATTTTAGCATCTATGTTCATAAGTGATATTGGCATGTCATTTTCTTTCTTTGTGGTGTCTTTATGTGGTTTTGGAATTAGGATAATACTGGCATCATAAAAAAATGTTTGGGAGTCTTCTTGGATTTTTTGAAGCAGTTTGAGAAGAATTGGGGTTGGCTCTTCTCCAAGTGTTTGGTAAAATTCTTTTGTGAATCCTTTGGACACAGGGGTTTTGTGGACCAGAAATTTTGTGGTTGCCATTTCAATTTCACTAGCTGGTAATGGTCTATTCGGGCTTTGAGTACCTTCTTTTTTTCCCCCTATTTCCATTTTGTGTTTTTTTTCAATTTTTTTATTTAATTATTTTTCAAGTACACTTTTCTGTCTATTATTCCTACCTCATCCCACCCCCTATACTCCCCACTCCCTCCCATTTCCACCCTTCTCAGTTGTTGTCCATGTATCCATTATATATGTTCCTCTAAATCCCCCCCCCCCCCTATTTCCCCTGAAATTCCCTTCCCACTCCCCTCTGGTCACTGTCAGCCTGTTCTCTAGTTCAGTGTCTTTGGTTATATTTTGCTTGCTTGTTTGTTCTGTTGTTTAGCTTCCTGTTAAAGGTGAGATCATATGGTATTTGTCCTTCAACACCTGGCTTATTTCACTCAGCATAATGCTTTCCAGTTCCATCCATGCTGTTGCAAAAGGTAGGAGCTCCTTCTTTCTTTCTGCTGCATAGAATTCCATTATGTATATGTACCATAGTTTTTTGATCAATTCATTTACTGATGGGCACCTAGGTTGCTTCCAACTCTTGGCTATTGTAAATTGTGCTGCTTTGAACATTGAGATGCATAGGTTCTTTGGGATTGGTGTTTTAGGGTTCTTGGGAGACAATCCTAGCAGTGGAAATGCTGGGCCAAAAGGCAAGTCCAATTTTAGTTTTCTGAGAAAATTCCATACTGTTTTCCATAATGGTTGTACCAGTCTGCAATCCCAAAAGTGGACCAGAGTCCTCTTTTCCCCACACCCTCTCCAACATTTGTTGTTTATTGCTTTGTTTATGATAGCCAGTCTCACCAGTGTGAAGTGGTATCTCATTGTGGTTTTAATTTGCATCTCTCTGATAGCAAGCGCTATTGAGCATCTCTTCATGTGTCTCTGGATCCTCTGTATGTCCTCCTTGCAGAAATGTCTGTTCAAGTCCTTTGCCCATTTTTTAATTGGGTTAGTTGTCTTCTTAGAGTGAAGTGGTGTGAGTTCTTTGTATATTTTGGAGATTAAACCTTTATCTGAGGTATCATTGGCAAATATGTTTTCCCATACAGTTGGTTGTCTTTTTATTTTAATGCCATTTTCTTTAGCTGCACAGGAGCTATTTATTTTGATGACATCCTATTTGTTTATTTTTTCCTTTATATTCCTTGCTCTAGGGGACATATCAGTAAAAATGTTGCTGCGTGAAATTTCTGATATTTCCCTGCCAATGTTCTCCTCTAGGACTTTAATGGTGACACGGCTTATATTTAAGTCTTTTATCCACCTTGAGTTTATTTTGGTGTAGGGTGTAAGTTGGTGCTTGTGTTTCATTTTTTTGTATATAGCTGTCCAGTTCTCCCAACACCATTTGTTGAAGAGGCTGTCTTTACCCCATTTTATATTACTGCCCTTTTGTTGAATATTAATTGACTATAGAGAGTTGGGTTTATTTCTGGGTTCTCTATTCTGTTCCATTGGTCTATGTGCCTGTTTTTATGGCAGTACCAAGCTGTTTTGATTACAGTGGTCTTGTAATACAGTTTGATATCAGGTATTGTGATCCCTCCTACTTAGTTCTTCTTTCTTAACATTGCAGCTGCTATTCGGCGTCTTTCATGGTTCCATATGAATTTTTGAAGTGTTTGTTCTATGTCTGTGAAATATGCCATTGGCACTTTAATAGGTATTGTGTTAAATCTGTAAATTGCTTTGGGTATTATGGACATTTTGATGATGATAATTCTTCCAACCCATGAACATGGTATATGTTTTCATTTGTTTGTGTCTTCCTTGATTTCTTTCTTCAGTGTTGTGTAGTTTTCTGCATACAGGTCTTTTACTTCCTTGGTTAGCTTTATTCCCAGATATTTTATTTTTGTTTTTGCTATATCGAGTGGGATTTTTTTCTTGATTTCTGCTCCTGCTGATACACTGTTAGTATACAAAAATGCCTTTGATTTCTGGATATTGACTTTGTATCCCGCTGTTTTGCCAAATTCATTTATTAGTTCGAGCAGTTTTTATGAGCTCTCTGCAAACTATATCAACATGAAAAAGGAAATAGAAACTATCAGCAAAGGCCAAGAGGAAATGAAGAACACAGTAGAAGGAATGAAAGCAGGATCAATGAGGCAGAAGATTGGATCAGCGAGTTGGAGGATACAGTAGAAAGAATCTCCCAGAAAGAGCAAGAAAGGGAAAAGAGGCTCAAAAAGAATGAAGAGGGACTAAGAGAAATGCAAGATAATGTGAAACGTAATAATATCTGAATAATAGGAATACTAGAAGGAGAAGAAGGAGAGCAAGGGATAGAAAACCTATTTGAAAGAGTAATGATGGAGAATTTCCCTAATTTGATAAGAGAAAAAGTCACACAAATCCAGGAATCACAGAGAGGCCCAATCAAGAGGAACCCAAAAAGGCCCACTTCAAGACACACCATCATTAAAATGTCAAAATTACAAGACAAAGAGAGAATCTTAAAGGCAGCAAGGGAGAAAAGGGAAGTAGCATATAAGGGAGCCCCAATAAGGCTGGCTACTGACTTCTCAATAGAAACACTCCAAGCAAGAAAAGAATGGCAAGAAATATTTCAAGTAATGAGAAACAGAGGCCTACAACCAAGGCTACTGTACCCAGCAAGGTTCTCAATCAAGATAGAAGGCCAAAAAAAAAGCTTCCAAGACAAAAGAAGTCTAAAAGAATATGCCTCCACCAAACCAGCTCTACAAGAAATACTAAAAGGACTGCTTTAAGGAAAGGAAGGAAAAGAGAGAGACAGAGAGGAACTATGGTACAAAACTGGCAATGAATAAGTACCTATCAATAATAACCTTAAATATAAATGGATTAAATTCTCCAATCAAAAGATATAGAATAGCTGAATGGATAAGAAAACATGACCCACACATATGCTACCTACAGGAGACCCACCTCAGGACAAAACACTATCACAGAATAAAAGGCTTTCTGTACCTTCTTGACTCAGTTTTTGAGCATGTGGTTTTAGAAATTTGCCCATTAAATCCATGGCATATATTTGTCATAGTAATTTCTTACAACCCTTTGTATTTATGTGTTATTGGTTGTAATTTCTTCTCCTTCAATTTTGATTTTATTTATTCGGATGCTCTCTTTCTCTCTTTCTCTCTGTAATGACTCTGGTTAAAATCTTGTCTATATTGCTTTTCATTTCAGAGAATCATCTCCTGGATTTATTGATCCTTTGACTTAAGGATCTATGTCATTTAATTTTGCCCTGATGTTTATTATTCCCTTCCTTTCACTTGCTCTGGGCTTTGTTTGTTGTTGTTCCTCTCGTTTTTGTAGATGTAGGGTTAGGTCATTTACTTGTAATTTTTCTTTCTTTTTTTTTTTTTTTTAGTTAGGCCTGTGTTGCTATGACCTTCCATCTCAGGACTGCTTTCATATTGTCCAATAGGTTTCGGATCATTGTTGTATTCAGTTTCATTTGTTTCCAGAAACTTTTTGATTTCTTCCTTGATCTCATTGTTTACCCATTCATTGTTTAATAAAATAGTTTTTGAGGTTGGTTTCTAGTTTCAAGCCATTGTGGTGCAAGAACATGCTTGATATGATTTCAGTTTCCTTGAATTTCAGGCTTGTTTTGTGTTCTATCATTGAAAATGTTCTGTGTGAATTTGGAAAGAAAATATATTTTGGTTCTTTGGGTTGAAAGGTTCTGTATATATCAGTTAGGCTTATTTTGTCTAGCATGCTGTTCAGTGCCACAATGTGCTTGTTGATTTTTTGTTTAGAAGATCTAACCATTGTTGACAGTGGGGTGTTAAAATCCCCTACTTTAAGTGTGTTACTGTCTCTATCTTTCTTGAAGTCCTCCAAGATTTTCCTTATATATTGGAGTGCTCCTATGTTGGATGCACATTTCTTCTTGTCTGATCACTGTGGCTAAGGCTTTCAGTAGTATGGAGAATAAGAGTGGTGAAAGGGGACGTCCCTGTCTTCTTCATGATCATAAGGAAAACACTTTTAGTTTTTATCCATTGGTATGATGTTGCCTGTGGGTTGACTATATAGCCTTTTTATGTTGATGTGTGTTCCCTCTATTCCAATTTTGCTGAGTTTTTATCATAAATGGGTGCTGGATTTTACCAAGTGGTTATTCTCCATGTATAATATGATCATGTAGTTTTTATCCTTCATTTTATTCATATGATATATCAAATTCATGGGTTTGCAGATATTGTACCAAACTTGCATCCCAGGAATAAATTCTGCTTGATCACAGTGCATGATCATTCTAATATATTGCTGAATTTGGTTTGCTAATACTCTTTTGAGGATTTTTGCATCTATGTTTATCAGAGATATTGTCCTATATTTTTCTTTATTTGTAGTGTCTTTATCTATTTGGAATTAGGAGTATTCTGCCATAAAATGAGCTTGGTAGTCTTCATTCTTTTTGAATTTGGTGGGGGGGATGTTGAGAAAGGTAGTTGTTAGTTCTTTGAATGCTATTCAAAATTCACTGATGAACCCATCTGGTCCAGGACTATTTTGTTCAGGAGTTTTTGATTACTGCTTCAAATTCACTAGTAGTAATTTGTCCACTGGCCTGTAATTTTCCTTCTTTGTAGTATGTTTAGCTGTTTTTAGAATTAGCATAATGCTGGCCTCTTAAAATGAGTTTGGGAGCTTTTGCTCCTTTTGAATTTCATTAAATAGTTTGAGAAGGAGAGGTGTTCGTTCTCAGAATGTTTGGTAAAATTCACCTGTGAAGCCATTTTGTCTTTTGGGGATTTTTTTTGTTACTGCTTCAACTTCATTAGGTGTAATCTGTCTATTCAGATTCTCTGATTCACCCTGATTTATTTTTGGAAGGTTGTATGTTTCTAGGAATTTATCAGTTTCTTCCAGATTGCCTATTCATTGGCCTATAATTGTTCATAATATTCTCATACAATCCTTTGTATTTCTTTGGTGTTAGTTGTTCCTTTTCCTCTTTCACTTCTGACTTTTGTATCAAGGTCCTCTCTCTTTTTTACTTGATGAGTCTGGGTAAAGCTTTGCCAATCTTGTTTATCTTTTTAAAGAATAAGCTTTTGGTTTCATTGACCTTTTGTAATGTTATTTTAAACTCTTTTTTTGTTTAATTCTGTTCTGATCTTTATTATTTTCTTTCTTCTACTCACTTTGGGCTTTGGTTTCTTCTTTTTCAAGTTCCTTTAAATGTAAACTTAGATTATTTATATGAGATTTTTCTCATTTCTTGAAAGAGGCCCACAATGCTATGAATTTTCCTCAAAGGACTATTTTTTGCTATGTCCAATATATTTTGGGTTGTTGTGTTCTCATTTTTATTTGTTTCAAATGAAACAAGTCTTTTGATTTCTTTCTTTATTTTATTGTTAATTGTTTAGTAACATGTTATTTAGCCTCCATGTCTTTGTGTTTTTAATTTTTCTTCTTGTGTTTGACTTCTAATTTCATAGCATTATTGTCAAGAAGGCACTTGGTATGATTTCAATCTTTTTAAATTTATTGAGACTTGTCTTGTGTCCTAACATGTGCTTTATCTTAGAAGGTGTTCTATTTGTAATTGAAAACAATGTATATTCTGCTGAATATGCTCTGAGAATGTTAAACTGTCTGATCTATTGTGTCATTTAAGGCCACCATTTCCTTGTAGAATTTCTGTCAATGTCTTCCTTTGTGTCTATCAAATTTTTCTGCATGTATTTAGGTGCTCCTGTGTTGGGTGCATTAATGTTTACAAGGGTTATATACTCTATATGGATTGCTCCCTTTATCATTATGCAGTATCCTACTTTGTCTCTTACTATAGACTTTGTTTTGAAATATGTTTGTCACATATTAATATCACTAAATCAGCTTTTTTGTTTGTTTTCATTTGCATGGAATATTTTATTTTCCAGCCTTTTTCTCTCAGATTGTGTGTATCTTCTGTTCTGAGGTTGGTCTCTTATAAACAGCACATAAATGGGTCATGGTTTCTTATCCATTCAACTACCCTATGACCTTTGATTGTACCATTTAGTCTGATTATATTTAAGGTTATTTTTGATAGGTACTTAATTATTGTCATTTGTTTTTTCACACCTGTGTTCTTCTATCTGTATATAATTTTTCTTCTCCCTTTCTTAAAGAAGACCCTTAACATTTATTGCAATACTGTTTTGGTGGTAATGAGCATCTTCAGCTTTTTTTGTCAGTTAAAATGACAGCCTTTATGGGTAAAGCAGTCATGGTTGTAGGTTACTTGTTTTTCATCACTTCTAATATTTCATGCCAATTCTTCCTGGCCTGAAATATTTTGTTGAGAGATCAGCTGACAGTCTTTTTTGAGCTCACTTATAGGTAACTACCTGCTTTTCTCTTGCAAATTTTAAGATTTTCTCTTTGTTTTTAATCTTTACTTTTTAAAAATATTTTATTTATTTATTTTTAGAGAGAGGAGAAGGGAAGGAGAAAGAGTGGGAGAGAAACATCAATGTGTGATTGCCCCTCATGTGTCCCCTACTGGGGACCTGGCCTGCACCCCAGGCTCTTGCCCTGACTAGGAATCGAACTGGCAACCCTTTGTTTAACAGGCCCGTGTTCAATCCACTGAGCTACACCAGCCAGGGTTTATCTTTACTTTTTTAATTACAGTGTGTCTTGGTGTAGGCCTTTTGGGGTTCATCTTGTTTGGGACTGTCTACTTTCTGGGCTTGTGTGTTTCTTTTTTTTCCCACCAGTTTAGAAAAGCTTTCAGTCATTTACCTCAGCAGTGTTTGGTTCCTGCCAAGATCTCCCTTTGGGTGTGTTTCCTGTGAAGCTTAATGCATCACACTTTGATATTGTTTAAATCTGGCTCCTGGGTGTGTTGTATACACACACACACACACACACACACACACACACACACACACACTAGTCATCTGGATAGCACTGCGTAAAAGTAAATTACATGCCAATAAACAGAACTCTGAGGTTGTGCCTTACTAGACTGCTCCAAAAATGTTTCAGTTATCTATTGCTATGTAAAAAATCATTTGGAAATTTAGTAGCTTAAAATAACAACAATCGTTTATTTTTCTTATACATCTACAATTTTGGCAGGGCTCAGCTGGACAGCTTGTCTCTATTCAGAGAAAGTTCTGTTGGGGCTGCTAGAATGAACCTGTAGGATCAAGCCATTTAAGATAACTCATGCATAAGGCTGGCAAGTTGGTTCCAACTGTTGGCTTGGAATTATACTAAGGCTGTCAGCTGAGTGCTTTAGTTTCCTCTCAATGTGGTCTGCTTGTACTTCCTCACAGCTTGACAAGTGTTCCAAAGAACATTCCCAAGTATAACCTAAAAAGCTACGATCTAGCCTCAGAAGTCCAAGAATATTACTTCTGTCACATTCTATTTGTTTATCAAGTCAGTAAGGCTATTTTTAAAAGGAGGAGAACTAGATTCCATCTCACAATGGGATGGGTAGCCAAGAATGTTATCATGTTTAACCTACCAGAACGAAATGGGTGGGTGTGAATTGTGGCTTTGGTTCTCCTTGCCTAGCTGGAGAGATCATTAATATGCTAAGAGTCTTGCACAATTCACTTGAAGCAGGCTTCCTGATTATAAATAACACCACATCTACACCAACCTCTAATATATAATGGCATATATATGGCCAGGCAAAATACTGAATACTTTATAAACATTTTTCAAACTACATTCTCATAACAGTCCCTTGAGGCAGATGATAATATTATATGGGGAAAAGAGAGGTTAAGTTACTTCTACAAGGTTCTGAGCTAATTGGTGGTAAAAGTGAGGTTCAAATGCAGACTGGCTCGTGCCACAGTTTATATTCTTAAGCAATGTGCAGTATAATCTCACATGAAATTGCTCATTTCTCACTCCTTTGACAAGTAGGCAATCAAAATATTACTTTCTCTGCTTCACTTAAGACATATCTATGAAATGACTTGATTGAACACAGAAATCTCATAAACTAAGACTTTCTGTTTAAGAAAACACCTTTTAAAAGCAATATAGATTATAGACTTGGCAGGACCATAAACATGGAGTTATGTGTTAAAAGAAGGCATAGCTTTCAAGTAGAAACCCAATCCACAATGTTCTGCAAAATATGTCCCAGGAAGCAAGAGGAGGTGGGGGCACTGATCAAGATTGTTGGTCAGCAGCCATGTCATTGAGAAATGCTAAGGTTTAAGCAAGGAGAGCATTAATAAGTGCCAGGCCTAAAAAAACTGAAACAAAAAAATCAACCATTTTCTTTACAATCCAATACTTTTTTATTACCTGTCTTGTTGATAGTAGTTATTCTAAGAAGTATGAGGTGGTATCTCATTGTAGTTTTTACTTGCATTTTCCTAATATCTAGTGAAGTCCCTCATTCACTGCTGGCGGGAATGGGAACCAGTACAGCCAATAGGAAAGCCATGAACAGTATGGAAGTTCAGCAAAAAATTAAGAATAGAATTACCTTATAACCCAGAAATCCCTCTTCTAGATATCTACCTGAGAAACTAAAAAAGTATTTATTTGTGAAGATTTATGTACCCCTATGTTCACCATAGAATTATTCACAGTGGTCAAGACATGGAGACAACCAAAGTACCCTTTCTAAGATATATTTTATTGACTATGCCATTACAGTTGTCTTATTTCCTCCCCTTTTTGATAGAGGATTTGACAAGAAGATTTAGTACATATATACTATGGAATACTACTCAGTCATAAGCAAAGATGGAATACTGCCATTTGGGACAACACAGATGGACCTTGAGAATATTATGTTAAGCAAAATAGGGCAGTCAGAAAAAGCTATGAACCATATCATTTCATTCATGTGTGGGATATAAAACTGAAAGTCATGGATAGAGACATTATGTTGATTTCCAGAGGAAAGGGGTTGGGCAGGGGAGGGGTTGGGCAGGGTAAGGGGGAGCAAATATATGATGACAGAAGATTATTTGACTTTTGCTAGTGGGCACACAATGCAATATACAGCTCATGCATCATAGAAATGTACACTTTAAATCTTTATGGCCCTATCAAGCAATATCATCTGACTACATTTAATAAAATAAGAAATGTAAGAATGATTAATGAGGTGAGAATTTCTGTTCTCTTGACTTTGTAAATGTCAAATACTCTTCTAAATTCCTGACTCTTGTGTAGCAAGCTGAACCTATCTAGGAATTCTAATCCTTATCCAGTCTGAAATGTGTTGTTGTTAGGTCCTTCAGATACTTCAGTATCTGAAGTATCTTATAGACTTTACTTATAGACTGAATATTTCTTCAGGAGTCAAAGTTGTTACTATTTCTACCAGCACCTTCTTGTTTCTCCCTCTCTATTCAGAGAGTAAGCTGGTCTGGCTTAGGCACTGCCAAAAAATTATGTGGAGGTCTTAATAAATGGTCTGATATCGTGTCCCTCTCATAATGACTGTCATAATGGCTAAAAATTACCAATGACTTGTTTTAGTATTTCCTATATCATATCAAAAACTTACCAAAATAGAGTTTTTCACCATATGATTCTAATATATAGAAAATTAATATCCTTTTGTTTAAACCCCTATCGACTGATTTCCAAGGCATAGTACAATGAATTAAATTTTATTGTATTTATTGCATATTCATTTTATTACATTGTTAATTGTTTTTCTTCGATATGCATACATTATTCATTGTATTTGTGTTTGTCCAAAAATCCTATTCAAGCAATTATATTTCTCTGATAACTTATATTAAAAATTCAGACGGCTTAATAAAATTTTGTCTTGTGATTGTTAGTATTTACACATAAAAACATTATGAGAGTAAAGCAAAAGTGTACAATGTTCTGATTAAAGAAAATTACTCTAAATTTATTCATTATATTGAGTTGTTCTTGTTCAAAATTCAAAATATTGGATAAGAATGATGTTGTCCTTTGTGTTGTTGCTGCTTTGTGCTTTAGAAATTTGACTGTTTGTCAGTCTCAGATGAGTTGTTTTTCTACTTTTAACTTTTGTCTATTACCTTCTACTCTTCTTGGTGTGTGCATTTACTGACCCTTTAGATCTATTCTCGTTAGGTGTACTTGTATGGTTCATTAAGTTGTCCATAGACAGATAGAGATCACACAGATATGCAATGTCCAATCCTTCCCTGAACTGAAGGAGCCATGCCCAAATGACTGTAGGATCATTCACGTGTCATGCATTTGGCTTTTGGCCAACAGAGATGAACAAATTAGTAGAATGTATCTGTGTTGGCCCTGTTCCTAGCCTCATTTATGTAATTGATATCTGCTGTCCTCATTATGGGTCATTAGCATATCACCATGGTGTCTGAGCCTGGCAAAGTTCTGCTATTATCAGGCCTTAGGAATTTACCATAATATATAAAGCAAGAAAATGTGGACATTCTACCTGGACTGATTGTGAAATCAAGATGGTAGCACAGAAGGCTCAAATTCAGTAACTGTTAGAGGTCCTATGTGTTTGAAATAGTTAATAACAAGTTTAGATTTATGTTAGACTATTTTTCTAATACAAGAGACATCTGTTTTTTAATAAATAACAATACTCTGTGTGGTTATTTTACATATTTTAAGTTCACTCACATTTATTCATTTCCTTTTCATTGCTTCATGTCTAATACACATATTTGTTGGTATTTATGACCAATGGTAATTTTCTCTTAAGTAGCACAGATTTTTAAGCCAAAAAGTACATATTTGAAGATTTTTTTGATTTTAGTGAAATTATTTATTCTGAATTACTTGTCTTAGATTGCTTGAGAAGAAGTATAGGTTATTTTATAGTCATTCTGAAATACAAGCTTAATATTTTCTATTTCAGAATTGTACTTATAAAGTTATTAGAGTTCCAGTTGTTTATGATATAACCAAAAGAGTGTTAAATAGATAAATTCCTTATTCACTTAGAATTTTCAATTTAAGGTAGATAATACAGATAGGGCTGCTATTGTAACATTTACTATATATATATATATAATTATTTTCAGGAGTAAAAGAAATATGTGAAGATAAATTATATCTGATATAAAGGACATACATTTTTAGAAGTGGAAAAATGCACCCCAAACACAACTTGTGGACGAATGCCAACCATGACAGAGTGGTTTGTGATAACAAACAACTCCAAAGGGAATACTCTTTTAAATCACTATCTCAGTTCTTTGGAAAAACTTAAAAGTTGGCAACCCAGTGTTATTTCCAGTTTTCTTTTCTTCTTCTTTCTGCTTTTATTTATTTATTTTTTTGTTTTAGAAAAATATAAGTTGTTGAATTAACAACACTGGTATGTGCTAATAAAGGCTCTACTCATTTTTGTGCAGAAGAAAAAAGTGAGCCATCAGGATAGTAGACTTGTTAAGGTAACCAAAATAAGAATTAAAGTTGTAGCTATTGTTTCCATGACTACCATATGTGAGGTGCTGGGCTAGGTATTTTTCATACGTTGTTCATTTATGCTTTATAATATCTGTGTAAGACAGGTAACTTTCTGTCCATTACATTTGAGAAAACTGAAGTTCAAAGAAGTTCAGGTAGCTTATCCAAAAGAACACAAAAGACCATGGGTTATAAATAGCAAAAGCTTAGAGTTCAAAACCCCCCACTCCAACTCACCACTGACTAATAGAGGCTGGCTGCATTATCTTCTCATCCACTTATCTTCCTATTTTCCTCAGTTTCTCCATTTATCACTATTTCCTTGTGCACATTTTAGATTTGGCAACAATTAAATAAGTGATAGAACTTTCTTTACATTTGACATTTCACAATCTTCAACAGAGAGATTAGTCTATAAAAACACAATTATGCATAAAATATACTCTTTTTGTATGCAGGTAAATTTTAGTGACAAACATCTGTAAATTTTATCATAAAAATGTATAAAGTTTAGGTGATAGATTATTTATTCAAGCTTCATATGTTAAACAAAGTTTTGATAAAAGTATTAAGACTCTTAAAGTTTGTTGTAATATTAATTAATTTGTTGACATATTTTAGGCTGAATAAAATAAAACTTCATTAATTTTCCTCAGGTATTCAAAATAATGTGAAATTTAAATCAATTACCATTTTCTAAGTGTGCATTATTTGTGTTCTTTGAGTGAATCAAGGAAATACATTAATATTTATTGGGTATTCATAATGGGCAAAATAGTCAACTTATAATCTGTGAAGAACCCAAAACATATGATAAGGTTTGTGCTTTGAAGATGTTTATAATTTAATAGAAAGGGAAAAGGCATACATGGTTCTTTTACCAAGTGAAATTAGGGATTCCAGTGGTCTCTTAGGCCTCATTGTTTACTCTTTTGACTTATAATCATTTGTGTACTTTGTTTACACTCCTATCACACTGTAAATTCTTGGTTGGAGGATTGTGCTTTACCCTTATTTGTAATTTCTTCTAGCACCTGAAGTAATGTATAAGGCAGGAGTGGCCCATAAGTAGCTTTGCAGTGAAAAAATATATAAAACACTAATAATACAAAATGATATCTCTGATCAGCCAAATTCATGGAACTGGCAAGTGCTATTGAAGTTCACTGGGACTGAGTTGCTCAGAAGAGCTTCCACAAAGGACGGACTAGTTGAGTGAAAATGTGAAAAAATAAATGTGAAAACAAAGGACATTTCAGGCAGATGGAAGAGAATTTGTAAGGTAGGAATGCAGAAAAATTTATATTTTAAGCTTTAGTTCAGTGACTTTCAACTGGTCTGCCACAGCATACCAGTATGCCACAAGAATTTTTAAAACATTCAGTATGTGACTATTTAGTAGGGACATTGACTTATTTTCCTTTAGATTGTCAAATTGAAAAATGACAACAGCCAACACTACAATAGCCGTACGGGGTGAAAAAAATCAAAATTATACCTACTTTCGTCATATCAACAAAAATAATATATTTCTGGTGTGTCAAAGATTTTTAGTAATTAGTTTATGTGTGCTGTGAGATAAAAAAAGTTGAAAATCGTTGCTTTAGTGGGTGTAATTGACTTCCTGGAATAGCATGGTTTTTTGTAGAAAAATACTTATAAAACTCTAAAAAATTATAGTATAGGTCTCACCCATGAGCTAAATAAGAACTTTACGTCAGTTTGTATTTTATCTTCAATAAACATCAAAGCAATCTTTATCTTATGATACAGGCTATTTCATGGTAATTTGGAACAACAACAAAAAAACCTTGTTTTCCCATAAATAGATGTTTCTCTGATGTTCTTTTTCTCCCTTCCCTTCCATCGATTCCCAGTCAGGGTACATGCCTGGGTTGGAGGCCAGGTCCCCAGGTGGGGGTGTGCGAGAGGCAACCATGCATTGATGTTTCTCTCCTTCCCTTATTCCCTCCATTTCCCTCTCCAAAATAATAAATAAAATAAAATCTTGTAAAATATGTTTTAAAATGTAGGCCATTGACTCAAGGGTCAGGAATTTGGGCAGGTCTCAGTGAGGAAGGCTCATCTCTGTTTCACATCATCTCAGCTAGGCTGACTCCAGTGGGTCTCCAACATCCAAGATGACCTAAGTCATACGTCTAGTGCCTCTGTGCTGGCAGCCACTTGATTCTTCTGTGTGACTTCTCACTCTTCATGTGATCTCTTATCATTTGGCAGTCTAGCATGAACTTTTTGATGTAGATCTTAGTTCCAAGAGGATGAAAACAGAGGCTCCACGGCTTCTTAAGGTCTAGGTCTGAAAGTCACAGTGTCATTTTTGCTTTATTCTATTGGCTAAAACAAGCAATAGGGTTGGCACAGAGTTAAAGTGAAGAGAAATTTCTGTTGATAAAGGTGGCAAAGTTGAAAAGTCCCATTGCAAAATGACTTGCAGAATGGGAGGAATTGCTTGAGCTATCTTTGGAAATAATCGGTCAAAATGGATCTGTTCTCTAGGGTCTTCAAGAGCCCACACTACTTTATCATGTTGCTCTGCCTTCTTTAAAATGTTGCTCTCCTCTCTGTGGTCCAAGATGATCCATTTAGGCAAATGTAAAGGAGAAAAATGAAAGGGGTAGATAGACCTTCTTCATTTTAATGGTACAGTCAGGATTCTAGACAGTCACACACCCTACCTAGTTAGAAGCCTGAGAGGAAATAAAGTCTTTGTTTTGTATTGCTATAAAACCACCTGAAAATGAGGATTCTATTTCCATGAGAGAAAATAGGAAAATAGATATCGGGAGACAATTTATAATCTCTGTGCCAGTTATTTAACCTCTTTGACTTTTTGTTTCTTTATGAATTAAATCAAAGTAACTACTGCACTTACTTTCAGCACCAATACCACACACTTAGTAAGCTCCCAATAAGCGTTAACTATTGTTAAATTATTATTTTTACTCATTATTATTGTTTTTGAAGGAACCAAATTTGAGATATTTTTAAGGTGACTTGGTTAATATTTAAAAGAGTGATAGTGACATTCCTTTGGGATTTCTACCTATAAATGAGATATGGAATTCAAAGTAGGCTGGAAAAACAAATACAGTTTTAGAAAAATTGAGTTTGAGACACCATCAAAAATCCAGGAGGCATAGGTTTTAAAGAGTTGGTTAAAAATATTTGTCTTGACTAAAAAGAAAAGGCCAGAGTTAGAAATAAAGAACCGTCAGATATTGGCACCCCCCACTTGAAACAAGAGTGAGTATGTTCATCCTGGCATGTAAACAGAAAACAGAGCCAAAAGAAATGTGTAAAAGTTAATTGCTTTTTCCAACTGGCCTTCAAAAGTTCATTCTAGCTCTTGTGAATTAGGAGCTTATATGAAATAATTAGATGAACTAGCTGACACCAGTTCTGTTGGAAATATGCGGTCATATTTCCTACCAGATATACAAAGGGTGTATCTCCGCAATACAACTGCCATGAGGAAGTGTTCTTAGCCTCTAACTAGACAGTGGGCTGGGGTTTCCCACAGCTCCAGGTTCTTTGACCTCTAACAACACCGTGAGTGATGAGAGAATAATGGGTCCCTTGCCTACTGTCATGATCTCCCAGAAGTTTTCTTCACATCCATTTTTCACTGTTTTTGAAAAATCCTCCTCAATGTAGACCTACTGATTAGTTAAAAAAAACAAAGTTTGGTTCTGGTTTAAAGGCATCTCACTGTTCTGTGGATTAAGAAGAAAGCTCTTGCTTAGCTCATTGCCATTTACTTTCACACATCAACAAGATGGACTTCTCTAGTCAATGCCTATGACATGTTCTTTTTGCCCAAGTCCTTCCTTTTGCCTAACGTGTTCACATCCATCTCTTGCTTTACATAGGTACTCCCAACAAGTTAGCTTTCTAATTTCACCTCAAAGTTCCCTTACTCAAAATAGTCTTCCCTGACCTCTCAAACTCAGATCCTCTTGGTAGATGTTCCGGTAGAATCTTTGTAGCATTCATCATATGTACAGTTTTGCTAGTACAAATGATTTGACAACTTTTTTCTTCACTACCTGTAAGATATAAGTTCTCCCACAGTAGAGAAAAAGTCCATCACATTTTCTGATAGGGCTTGAATAACTTCCACCTCTACCTCCAACATGAAATAGATTGAGATGTAACACGAATGTGGGGGTCACATAGAGTATGGTATAACAGCTCTGTGAATGCTAACTTTGATTAAAGAATTCAGCCTGAAATATGTCTCGAATTAAGCTTTCTACTTAGTCTCTCAGAATTGAACTTATTTACCCAAAATTAGAAGTAAAGGAGGACAACAACAGGCTCTACTATATCTCTTATACCTATAAGAATGCCTCATTTTGAATAGTTACATACAAGGCATTGCTGCCTTTTGATTTAAAATGTTGTATTATTGCTTTAGATGAGGGTTTCTAACATCCCTGATCAAGTGTAAAATATATGCTTCTTAATATTTATCTTTTATGCTAGTTTCCCCAGACACAGTATAATATACAGTCAATTAAGATTTTTTAAAGGACTTACTATGTACAACAAAGGGGCAAATTACAGGAAATGAAATGACTCCTGCTTTCTGATTTTTAAATGCTTAAGAAAGCATTTTAAAAATTATATTGAAGAGCAAAAGCACAAAAACATAATAATAGTGAATTTTTTGTTTGTTCCCAAAGGAAGAGCATTCTAGAAAAAAGGAAAACTAGATGCTAGCTACTTTAGATCATATACATCCTAAAACCTGCTTTTGAGACAGCTACTTCAACTGGACTACAAGAGTGTTGTGAAGAGAGCCAGGGATCTTGACAATGGGATGGGAAGTGTGGAATCGACAATCATAATTTTCCTTTTTCTTTATTACTTTTACTAGTTTTACCTTGGAGGGTGCCATGATGAACAAGATTTATGCTCAATAAATAGTGAAAATACTGAAAATGAATGTTAATCCTAGGCACCAATCAGTTAACATAGCAAGAGGAAAAAGGAGAGAAGGAAATTTCCAGAACTTGGTGGGGATCAGAGTCCTCAGGCTACTTCTGAGACACTTCTTATTTTAACTATTCAATAATATTTAAATTTATTTAATTTTTTCTACAACAAAAATGTGTGCTTACTATTGGAATATTTGAAAAATACAAATGTATAGTAATAAAAATAATAATCACATGTAGTTATATCCTCATCTCTTCTTCCAAATATGTTTCTGATTTTGCATTTAACAGGATTAATGTAGATTATGGACCATTAACTTTATAAGTAAAATTATTCTGGTGAGCAATTTTCTCAAACTTCTGCAACACAATGTAGAATTATTTATTTTGCAGGTAGTTAATTTTGTGCAAATTTAAACACCGAAGTCAAGTGATAATAAATATAGATAAGAAACCAAAATTATGTCAAAGACTGAGATATCCTTTAATATGAGTTTATGCCCAAGTTCTGTTCATTTATTTATTAATTTATTCAATCATTCTCTTGCTTATTTATGTTACAAAAAGGTGTTCATAATTGGCCTTGAAAATAACTATACCTGGAAGAATAGAGTTATTTCTTACAAAAACTATGTTAACCTTCAATCTTTTATTACAGTATTAGATACTTGGTTAAAAAGTATTCTCCTATTTTGAAGAAGTCACATTCCATTTCCACTCTGATATATCACACAGTATAATGCTGATGTAATTTCACTGTAAGCAGAGACTATATACTATAAGTCAGTTCCAAGTTGTTAAGAATTTCTTTCTTGTCCCAATGGAATAGACATGATTGCTGTTAGAAAATTATATTTAACCTTTTGTTTATTTTTTAAATAGGACTGAAGAGATTTTGACCAACAACTATATTTTTCACTAATTGTTGAACAATAAGATTTTTGGCTGAGATGTAAGCATGCAAGAAAATTTAGCAAACTCAATAATAATACAAAAACATTTTTTACTGGGTGAATAGAAGAAAGTTATAAATTTAGTAGAGTTTATGAAATATTCACAATAGAAGAAGTTCTTGTAAAGTATTATGAAATTCACCATTTCTTTAGAAAATCCTGGCATGGTTTCTTAGGTGTCAGACTAGGTAAATTAGTTAATTTAAAATTCATTTGTTGCCATAATGCTGTTGAAAAACTAGACAGACAGACAGAGAAAGAGAGAACACACAAGAAAATAAAATTAGAGCCCAATAAGAACAATAAAATATTTTGAAATTCAGATAGCTGTCATAAATAAATAAACAAACAACAAGTGTTGGAGAGGATATGGAGACAAGGAAACCCTTGTGCACTTGGTGGGAATGCAGATTGGTACAGCCACTGTGGAAAACAATATTGAGTTTTTGCCAAAACATAAAAATTGGAACTGGCTGATATCCCAGTGATTCCATTTCAGGGAATATATCCAAAGAAATCCAAAACATTAATTTGAAAAAACTATATGCAAGTCCTATGTTCACTGCAGCATTATTTATAATAGCCAAGATATGGGAGCAGCCTAAGTGTCCATAAGTACATGAGTGGATAAAAAAGCAGTGGTAAATTTACACAGTGGAACACTACTCAGTCATAAAAAAGAAGTAAATCTTACCTTTGTGACAGTATGGATGGCCCTGGAGAGCATTATCCTACGTGAAATAAGCTAGTCAGAGGAAAACAAGTATTATGTGACTTCACTCATGTGTAATATGATGCATAAAAACGAAGTAAACCACAAAATAGAAACAGAGTCACTAATACAGAGAACTAACTGATGGCTGTCAGGGTGTGGGGGTGGCGTTGCTGGGTGAAAAAGGTGAAGGAATTAAGCAAAAAAAGAAGAAAAAGAAAGAAGAAAGAAAAGAAAGAAAGAAAGAGAACAAGCAAGGAAAGAACATAGACACAGACAATAGCATGGTAATTACCTGAGACAAAGGGGGAAAGGAAAAGGTAGAAGACAACATGGCGGGGATAAATGATGATGGAAGGAGGCTTGACTTGGGGTGATGAACATACAATACAATATACAGATAAGGTATTATAGAATTGTACTCCTGAGGAGATCCAAAATGGTGGAGGAATAAGTGAAAGCTACACTAACCAGCTGTGAAAATAGGTGGGGTTTCTCTCTCAGGCGGCAAGGATCAAACAATATATGACATTTCAAAGAAATATGAGGGCTTAATCTGAGTCAGTGTCTGTCAGGTAATGGGCTTGCAAAAACTATTGGAGACATACTCATTTCCTGCTCAGACCCTTATCATATGAATGAAAGCATTCTTAGCAAAGCAGGCTTCACAGGACTTTGTAAATAATTTCTTATGACCGATGACCTCAGAACCTGCTCTAGCTAGCAAAGGGCAGCACCACCTTCCCAGTCATAGGTAATTAAGCTTAAGTGGATTAGAGCCAGGAAGCACTTCTCCCAGGTAGAAATGGGGACTCAGGCTATGTCAGAGTAGCCCGGGGGCAAGGTTCAACCATACCCTCTTTTCTGCAGCCCCTGAGTCTTTCCTTGAGGGCCTCCCAAGTGATCATATCTGGCTTAGGTTGCCCCTCCTCTGAGTGGTCTTAGCCATCTCTGACTAATCAACCAAGCTTTGGGGCAGGGGATGAAGCAGAAGCAGCACTGCTGCCAGGGATAGGCTTTGTCTCCTTAGTGGCTCACAGTCTGGAAGTCGCTCACTCAGCTTTAGCCATGGGGGGCAGTTACAACTCCTGAAACCAAGAAGAGAAGTTCCCAACAATAAGAATATTCAACAGCATGAAATGGACACAGAAACCATAAAAAGAGCCAGTCAGAAATAAACAATGCAATATCTGAAATAAATAATACATTGAAAGGAATAAACAGTAGGTTAAATGAAGCAGAGGATCAAATCAGTGAATTGGAAGACAGGGTAAAAATAAACACCCAGGCTCAGAAGCAAAAGGAAAGAAAAAAAAATTAGAAATATCTTGAAACAAATAAAAAATGAAGATGCAAAAATTTAAAATTAGTGAGACAATAGGAAAAAGTCCTAAGATGGAAAAGCATAACATTACAGACCTACTTCAAAAAAGAAATAGCAAAAGCTGAAAGAAAAAATTCATATAAACAATCTAACTTTCTACTTAGATGAACTTGAAAAACAAAAACAAAAACAAGAAACAGACCCAAAAGAGTAGAAGGAAGGACAAAATAAAGATCAGAGCAGGACTAAATTAAATAGAGTCTAACAAACAAACAAACAAACAAAATATATATAAAACATCAATGAATCCACGAGCTGGTTCTTTGGAAAAGATAAAGATTGACAAACACTAAACCAGGCTCATCAAGAAAAAAAGAAAGAGAACCCAAATAAATAAATTTAGAAACAAAGAGGAGAAATTGAAAACTTATACCAAAGAAATAGAAGGGGTTATAAGAAAATATTATGAACAATTATATGCCAACAAACTGTAAAACCCGGATGAAACAAATAAATTCCTAGAAATGTACTGTCTTCTAAAACTAAATCAGGATGAATCAGACAACCTGGATAGACAGATTACACCTAGTGAAATTGAAGCAGTAATCAAAAAACTCTCAAGCAAAAGCCCTGGACCAGGTGACTTCACAGGTAAATTTTTCCAAACACTCAATGAAGAACTAACACCTTTCCTCAAACAATTTCAGAAAATTCAAGAGGAGTGAAGGCTCTAAGTTTATTTTAAGAGGCCAGCATCATCCTGATCCCCAAATCAGATAAAGACATAACAAAGAAAGACAACCAGAGACCAATATCCCTGATGAACATAGATGCTAAAATCCTCAACAAAATGCTAGTAATACATCACTGAACACAGCAATACATCAAAAAGATCATACACCATGATCAAATGGGATTTATTCCACGAATGCAAGGTTGGTACAACATTCACAAATCGATAAATGTGATTCATCACATAAACAAAGTAAAGTATAAAAAACAACATGATCACATCACGAGATAAAGAAAAAACATTTGATAAAATTCAGCACCCATTTATGATAAAATTTATCTGTGAAGTGGGATTAGAGGGACCATACCTTTGAAGTGAACATAATAAAGGTCATATATGTCAAACACACTGCCAGCATCATATCAATGGACAAAAATTACAAATGTTCACTTTAAGATTGGGAGCAAGACAGGATTGTCTGCCTTTACCTACCTTATTTGACATAGTACTAGAATCCTTAGCTGCAGCAATTATACAAGAAGAAGAAATAAAAGGCATCCACACTAAAATGAAAGAAGTAACACTGTACTATTTGCAAATGACATGATACCGTGCATTGATAGAGAACCCCAAAGATTCCACCAAGAATCTACAAGAACAGATAAATGAATACAGCAAAGTAGCAGTACACAAAATTAATATCCAGAAATTGGTTGCATTTTATATGGCAATAACTAACAGGGAAATGAAGAAAACAATCTCATTTACGATTGCTACAAAAAGAATAAAATACCTAGGAATAAACCTAACCAAGGATGTAAAAAACCAGTACTTGAAAAATTATAAGACACTGCAGAAAGAAATAGAAGAAGACACAAATAAGTGGAAACACATACTGTGTTCATGGATAGAAAGAATTAACACTATTAAAATGTCCATACTATCCAAAGAAACCTATAGATGCAATGCAGTTCCTATCATGATTCCAATGTATTTCACAGAATTAGGACAAATATTTCAAAAAGTTATGTGGAACCACAAAAGGCCTCACAGAGCAACAGCAATACTAAGAAAGAAGAATATAGTTGAAGGAATCACACTACTTAATATCAAACTATGCTATAAGGCCATACTAATAAAAACAGCATGGCACTAGAATAAAAACAGACACATAAATCAATGGAGCAGAATAGAGAGCCCAGAAATTAACTAACACCTTTAAAGTCAATTAACATTTGACAGAAGAAACAAGCACTCAGTCACATGAGCCAGGGAAGAGCTCCTTCTTTCTTTCTGCTGTGTAGTATCTCACTGTGTAAATGTACCATAGTTTTTTTATCCATTCATTTACTGATGGGCACATAGATTGCTTAGTTTATTCAAAAACCACCTTTGGGAAAATTGGACAGATAAATGCAGAATAATAAAACTAAGTCACCTTCTTACACCCCACACAAGAATACATTCAAAATGATCAAAGACTTAAATGTTAGCTCTGAAACCACAAAAAATGTAGAAGAAAATGTAGGCAGTCAAATCTCAGAGACATTGCTTGTTACAATATTGTATTGGACATATCTGTCCAGGCAAAGGAAACAAAAGAAAAAAAATAAATAACTGGCATTACATCAAACTAAGAAGTTTTTGTATAGTAGAGGAAAACATGAACAAAATAAGAAGACAACACACAAAATTGGAGAATTTTGTAGTTGTGAATTGGAGAATTGGAATTAGTGAATTGGAGAATTCACTAATATGTCTGGTAAGGGATTAATATTAAAATTTTAGGCCCTGGCTGGTGTAGCTCAGTGGACTGAGCATGGGCCTGCAAACCACACGATCACGGTTCGATTCCCAGTCAGGGCACATGCCTGGGTTGCAGGCCAGTTCCCAGCAGGGGATGCATGAGAGGCAACCATACATTGATATTTCTCTCCCTCTCTCCTTCCCTTCCCCTCTAAAGATAAATAAATAAAATCTTAAAAAAAAGAAAAAAGAAAAAAACAACAAAATTCATACAAAACTCAACACTGAAAAAACAGCAGCCCAGTTGAAAAATGGGCAAAGGACCTGAATAGACACTTCTCCAAAGAGGACATACAGATCATCTATAGATATATGAAAGATGTTCGACATCGCCAATCATCAGAAAAATACAATTTAATACAAATTTAAACCACAGTCAGATATCATCTCACACCAATCAGAATGACTATCATCAATAAATCAACAAGCAACTAATGTTGGCAAGGATGTGGAGAAAAGGGAGCCCTTCTGCACTATGGGTGGGAATGCATATTTGTGCAGCCACTGTGGAAAACAGCGTGGAGATACTTCAAAATAAAAAAAAAAACTGCCTTTTTACCAAAATATTCTACTTCTGGGAATATATCAGAAGGGACTCAAAACACTAGTTTGAAAGAAAATAAGCACCATATTATGTTCACTGAAGCATTATTTACAATTGCCAATGTATGGAAACAGCCCAACTGTTCATCAGGAGATAAGTAGATAAGTGCAGATTATAAAAATACACCAGTAAAATAAATAGAAATGTAAAAAAATTTCAGAAGACTGAATCTTATAAATGAGAGTAGAAAGTGAAGATAGATACAAAATAAGAATAGAATGCTGTAATACCTATTAAATTTGGGAGGCAACTTTGTCTTCATACTTATTTATCCTCTTTGCCTATGACAACTCTAATCACAGTGATATAATAGACACTTTCCACCACATCATAGCCGTAGTGAATATGACAGTGCTTACATAAACCTGTTTTTAATCACCTTGATAGGTAGGTATTCTTATACACTGCAACAATTTTATAACAGAACCAAGAAAACATGGCCCATTTATGCAGTTTTCTAAGAACTCCTAAGAAACAACTTTCAAATTTCTGGAGGAATTAATTAATGGATTGTGGGATTTTTAAAATCATTTTAATTATTTTTATTGTTGTTCAAGTAAAGTTGTCTCCACTTTCCTCCTACCTGCCCCCCTAACACCAGCCATCCCCACCTCCCAGCCTGGATCCTATCCCACTTTGGTGTTTTCCATGTGTCCTTTATATATATTCCTGAAAATCCTCCCCCCTTTTCCTTCCTTTATCTCTTCTGGTTAATGTCAGTTTGTTCTTAATTTCAATGTCTATGGTTATATTTTGCTTGCTTATTTGTTTTGTTGATTTGGTTCTGCTTATAGGTGAGATTGTATGGTATTTGTCTTTTGCAGCCTGGCTTATTTCACTCAGCATAATGCCCTCCAGTTCCATCCATGCTGTCCCAAAGGTTAGGAGATCCTTCTTTCTCTCTCTCTTTTTAAAATCACTTATTTTTAAAACGGAAGGGATGGAGAAAGAGAGGGAGAGAACATCAGTGCGTGGTTGCCTCTCCTTTGCCCCCAACTGGGGACCTGGACCACAACCCAGGCATGTGCCCTGACTGGGAATTGAACCAGCAACCCTTTGGTATTAAGGCCAGCACTCATTCCACTGAGCCACACCAGCCAGGGCAGAGCTCCTTCTTTCTTTCTGCTGTGTAGTATCTCACTTTGTAAATGTACCATAGTTTTTTGATCCATTCATTTACTGATGGACACATAGGTCGCTTAAAGCACCTGGACATTGTAAATTATGCTGCTATGAACATTGAGGTGCGTAAGTTCTTTTGAATTGGTGTTTCAGGGTTCATAGCATATAATCCCATCAGTGGAACTGTCAGGTTATAAGGCAGTTCAATTTTTAGTTTTCTGAGAAAATCCTGTACTGTTTTCTACAGTCGCTGCACCAGTCTGCATTTCCACCAACAGTGCACTAGGGTTCTCTTTTCTCCACAACCTCACCAGCACTTGTTGTTTGTTGATTTGTTAATTGTGGCCATTCTCACCAGTGTGAAGTGGTATCTCATTGTGGTTTTAATTTGTATTCCTCTGATGGCTAGTGATGCTGAGCATGATTTCATATATCTCTGGGCCCTCTATATGTCCTTGTAGAAATGTCTGTTCAAGTTCTTTGCCCATTTTTCAATTGGGTTGTTTGTCTTCCTGGAGTGGAGTCATGTGAGTTCTTTACATATTTTGTAGCTCAAACCCTTGTCCGAAGTCTCATTTGCAAATATGTCTTTCCATATTGTTGGTTCTCTTTTCATTTTAATGCTGTTTCCTTTAGCTGTGCAAAAGCTTTTTATTTTGATGAGATCCCAATTGTTTATTCTTTCCTTTCTATCTCTTGCTGTAGGGGACATATGGATGAATATATTGCTGCATGGAATATATGATATTTTCCCACCTATGCTCTCTTCCAGAACTTTTTTTTTGTGTTGTGACTTATATTTAAGTTTCTTATCCACCTTGAATTTATTTTTATATATGGCGTGAGTTGGTGATCAAGTTTAAAGTACCAATGGCATATTTCACAGATATGGAATATTTCAAAAATATATGTGGGACCATAAATGACCGTGAATAGCCACAGCAATTTTGAGCAAGAAGAACAAAGCAGGAGGGATCACAATACCTGATATCAAACTGTGTTACAAGGCCACTTTAATCAAAACAGTCTGGTACAGGTGTAAGAACAGACACATAGACCAATGGAACAGATTATAGAGCCAGAAATAAATCCAAGTCTCTATGGTCAATTAATATTTGACAAAGGGGGCAAAAATGTAGAATGTAGTAAAAATAGCCTGTTCAGCAAATGGTAGTGTGAGATCATGACAGCTGCATGCAAAAAAAAATAAAATTTGATCATCAACTCACACCATACACAAAAAATAGATCGCTTTTCTGAATAAATTTCCAGAAAAGACTTGATTCCCAAACATATGAAGGTTACTAGGACCTAAAAAAAAGTTATGCTCAGTTGTTGATTGAATATGGATCCTATGCCTCATAGATAAAATAGGAAGACTTTAAGGTTGACAGTCTTTCATAAAAATTAAAATGTTAAGAATCTCTTTTTCTTCCCCCCCCAAAAAAATAGAATTTTCACAGGAAACTATTTTAATAAGAAAGGGCATGTGGACAAATTACTGATCAATCCCTAGTTGTGTTCAAATGTCTTAAGACAGGACAAAAATGATTTTAGTTGAAAGAATATTTAAAGAAATTTCAAAGCAGACCACAGAATATCAAAGGAGGTTTAAACCATGAATAAGTTATTTATCTATGGTAAGGAAAATGCATAAGAATTTCTAAAAAAAGTTAGTGACAATTAAAGGTTTTTTGTGTCATAAGTATTAACGAGACAACATAATTATAAAATACAAACTATTCAGAAATCAAAAGTAGAAGAAAGCATGTAGTATAGTTAACTTGAACAGTGTAGTTAATCACAAATTTAAAAGACAGAGAATAATGGACATTAGAATATGAAGATGAAATGTATTAACAATTTATGAAGATGAGCACTTCTTGAATGTCACTATCAAACACCTCTTGCTGCATAGGTTACACATTCCACAGAGAGATGGTATTCGGGAGCAATACATAAATTTGTTTATGAGAAATTACATAAAATTTGAATTGATAGTATAAAATGGGGTTACCATAAACCTAGGCTTCACCTTTTGTTATATTGAAAAATAGTGGTTTGCAGGCCAAATCCTCATGCATTTTTCTTTGCCCCACAATTTTTAAATTGATTTTTAACATTTAAGCATCTGGTTTCTCTAGAAATAGATGAAGTTCTGGCAACACTAAGCCCACATTCCATGTGGCAACATGTCCCTTCAGAATGGACATGCATTTGCCACTTTGCTAAATTTTCCACCTTCCTTCTTCACTTGGCTAAGCATCTGCCTAGCCTGTGTGAGCATTTGGATGAGGTTTCTAGTTTAGATATTTTTCTATGTATTTTACTCAAGAAATCATGCCTATATAGGGTAAAGATTCAAATGAATACTTCAGCACTATGATTGCATGTTTTTAAATGATACTTTGGTCAATATCTGTCTTTCACAACCTAAGTAAGCTCCGCAAGGGCAGGTAGCACATCCAGTTGTTCATTATGGGGTTGGCAGAACCTGACACAGTGCCTGACTTATTCCAAGGGACTGATTAATGTTTCCATGACCAACAATAGAAATGGAACTACCCACAAACATTAACATAACATATTCCTGTTTAAGATGTACTTCATTTTAGAAGTTAAGATATTAACCATAAAAAATAGGCCTTTTTGGTCCATAACCAGGTGTTTTAAGAATTACCAACTGACATTGTCATAAGCTAAAAAAATGTTTAGTCATGATAGTTTTGGAATGTAAGGAATCAAAATAAAATCATACTTATCAATTCTAGCTTAAGCTCAGCTGTGTACTGTAAAAAGATACTAGGTCTTTAGAATAAAGCCATGCCAACATAACTCATGTGCTGATTTTAAAATAAATTAATGTAACTTTGTTCATTATGAATATGTTTATTTATAACTTATGTGAAGGAAAATATGTTTTCAAGATCTTTACTATAGTATCTGACATAGAGTGAGAAATTCATCAATTGTTCATTTACCTGAATTTCACAATGTTCAAAAGGAGAAGAAGATGCTGTGAAAGTGAGGTTCTGCTAGTTGGAAACTGAAGCAGAGAATTTTTCAATAGATATAATGGAGAAGAGGATTTGGGCCAACAAAGAAAATCAAGAAATATTGTTGAGATCCACTTAGGAAGCCAACATTCAGTGAACCAAAATGGTAGGCTGGATGAGTGCAAGACAGAACTGTACAGAAGTCACAGCTAACATGAACTTGGTGGGACTAGAAACCTGGGAATTGGGGTGATGCAAATACAACCCAGAGTAAATGAGGAGGGGTTTTAAATATTGTCGAGAACAATCTTTCATTCCCAACTTGCTTTTAAAAAGTAAGTAGATTATGGTACGTGGATGGGGCAACTAGTTAGAAATGGCCAGTAGAATAAAGGTCATCTGGAATAAACAATGAATGACTCTGTGAAGGAGAAGCAATGAACGCTTGTTATATCTACTTGGAAGATAGCTAAAACAATCCGAATTGCTTCCTGACAGTGAAGATTTTCTCATAGAATGCAGCAAACTCCCTTCCTTTCTCTATGATTTTTCTGAATTTCTTTCAACCTCTGGCTCCACTCAGGGATCCCTAGACAGCTTCAGGCTCTTTTCTTATGGTAGTCTCAAGCCCTACATCTTTACATCACCCACCCAGAAAGGAAGATATAATTTTTATATCCTAGACTTTCCCAGAAGTCACTGTGGGAAAGTACCTAACTTTGAACCAGACACTGTATGGCCAAGTGAATAGTGTGTGCTGATTGACTAAGGCTTAAGTCTAGGCCCATTTCTGAACTAATTGCAGTAGCCTAGATAATGAGGTAAGTTGATTGGCTTAAGAGGATCAGTGCCTACATGAAGAACTTGGTGTGAAATTGGTCCAATCCAAACCAAGTGACTGGGAAACTAGGGTGCTCAAGAAGAAAAAAATATAGCATAGATTCCCCTGAGGAAACCAGTAAGTAATTGTCCACTATATAGAGAAACAAAGGTAGTTTAGCTGGTTTCTAGTCACTGCCTACCTTCAGGCATTTTTCAGAGTCTATGCATCTGGATGTCCTACTTATAGCATACTGCCCTTTTCTTTTGGCCACTGCCCTCTGGTGCACCTGTGTGCCTTGCAAGGCAAGACCCGTGCAGTACAGCTCTAGTCACCAGTGCTGCCACGGCTTCCTGTGAGGTTGAGGGGTATGGGGCTTATTGCCAGGTCGCATGGCTTCCAGAGCCCACCAGCCCAGGCTTTCTCCCCTTCTGCCCTACCCACCCAGCACCTGCTGTGCTCCTTACCAGGCAGGCCCACACAGCACTCAGGAATGAGCACCTGAAATATTCCAAGACCACGTGGTCACCAGGGCCTGCCAGCTCAGGAACTCGAGTGCCCAGCAGCTGGGAAAGAAGGGAGAATAAAGAGAATGGTGTTTCTGTACATTATGCTTTATATAGTCTGGCCCCCAATTCTCTGTATGGTGGAAGCATGTAAGAAAGTAATTCCCTCTATCACATTCCACTGCTTGGTTGCTGGGGTGACCATTCATGCAGAGTCCTGGTTGCTTCCCACACTCTCCCCCATCTCTGTGGGGTAGTGTAGCCTCTTGTGCTGATCCTGAGCTCCCCAAACCCTTCTGTCCAATGATCCAGCCAGACTCTTTATTACAAATCACCTCATTTAACACCTCTGGACTTTATAATCTTACAAAGACAAATAAGCAAAGGTCTTATTCTTATGAAGCTACTCCCTAATGGCCATGAACATAGTCCTGCCTATTGCCTGGCCCAGAGATCCCCTGAAATGGAGTTCTGGAGTTGAGGGGAGGCTTTACGTGAAGGACAAGGGTCTTGCAAAATCCAGGTTAGTTGGTTATCCCTGGAAAGTGGCATGTGTGATGTCCAAAGAGTGGCATTGGTGGGAAAGTTAGCAAACTTGTTGTATTGTGGAGGCAATAAATTTGGCACGAGCATTAGAAGGTACCATTAGAACCATAAAAACTAAATGACAGAGTTAGGGACTAATTCTATAGTGCTCCCATTAAGAGAGAGTGGCTTCCTTAGAGGAAGGTGTGTAACACGTCACACCTGTCTAATGACCACAACACTTAACTCAAATTAAACTGAGGGAAATATTCTGTAATTCCCCCTTTAACGCTCTGGACTCTTTTTGTCTAAACCACTGGGGCAGAAAAAGAAAGAAGTTTTAAAGTGAAGCTGATAGACCACCCCATATGTCACCAATTCAATTATCTACTCCAACTAAACTGCTGAATCTGGACTTCTGGAATTAGACTTCTTAGGTGAGGCCTATAATGTGTAACCAAACACCTGAGTAAATGAGGTCATAGGTACATACCTCATGAAAACACAAGGAAGGACACAAGTTAATTCACACAACAAACTACTAACTTGTTTCTGAGTCCTCAAGACTGTCCTTTAAGAAGATGGCCAGTTGCAACACTTTTGTTGGAATAATATTGAGAAGTGACAATTGGCAAATTCTTTATGACTATAAATTATACATCTCTGGTGATGTCGTCAGATGCTGAGGTAAAACAGTTAAGCTTCCAAGATAAAACAAAGCTTTGAAGACAGCTGTACTAGAGTCCAGTATCCACAACTGAGCATTGTGATTTTTCTCAAAACATTATTCTTTGCCTTAAGATTACCCTCATTGTCATCAAAGAAAACAGCCAGTTTTTTTAAAGATTTTATTTATTTATGTTTAAAGAATGAGGAAAGGAAGGAGAAAAGGGGAGAGAAACATTAATGTGTGGTTGCCTCTAGCTTGCCCTCACACTGGGGACCTGGCCTGCAACCCAGGCATGTTCCCTGACTGAGAATCAAACTAACAACCCTTTGCTTCACAGTCCAGTGCTCAGTCCACTGAGATACACCAGCCAGAGCAAAAACAGCCAGTTTTTAATTTTGCTTCATCATTTGCATGAGCAAAAGAAGAGCAGAAATTGATCACATAACCTCTTTAAGTCTGCTCACTGGAACTTCCACAAGAAACGTGTGAATCAACCCCTAATTGCCCCTTCAGGGTACAGAAACCAACCCACAATTCTGCCATACAGCTTTGCCTGCAGTACCTGTACTCCCCAAGTCCTTGAGGTTCCCATTATGTCTTGAGATTTCTCCTTGACATCTTTCAGGAAATCAACCTTCATTCCTTTCCTGTAAAGAATTCCATGAACAATACAACAAAATAAGGTACGATGACATTTCTCTAGTGGGCTTTTGTTAGCTCCAAAAGTCAATCTCAGTTTCTCAAGGCTTTCTAGTAACAACCAGAGACCAGACATGCATCAAAATCTTGGCTATTAAAGCCAAAATTTGAAACTGGTCTTTACGGTTTCATGCAAAAAAAATCTGTGTGTCATTATTCACTCATTAAGAATGCCAAATTCTGGAGGCATAGATAGGAGGAAAATACCAAGCAAAAAAAAAACTTGTTCTTTCTCTGTTCACAAAAATTGCACTTCCATACCTTGTGCTTTATATTACTTTCCAACTTAATGTGGAGTTTTAATTCTCAGAAACTCTCAATTTCCTTTCAGAACAGAAACAAAGACAAAGTTACAGAAAAAAAGTGCAGGACTAGAATTGCCTTAGAATCTTGTTGCACACCAACTGGCCCTACAGATGACCTTTCCTAGGTCCAAATGGCTTGAACCTTCAGTGGCAGAGACATTCTCTTGCCCACCAGTGCATCAACTGATCTCACAGCACAGACATGAAGATTGCTGGTGTAAACAAAACAACAAAATTTTCTAGTCTCCACACGACCAGAAAGCAAGCAAGGAACTGAGATCTGAGGTTTCTTTCCTTTCAACTTAAAACTCTCACAGAATTCTATATTTGTTCATATTTAGCTATAAGGTGCTTTTACTTCTTGTTCTTTTCAACACTGGAAAGGACCACACTCTCAGTATCAAGCAGCTAAAATATCCAAGATTTGTGAGACTGTAAATAAAGTAAAAAGTACATTACCACTTTCAACTGTGGCCCACTGTCTTCTTTTGAAAGAGTAATTTCAAATCTCCCTCCAGAGTGCAGGTCCAGTTGTCCCTTTCATCATCAACCACAGCAGGAGGGTTCAAGTCTTCCTTAGGTAAGGTTTGATTCCCATGAGCTTCAGGAAAGAGTGTGTTGTCAGTAGGACAACACAGGGACCAGTCAATTGCTCAGCAAGCTGCTTTTTGTGGTTTTGAGTCTTCCAGGTTTTTAAGCCCCGTCCCCCTTACAAGTGTAAGGGCTCATCAGATGGGTAGGCAGATCTGCAATGAGCAAACTTGTGCAAAACGGCTAGTGTTTGCCCTAAAAGATGCACATAGTGCTTAATTTTTGACTCAGACTCCAAATCTGGGAGAGGGATTCTTCCAAAACCGAGATTTGGCAAGGTATCCCATAAACTATTTCAGAAGGGCTTAATTTATAGTGCCTGGTCCCATTTCAAATCCATTCCCTGGCATATTTTTGGCAGGATCATCTTTATTGTATTATTTACTTTTTTCTCAGTCATTCTTTAGATTGAGGTCTCCACGATGCATGTAACTTCCATTGTATTTGTAGTGTTTGTGTAGCTTTTGGGAAATCTCCGAAGTAAATGGTGGTCTGTTTACACTCTAAATGCTGTGAGAAAGTCCAAACCTAGGAATTATTTCTGTAAGTAAAAGTTTCGCTACCTCACTTACCTTCTGAGTAAGGGAGTTGGGTATGCCTCTACCCATTCAGAAAAAAAAGTGTCCACAAAAACTAATAAAAATTTGAAATTCCCTTTGGCTTAGGCATTTGTGTAAAATCTACTTGGCAGTCCTAAAATGGGAATAACCCTTTACTTTGTACTCTCTTTTCACTGGGACATGTTCTATCTTAGGATTGCTTTTAGTACTTATTTGGCAGGCTCGGATGAGCCTCTGACTGGTCCTTTGCAAATGAAGGCTCTTCAAATGTGGTCTCATGACATCTGTAAAAACATACCTTCCACATGGGTCCCTTCATGCAGGCATCTTAGGATAGGATACACTAGAGAATTGGGGAGTAAGATCATACCTTGGGTATTGAACTTCCACATGGAATTGAGATCAATGTTAAAGGATTCTCATTCATGAACCCATTCATCATCTTGTTTTGTGCAATAGAGTTTAAATTTTGCCAAGTCCAAACAGGGGATCAAAACCCTTGGTGTGGTGGCCCTCTGGCTGCTTGTCTTGCCACTTCATCAGCAGTTTGGTTTCCCTGGCTCATCTGGGAACCATCCCTTCAGTGTTCTTGGCAGTGCATTATGGAAACCTGGTTCAGTAGATTCATTGCCTCTAGCAATTGTAAAATCTCTTCTGAATGTTTGACATCATTGTTTCCCAAGATTAAGAGCTCACTCTCCTTTCATATAGCTCCACAGGCATGGACTACCATGAAGGCATATTTGGAATCCATGTAGATGTTAGCCTTCTGTCCCTGGGACTTAGTAATTAGCCTTAGTCCCAGGCACAGTACTAAGGCTCTCATTAGGGCTATCAACCCAGCCTTTTGTGCTGAGATTCCTGGCCCAAAAGTTTGGGCCTCTGCCTTGTCTATGGTTATTACCATGCACTGGCTCATCACTGGCAATTATCCATGAAGCTGCTCCCATCTGTGTATACCTCCCAGTTTGGTGCTACCAGAAGCAGGTACAGTAAATCTGGCCTGTTAGAATAAACCTGGTCAATGATTTCCAAGCAGTACGCTGGAGCACTGAGTCTCCTTCCATGTCTGGGATCAGGGTGGCTAGTTTTAGAGTTGTGGTAGTCTATAAGGTAACATTTGGTTTGTCCCAGAAAATGGCCTGGTATTTTCCCATGCACCCTGCCATCAGCCAATACCCTCCTTTCTGTCCGGTAGAGTTAGGACCTGCTGTGGCACCAATACCATAGTATGCCATCCCAAAGTTAACTCTTCAGCTTCCTGTAAGATGTCACAGGTAGCTGTCACTGTTTGAAGACATGGCAGCAATTCCTGTGTCATGTGATCCAACTTCTTTGAGGAATAGGCTGTTGGTCTGGGAATGTTTGCCAGAATCTGGGTTAGTAAGACCAGTTCAGTCCCCTGCCTTTAATGAACATACAATTTGAAAGGTTTCTGTAAATTGGAAATCCTAGTGAGAAAGTCAAAATTAGCTTTTCCTTTAAGGTATCAAATGCTACCTGACAATTTCTTGTGCATTTAAAAGGTTAAAATTCCAAACTTTTTTTTCAAGGAACATGGATTGATTTATTACTATTCCTTTTTTGTTTTTTTTTTCAATTTTTTAATTTAATTATTTTTCAAGTACAGTTTCCTGTCTATTAATCCCATCCCATCCCACCCCCATCCTCCCGCCTCCCATTTCCACCCTTCTCAGTTATTGTTCGTGTATCCTTTATATATGTTCCTCTAAATCCCTCCCCTATTTCCCCTGAAATTCCCTCCCCTCTCCCCTCTGGTCACTGTACCCCAATGTTCATAGCAGCACAATTTATAATAGTCAAGAGTTGGAAGCAACCTAGGTGCCCATGAGTAAATGAATGGATCAAAAATTATAGTACATGTACACAATGGAATTTTATGCTGAAGAAAAAAAGAAGGAGCTCCTACCTTTTGCAACAACATGGATGGAACTGGAAAGTATTATGCTGAGTGAAATAAGCCAGGTGTTGAAGGACAAATACCATATGATCTCACCTTTAACAGGAAGCTAAACAACAAAACAAACAAGCAAGCAAAATATAACCAAAGACACTGAAATAGAGGACAAAATTCCAAACTTTTAAGGAATTGTACAGTGATTTTGCTATCTCAAGTTCAGAATCCAAATTCAGCAGAACCATGCAATTCCTAAGAACCCATGAAGCTGCCTTTAGTTATCTGGAATTGTTTTTTTTTTTAGACTTTATTTATTTATTTTTAGAGCGAGGGGGATAGAGGGAGAAAGAGAGGAAGAGAAACATTAATGTGTGGTTGCCTGTCACATACCCCTTACAGGGAACCTGGCCTCGGACTCAGGAGAGTGCTCTGAATGGGAATCAAACTGGCAACCCTTGGGTTCACAGGCTGGAACTCAATCCACCGAACCACACCAGCCAGCGCAGTTCTCTGAGATTTTTATTATAACAATGGCTTACTTTCTATCCATCATCTAGCACCTGGTACCCTGTTTCAGTTTAAATCCCAGCTATGCCAGCTGCTGTTTACAAATCTGGGCCTTGCAAGGTATTACCTTACATCCCCTTTTTGCCAAATGATTTAAACTGCGGTGGTGTTGAGAAAATGGTCCTCGTAGGCATTACCAGCTATCAATATGTCACCTATGTATTGCAGAAGAACATGTGATTTCAGTTGAATATCCCTAAAGTCCTGAACATAGTCAGGGATTTCTTAAACCCTTATGGCAGCACAGTTCAGAAATTTGGAGCATGGCTTTTGTTTTTGGGCCCTGCCATTCAAAGGCAAACAGTAGTTGAGCCTGTTTATCTACTGGGGTGTAAAAAAGGCATCCTTCAATGCTAGAACTGAAAATCATTTGCTATCTCCATGCACCATGGTCAACATATTATAGGTTTTGGGCACCATAGGATGAATGTCCTGAACAATTTCATTTAGGTATCTAAGATCCTGTACGCATTGATATTCATTAGAGTGAGGCTTTTTGACTGACAAATGGGAGTGTTATATGGAGACTGGCATGACCAAATTTGTCTTGATTTAGGAATTTTTTGTAATATTGGCTGAATCCTTTTTAATGCCTCTTCTTTAAGGGGGTACTGTTTCTGCCATGGGATTTGCATCCCTTCTTTTAGATCAGTTTTATGGGTTGTGTATTAATTGCTCTACCCCAGGTTCCATCAGCCCAAACAGTTTGATCCATCTCTTCACAGATCTCAGGTGATAAGAGTTCACCTCCAGGACCTTCTAGGCAAGTCAGGGGCACTTGGAGCTGGAGAGCATGTTTCAGCAGGACCTCTACATATAATTACTGCTTTTCAGGACAATAAGTTATGTGTATGTATGGTTTGCAAAGTAAATCCCAGCCCAGCAGTGGAATATAAAGAAAACTGGCATGTAGAGAAAACTATGCATAAGAGTTTGGTCCCCAAGCTGGCATTCTAGAGGTTAAAGGAATGTCTGTTTTTATAATTGTCCAGTCACTCCAGCAACCATTACTGAGTCTGAACTTAGTTAATTTTGTATTCATCACTGAGTATGTAGCTCCTGTATATACAAGGAAATCAACTAGCTTGCTCCCCATAGTTAACTGTATCAAGGGCTCCCATGGGGAAATAATAATAGCTCAGGGAATGTTCAAAGGAGCCCCTTGGCCTCCTTATTTTTCATCAGACTCCCCACTCCTTTTCAGCAGTTCTTAGTGAGGATTTTCATCTGTGTTTTCTCTTTTGGTTTTGGGTACTTCTTTCTCCAATGGCTCTCCTTGTAATGGGCACATGGATTGATGCCTAGTAAGGCCTGTTTTTTTCCCTTTAGGGTTCCAACTCTTCTTATCTCACCACCGTATCTCTAAGAACACCATGGCCTGTCTTATCTTCCTCACTTCCCTGGCCATTGTAGACTTTAAAGACTATGTCCACTAGCTGAGAGGGATTCATTCCCAATGCCCCATCCGAACTCTGGGATTTCTTTCTGATTTACAGGGCATTTTGCCCAATAGTAGTCATGTTCACCATCCGTACATTTTCTGGTGCCTGTGGGTCAGTATCAATATGCTTTCAGTAGGCCTGATAGATCCTTTCTAAAAATTCAGAGGTGTTTTCATTTGGTTTATGTTGAAAGGCCTGTATCGTATTCAGGATCTTTTGCTTAGACACTCTACTATTTGGACTATGTTTAGACTCTGCCAAGGGAATTGCCCCAGCTGTCTGAGGGTCACATTGGGACTCTCTTGGTGGAGGCATTGAGTCTTTTCACTAGCCTTATTTATAACCAGCCATCTCTCATCTACAGTTAACAAGATATTAAGGAGAGCCTGTGTACCTGCCCAGTTTGGATGATAAGTGGTGAAGATGGAGGTGATTAGATCCTCCATTATCTGAGGATCCTCCCTATATGAGAGGTTGAATTTCTTACAAATCAGCAAGTATGAAGTGGAAAACAGATTATAGGCCCCATAATAGCCAGTAGACTGGCCTTCCTTATTTACTCCACTTATAGGAAATAGCCTCAAACAGAACTGTCTTACTCCATATTAGGATGCTCCTGCGCCAAACTGGGTGCCCTTCAAGGGAAGTACTCACCTGTCATCACAGGAGTAGGGCCATTGACTCTCTTGGCCCTATTCCAGGAGTAGCTAGCAGTGGGGGTTTTGACGAAGGAAGTCCTCCTTCTACTAAGCCTGTGTCCCCTGGATTCAGGGCATTAATAAAGCTTGTTTCCTCATTCTCCTTTTCTTCCTGTATCTTACTGTTAGGAAGAGGTTTCAAGGCCCCTTCCCTTCTCTGAACCATCAAACAGACCTCTGTATCTAGTGAAATTCTACTATACAATGACATAAATACCTTTACATAATAGATTTTGTCCAATTTTTGTAACTGCTGACAATACTGTTGCAATTGCATAACCATCCACGGGCCACCTTTCCCTGCAATCCAAAACATAATGTAGGCCACACAGTGTTATGCTATTTAACCAATGCCTTCTTAAACATTGGCTAATAGTTTTACACACTCCAGTCTACTAAAATTGTACCTGATGGGCTCCCTCCAGGAACCAACACAAGAATAGCCCCTGCTGGCCCAAATGCAGGGCAAGCAAACCCTATGACCAGAACCCAGGCAACCTGGAAACATATAAACATAACTGGCATCCATGACTCCATTATTCCAACAAATGCTCACAAGCAAAATTTCTGGCAACCGATCTCACAAACTGTTCCCCATGTCATGGCCTCCCCCAAACTCAGTCAGGCCTCCTTTGGGCACCAGTCCATAGCCCCAAAACTCAGGTGATCCTCCCTCCTGTTTAGAATCTGTTTTTTTCCCAGGCCCATTTTCTTTCTACCTGTCATGTGTGTTTAAGTGTCTGACTCTTCTTGTGAGCATGCAGAGAAATTCCCAGCAACTTGGACCCCCAGTGCTATTTCTTAGGGTGTCAACCAGCCATGAGCAACTAGGGCCTTGTGTTGGGTGCCATTATTGTAACAAAAAAATCGGTCAGGCCCTACCACTTACTGTCAACAGGACAAAACTCTTGAGGCAGAGTTCACTGGAAAGAGAAAAATAATATTTTATACAAAGGCTATACAGTTTGAAATGATGGCAGACTTCTACCTCAAAGCCAGTTTCCTCTAAGACACTCAAAGAAAATCACCCTGCCACTCTCAACTCATTCAAGCCTGTATAAGTAACATCTTTTCACATCCAAAAGTACCATCCTTTATGGAACACAGTTGGCTTAGTTGGTTTCCAATCAATGTCTGGCTTCAGGCATCTTTCAGAGTCTGTGTGTCTGATGTCCCTGGAGTGGGCTGCCCTTTTCCTCCAGCTATTGCCCTTTGGTGCATCTATGTGCTTGGCCTGGCAGGACCCTTACAGAGCAGCTCTAGTTGCCAGTGCTACCATGGCTTCCTGTGCAGTTGAGAGGTTGTGGGGCTTATTTTCTGGCCTCATGGCTCGCAGGGCCCACCAGCCCAGGCTTCCTCCCCTCTGTCCTACTGGCCCAGTGTCTACTGTGCTCCTGGCCAGACAAGCCTGCGTAGCTCTAGAGGAGGGGTGCTGAAAATGTTCCCAGACCATCCTGTCTTCAGGGCCTGCTAGCCCAAGAACTGGAGTCCCCAGAAGCTGAGCAAGAAGGGAGAACAAAGAGAGTGGTGTTCCTATGCTCTCTGCTCTATACAGTCTGGCCTGAAATCCTTTATAGGGTGGGAGCATGGAGGAGGGTAATTCCCTCCATCATGCTTCTCTGCCCAGTTGCCAGGGAAACTACTTATGCACAATCCTCAATGCTTCCCAAACTCTCTCCCATTTCCTGGGGGGAGTATAGCCTCTCGTGCTGATCCTGGGGTCCCTGTTACCCTCTGTCTAGTGATCCAGCCAGAATTGTCCCCCATAACAATATGAGTCTTTTTCTTTCCAATTTAAGCTTGGATTTAGTGGTGGTTTTCATGACACCTGTGTTATGGTAGCAAACCCATGGTGAAAATAATGTTCCCTTTCCTTATTAAACAATTTAGCACTAAGGTCATTAGGTAGGATAAAAAAAAGGTGTATGTACCAGGAATGGGATGGAACCCTAGTGACCCAGTGAACTAGTGACCTAGTGACCCAGGGTGGCAGAAACCAAGCAGGATGAGAAAGGTGCCTTCAAATGAGAGATGTCCTGCTCAGGGTGTTAGAGCCTGACAGCCAACAGGAGGGCATCCATATAGAAGGTCACCTTGGCGTGGAGTATCAGAGTGGGCTGAGGAGGGTGTCTCCATGGAGTGGGCGGCCTGATATAGGGAGTCAAAGCCATAGAAGAATAGTAAGTGCATACCTATAGAAGACTACAGGTGTCAGCAGCATGAAAGTGATATCCATGTGGAAGAACAGTCTGGCATGGTTGTTGGAGTACAAGCTGGGAGAAGAGGACATCCAATGAGACCAGTTGGGGCAAAGATGACAAATGAGTTGTAAACAGTGTATTATTCAAAAGATAAATGTATTAAGGATATAGGATCTAGGTTTCTCATTATCGAGGGTACAAATATGAAAAGGGAGGAAATTTGAATGAACCTTGTGTTGTTGGATATACAACTATCCATGTGAACTTATAATTCCAACTCATGTATAAAAATTATGAGTATGGATATAGAAATCATCGTGGTTGTAAATATATATTATGTAATTCCCTAGCTCTGTTTGCTGGGAGGTCCTGGAAACAGCAATGCCCCCAAAGCATTTACAACACCTAGGGACCAGATTTTTATTTCTAAATTTCTTTCAAAAGGAATCTGGTATTCTTGGAGAAATGTGTCATTGTATACACTTGGGGCACAGAAATTAGAAAATGAACTTTTTGCCTAAAAATAAGGAACATGCTACAAAGACATGGAAACCAACTTGAAGAGGTTCCACTAGTCATACTGGAGAATTAAAGTAAAATTTAACAGTTATAAAGTAAATAAGTTTCAAAATAACTCCTCAAAATATTTATTAATTCTAAGAAGTGAAAAAAAAACTTCATAGTGGAGAAGCCTGGCAGGTACCACTTTAGTGAAGTGAGCAATATGAACACTGTAAGTAAAGAGATACAATGAAACCAGGAACCACCCGATAGACTATAATAAGAAAAACAGAGCATCATTTCTGTATTATGTCTATCGAAGATATATATTCTGAAACTGACCATGAGGAAAGTAAAATTACGGGATAGCTACAAAATAACTGGCCCTGTAGTCTTCAAGTATGCTAAGGCCAGGAAAATGAAAGAGAGGTCAAAACTCTTTGGACTGAACAGACACGAAAACTAATTTAATGTCATTTTTGAACTGAATCCTTTTGCTTCAGAGGACATTATCAGGACAACTGACTGAACTTGAAAGGAGGGTGAGTATTATATGGTGCTAATAATATATCACTATCAATTTTCTGATTTTGATGTCCCCATGATTTTGTAGGGAACCTTTCTTGTTTGTTAGAAATACACAGTGAATTAGTTAGAGGTGATAGGACATAAGGTTGGTAACTTACTCTCCAACAGTTCAGAAAAAATAATATTTGCACCGGACGTGCAACTTTTCCATAGTTTGTAGTTAGAGGATTACTTCCCCAGGATCCCCAGTGAGAATTGAAATGGATGATAAGCGAAATAGCCATTAATTCAATGCATTTTATTGGATGTTCTTAATCTTTTAAAAAATGGCCAGACACTCTTAAATAAAATATGCTAACCATTGTTTGAATGGGTCAATCCAAAAAGTACAATAGTAAGACAGGAGGGAGAAGTAATTGTTGATGATTATGATTAAAACGATGTCAAGGAGTCACACTGAAACACATTGTAATAAGTGGAAATGAATGTAGGATGTTCCAGAAGAGAGAAAAAAGAGCAAAAACTCAAAGACAAAGCTTAGTTTACTTTTTCTCCTTCTTGAAAAATTGGGTAAATAGTGATTGTATTAAATAAGAGATAAGAATGAGGGAGGAGGAGTTATAACATATATTCCTAAACATACACCTTTTATTTAAAAATTAATACATAGCTCTGGTCAAGATGGTGACATAGGCAGACATGGCTCACCTCTTTGCACAACCATATCAAAATTACAAGTAAAAATATAGAACAACCATCAATCAGGAACATCAGAAATCAAATTTAGTGGAAGTATGGCAACTATGGAATTGAAAAATCCACATCCATTCTGACTGGTAGGAGGGGCGTGGATGTGAGAAGTCCCAGACCCACACCAGGCCCCCCATCTCAAGATTCCAATGCCAGGAAGATTAAGTCCCCACAGGTTCTGTCTGAGAAAACCAAGGGGAACTGAGTCAGTGGAGTAGGCTGCTGGAGCTCTAAGCAGTTCCTCTTGGGGCATCTATACATGCATTCACATACTCAGATTCACTCCATCTGAACTCCAGCACTGATATGGCAGCTTAAAGGGCACCCGTGTTATACAGAGAAAGACTAAAGTATCTGGCGTCTGGATAAGTAGAGGTCATTGTTCCTTTGCTGAGCCCTCCTCCCACAGAGCCCGTAGGCCGGTGCCATATCTGAGACTTAATCAACATGGCTAACACTCTGTGATCTTTCTTGCAGATCCAGGAAAGCTCTACTCCACCCAAATTATGGGCCCACCCAAGCTGCTTTTCCAAAAGAATGACTGGCCTTGGCTCCTAAATACTATCAAATAAGAAACAACTGGCTTTAGTGAGCCCTAGCAGTGGCCAGATTAGAGTCATAGCTTGGCTTCACCTGGGAATCTCCAAGCCAAGGATAAATATCAGGCATCTCAGATTGCTTTACAGCTCATTCAGGGTGCCCTGGGCAAAACACAGGTAGGGGCTAACCTTGACCTGGACCACCTGGGAAACCCCAGGACCAACACACCCAGTAGATAGCTACAGACCATGTCAGAGTACCACCACTCTCTCCCTGCACAGCTGATCCTCCACAGAGGTTAGTGTTCAGAGGTCAGCCAGTCCTTAAAGCAGACTGGCCTGGGTAAATCCCTCCCATTGATCTGCTAACAGCAACCAAAGCTCAACTACAAGAGGAAGATGTATTTAGCCCACACAAAGGGTATGCCTCGAATACCCAGCTTGTATAATGGAGCGAGTTGTACCGCTGGACTGTACAGGACACCTACTACATTAGGCCATACTACCAAAACATGGACTCAAAGCAGCTCTACTTAATATGTAGAAACAAACACAGGGAAGCTGCCAAAACAAAGAGACAAAGAAACATGGCCCAAATGAAAGAACAGATTAAAATTCCAGAAAAAGAGCTCAACAAAATGGAGAGAAGTAATCTATCAGATTCAGAGTTCAAAATACTGTTTATAAAGATGCTCAAAGAATTTACTGAGGACCTCAGCAGCATAAAAAAGATCCAGTCAGAAAAGAAGTAGACACTAATTGAAATAAATAAAAATTTACAGGGAAACAACACTAGAAAGGATAAAGCCGAAAATCAAATCAATGATTTGAAACATCAGGAAGCAAAAAACAACTATGCAGAGCAAAAATAAGAAAAAAAATGAGGATAGTATAAACAGCTTCTGGGACAACTTTAAGAGATCCAACATTTGCCTTGCAGGGATACTAGAAGGAGAAGAGAAAGAGCAAGAAACTGGAAATCTATTTGAAAAAATGGTGAAAGAAAGCTTCCCTAATTTAGTGAAGGAAATAGACATCTAAGTCCAGGAAGCACAGAGAATCCCAATTGTTTTTCTTCAAATAGTTTTTTTAAATTTAGTTATTGTTCAAGTACAGTTTTCTGTCTTTTACTCCCACCCCAGCCCACCCCCAGTGAGAATCCCAATTATGATAGATGCAAAGAGGCCCACACCAAGACACATCATAATTAAAAGGCCAAAGGTGAAAGATAAAGAGAGATTCTTAAAAGGAAGAGAAAAGAAGTTACCAAATTTTTCAGATTATTAGAGGCACTCTCCCCACCCCCAAATTTGGGAGCAATAATGGTTGTAAATGCTGCCAATGAGTTCTGTTTACATTTACATTGGTGAAATATTATGTTATTTATGTTATTAAGTATCTTACCACATTTTTTGCTTCAAAAAATTTTCCCTTATTTCTCTCCTCTAAAACGTTGGTGCGTCTTATGGTCTGAAAAATATAGTTACTGGAAGGTTAACAGATGGGGGGAGGGGAGAATGGGTGAAAAGGTGAGGGGATTAAGAATTACAAATAGGTAGTTATAGGCTAGCCATGGGGATGTAAAGTACAGTATAGGAAATGGTGTAGCCAAGGAACTTATATATACAAATTACCCATGGACATGAACAATGGTGGGGGGATTGCCTGAGGGAGTAAGGGACACTGGGTGGAAGGGGGCAAAAGGGGTAAAAATCAGGACAAGTGTAATAGCATAATCAATAAAATATAATAAAAAAATACATAATAAAGAAAGGATTCCAAACTGAGCAGAGGGGTAGATTTTTCAATAAAATTTTTTCAGTATACTGGCTATTGCATTAATAAGTTAGGTTTTTCAAAATTTAATACATTTAATTAAAATAAATATAATCACCTAATACCTAATCTAAATTATGCAAATATCAATTTAATTTTGGGTTAAGAAAATGCTTTTAAATGGACAAGAAATAAAATGAACCATAAAGTAAAAATGATCAGATTATATAAAAAGGAGACAAAGTGGGTCTATATTTGCAAAAAAAAAATCAAAACTTAAATGTCTTCAAGTAGTTTAAAAAACACGTTTTTTAAAAATTTTTCTTTATCTTTAGAGGGGAAGAAAAGGAGAGAGGGAGAGAAATATCAATGTGTGTTTGCCTCTTGTGTGTCCCCCACTGGGAACTGGCCTGCAACCCAGGCATGTGACCTGACTGGGACTCAAACCACGATTGTTTTGTTCGCAGACCTGTGCTCAATCCACTCAGCTACACCAGCCAGGGCTAAAAACACATTTTAAAATCAATAAATACACCAAAGTATAAAAATTGAGGGAACTGTGAACACTTTTTAAAAGAAAAAATTCAAACGACCAAGGAATATGAAGAAAAAGTTCCAATTCACTAATTTTTAAGTTAATTACACAAAACAGAGGTATACAGTTGCTGTATCAATAATTATTTTTAAATATATTAACATGCACAATATGAGATGAACACTGGAAGTTAAGAAATTTTTTGGTGTAGGAGGGAGTTAGGTGTTATGCAAAAAAGAATAAAATTTGGACAGATTTCTATATCTTTTTTCTTTTCTAATATTTTTAATTTTACATTAAAGTCTTGTATATCTAGTATTTTTGAGGACTGAGAAGTTCATTATACATTAATTTTACACATAGTTAAAGGTCTTTACTTTAAATATTGAAACACATTTTTTCTTTTTCTTTTTTTTTCTTCAATTTTTTTATTTAATTATTTTTCAAGTACAGTTTTCAGTCTATTACTCCCATCCCATCCCACCCCCATCCTCCCCCCTCCCTCCCATTTCCACCCTTCTCAGTTGTTGTCCATGTATCCTTTATATAGGTTCCTCTAAATCCCTCCCTTATTTCCCCTGAAATTCCCTTCCCTCTCCCCTCTGGTCACTGTCAGCCTGTTCTCTATTTCAGTGTCTTTGGTTATATTTTGCTTGCTTGTTTGTTTTGTTGTTTAGCTTCCTGTTAGAGGTGAGATCATATGGTATTTGTCCTTCAACACCTGGCTTATTTCACTCAGCATAATGCTTTCCAGTTCCATCCATGTTGTTGCAAGAGGTAGGAGCTCCTTCTTTCTTTCTGCAGCATAAAATTCCATTGGAAACACATTTTTTCTAATAACAAAAATGTATTTACTTTTTTTCATTTTAAAAGTAATACACAGCTACGATAGTGGATTCCAATGACGTGGAGAAATAATAAGAAAACAATACACATCATTAATAATATTATTACCAAGAGAAAACCACCATTAACATTTTGAACATACACTTTCAATGAGGTTGCACTGAAACTTTTGCTTGTTAAAAGCAATGTTTGCTTCCATTATGTTGCAGAGATCAGAGCCATAAGACTTTGCATTTTTCAGTCCTCAGTCCCCTCCCACTTCTCTGTTTCACATCCTCTCCCCTTCCCATTACACCACTCATCTAATTTTCTACTAAGCACTTTTCACATATTAACCCAATTCAAGCCTTCAGACAATGCTGCTGGGTCACTATCACTATTTACATGTTAATGGAGAAAACTGAGTCAGAATTATGTTTTGTAACTTAGTGATTTATTTTTAGGGTAGAGCTTAAGGTCAAGGAAGGCCTGTCAGATTCCAAAGCCCTTGCCCTCCTCTCTATACTGTGTTGATGGCAGCATTGCAAACTTCCGTTTAGCATTTGAAATGAAATCAGATTGAATTGAATGTTACTTATAGTATACTTTTAAAAATACTGTGTACAATTTAGATTATTACTCTAAAATAAAAAATATAGAGAAAGTGAAGAGAGTAAAATAAAAGAGATGAATGTCATATCTATCATATCTGTAGAGGAAATACTAAATAGGTTTGACTTGTTTAACTTGGAGAAAAAATGAAATATTGAATATGTTTTTAAGTTTATAGTTTAATATATGTCTTGTATCATAAATTAAAAGGAAGACAAATTAAAATTAAACCAGAATACAAAGTGATATTTTTGTTGTCAGGATACTTTCAAGAGAAGCTCTATGGTCTCCTGTAGAGATGTTTGTATAAAGAACAGATCTCCATCTATCTTAAACAATTTACACAATCACATACTAGTCAGCATTTGACTTCATCAATTAACCAATCCATTAAACAAATATTTATTGAGCTCCTACTGTGTGCCAAGCAGTATGTGGAGTGGTATGAACAAGCTGACTCAGACTATTTAATTTGTTAAAGTGTATTCTAATCTAATGCCATTACTAAAATCCCTCTGCATCATGTTATATGCAAGTGATTTTGTTTGTTCACTTCTACTAACTCTACTCCTTATCAACTACATTTATATTCTTGACCTGCTTAATTTGTACAGGTCCCCAATCCCTTATGGACCTTGGGATAAACATTTTTAAATTCAGAATTCTTTGGATTAAAAAACAGAAAGTGGTAAATATTCTGCATATTATGTAATAGTCCCTGCAGAGTCAAAGCAGTAGCTTATATTAATCACAGTAACATATCTTCAGTGAAATACATGTGTAAAAAAGATAATATACATACATGGGATTTAATAGTTAACTCATGAAAATGGGTACCAGTGTTCTTTACAGTATTCATACCTTTTATAAGTTAACAATCTTTGTATATCTACAAGAGACCCAATTTATATCTATATTTACCATGGAACCTATAAATTTCAGACTATACTGGGAAAGTTGTGTTCTGTGGAACATTCTTTGAGAAATGCCATGATAGGAATTATGAGGAGATCATGGTTTACTCTTACTCTTATTTGTTTTTCAGATTTTTAAATCCATGATTGATTAAGTTATATATGACCTGCATGAAACACAGATATAAATCCCTAGAGAATAATGGTGAATGTGACAAAATGACAAGGGAATTATCTGCTTTTTAAGAAAAGAGCCTCATAGGAGAGTGCCCTCTCCAGAGTCTCTCATTTTACAGCTGTTTAGTCCATTCAACTGTTATAAAAGAAATACCATAAACTGTGTAGCTTGTAACTAGCAGAAATGCTATTTTGTCACTGTTCTGGAAGCTTGTAAGTCCAAGATCAAGGCACTCATAGATTTGGTGTCTGATGAGGTCTTACTTCCTCAGTGAGGTACTTCTTCTCACTTTAACCTCATATAGCTGGAAGGGTTGAGAGAACATTTTGGGGTCTTTTTAATAAGGAAATTAATCCCATAATGAGGACTCTGCCTTCATGACTTAACCACTTCCCAAAGACCCAAAAAACACAATCTGTCATATTGGGGGGTTAGGATTTCAACATGTGAAATTTATTTTGTTGAAGCAAATCTATCTTTTGTGAAGCACAAATATTTGAAGTTTGCAGGGGAATTTCCTTGGGACCAAAATACTTCTTACTAGCTAATATAATTTATTTGTCAGCAATTTATTCTTTGTGTTAAGAAGGGGCATCTTTTCTCTGCTTTACAGTTTGGACATTCATTTGCCCTGGAGGGCAGTATAAATTCACTAGGATTATATATAACTTTATTAATGGCATTACCATTTACACAAAGAGTAAATAGCACAGGTGAATCCTTGACAGGTGTGACTGATTAGGATGGGCATTGTTTTGCAGGTAAAAGATCTCTGGTTCAATTCCTGATGAAGGCCCCTGCATAGGTTGTGAGTTCTGTTCCCAGTCAATGGGCAGAGGAGAGCCAAAAATTGATGTTTCTCTCATACATGTTTCTGTCCTTCTCTTTCTGTATGCCTTCCCTTCTGTCTAAAAATAAGTAAAATATTTTAAAGAAAAGAGTGGTAGCACAGGTGAAGGTGAAATTTAGTTGTGTAGAGGAAAGGAGTAATTAATGGAGAGAGAAGTACTGATGCCAAATGATTATTACTATTTTACATATGTCAAGACTTAGTTTACCTAGAGGAATGCCACTGTTCTAAAAATGTACATAAGAATTTGGAAATAAGAGTTGAGCAAGGAAAAATTACAAGCTTTTAGGGAATTCTAAGTCAAAAGTTATAAACTAAGGGAAATGTACTACTTTTTAAAAAGTATATGAAACAAATGTTCAGTAAGTTCTCAGTGGCTACACAATACTTTGGTAAATATTATCAGATTGGTTTTGGAAGTAGTGTTTTCTTAGAAATGAAGCATATCAATTGCTCAGTGAAGAAAAAGAATATACACATTTAAAAATCAAAATAACCTTTTTAAAATTAAAGTTTTATTTGTTGTATAACAAGTAAACCACTGTAAAGTGTAGTTGCTTGTTTAACTTTACATGTGCTTTGATTTTGGCAGTTTAGTTCATCCAAATAAAATTTGTGAAATTAAACACTTTCAAGGAAAGAAATAGGAGAACCTAATTCAACCTAGTGTCTCTTTTATTCTTCTGTTATTCATTTGAAGTGCCCTATCAGCTTGAGCTGACCAACTTCAGTCATTTTTACCCTTTAATTTTTTTCCTCTAACGTAAACTGAAATTCCCTGCTGTTCATGGTATTTTAGTGGTTAGCATCATTTAATGAGCAGGTATCATTAAACTAAAAAGGTTCTTTTCCATGTGTCTCTGATTAGTTAGTGAAGAACCAAACACTTTCTCTTAATATATATGACATTGCCTTATTTTACATATAAGTGTGTTGGGAACCACCAAATAGAAAATAGTAATTTGGGTTAAAGTAGGATGGATTCTGTCAAGTGAATATGTGGCCTTCTGTTAAGTTGTAGAATATAAATTGTTTACAAGTTTCTCTGTATATTTTCCCTTGTAGATTTATGTATATATTTTTACAAATAATTTATTTTACTTTAATTCATTTTTCTAAGAGTCGATATATAGGTAATTTAAAAATAGATGCTTTAAAATCAAGGTCCATGTAAACCTTGATGTAAAAGAAATCATTTAGTGAATATATAACTTCAGAAATAAAGTCTTTAATAGTAAGCTTGTTAAATCAAACACTTTCATACTATACTTGATAACAGTTTATTTTACTTTACAGTAAGGAATAAACTGTTAGCCAGTAAAGAAATAGCAGCATTCATTAATTACACACTTGCTGACATTGCTTATATTTTATTATTAGTTTTAATTCTGTTTTTAGGAAGAGAAGAATATCTGTAAGATAAATAGCATGGAGCCTAAACAATGAGGCTAAAATACAATCAAATGTGTAATAAGTTATAGATGGCTTGTGTGGCATTGACATTGGTAACAGGTAATAGATGTAACAGTGCTACCTACTGGTAAGAAGTAGTAGTGCTTAAAGAGTGAAAATAGATGGACTTTTCCAAAGTGTTAAGTGATATACATGATTATGTAGGGTCGCTATTACTGATACCTGTGACACACAGTACTCTTTTCATTTCAAAATACTCTTTTCATTAGTATTCACAAAGTTTTGTGGTAAAATTTCTGGTATGAGACTCCTGTTTTTTTTATATTCATAGCATGTTTTTAGTATACTTTCTCTTTGTAATAATAGGGCACTATACCATTTGTCTTACAAGTGGCCCTTCTTTGATAACCTTGACTGTTTTATTTTTTACAGTCAGCCTTTCCAAAAAATGTTTTGTTAAAAAATAAGACCTTGCCTATGAAAGACAATGGGCAATTTTAGTAATAGCTGGATATTTAGATAGTGCAGTGAGATGTATTATTCAGAGAAAGAAGTATAATTTATATATGCAGCAATCAGCATATGATAAGTCTAATTAGGAAAATGAAATCAGACTGCTATAAAGTACAGGTGTCAAAGTTTTACAAATTAAAAACCAAGTGTACCCAGATGTAGGGTTTATTTTTCCCTGTTCCACTTAAAATAAGTTCAGAGGTCTCTGTGCTGGAAAAACATTTGTACTAGATTTACTGTGGTATATATATTAGCTTATAGTTTAATAAGCTAATTTTATTTATAATATTGAAAAGTAATTAAAGTTACTTTTAACATTAACTTAACTGAAAGTGAAGCTTTAATTTTCTAACTATGGTTAGTTTAATGTTTGTAGTGCAGTGTTGTATGGGTGTGACATGATAAACTTAATTAAATGTGATGATTTTATTATTCTGATTTGAATCCTTCTTGCTCATATTTTAGCTTTATTTAGATACCTGTTACATAACTTATTAAACCACCATGTACAGTAAAAATAGTTGTTACAAAATCAGGAAACTGCTTCTTCATTATGGATAACTTTCTCACTTATACAATGCTGTTTCAATCCTGAAAAAAATAATAGAATAAAAAGTAAATTAACAAAAAAAGAAAAGAAGGGAAAAGAAAAAAGAAAATAATTTTAAATATCCTAAATGTGCCTTTGTTTTGTAAAGGGAAAAAATACAGAGCATTGTTTATTTCAAGGCATAAATAAGCTCTTTACACCTTGATTCTCCTTTTCTTGTCTCCTCACTCCTTTTTTCTTTCCCTTCTCCCATATCTACATGTTTGTCTTTAACTATATCTATGCAGTATCTTTTCTTATGTTACTTTAGGTGAAAATTGTCATTAAATTTTGGCCAAGTATAATTGGAAGAATTTAAGTTTGTGGGGTTTTTTTGGAGAATTTTATTTTTGCCTGTTATTATCTTGTACAGAGAGAACAAGAGAGGGAGAAGGGAAGAAGGAAGGAGAGGCAGGAAAATGAGAGAAAGAGTAAAGACAGTAAGAGAGAAAAAGTAGAGCTAATAGCAAGTTAAATGGAAGTAAATCAGATTACATTGTATGCAAAATTTGCATATCAGAGAAAGGTTTAAAGTGTGAAAACTGCCTGAATGTGTGAGAAACTGGTATTCCCATTTTTTAAATAATTTTCACAATTTGCAAAATAAGCTAATGGTAAATAAAATATTAATGGAAGGTTTAATGATATGTAAAATATAAAGAGTTTGAATTACAATCTAACTTGCTTTACTAATAGAACAATCAAGTATCACACCACCAATAAGGTATTTTAATAGCATAGAAAATAGTAGTTCAACTCCTGTTTTGAAATGATGAAAATGTTTCTTCTGTGTGAAAGCTTCTGCTAGCTTCATATCTTAACAGTGTCAAAACCTGGTGCTAACAGTAGTCTGCACTGTGGCCTTTATCGTCTTCTGTTTTTCACCTAAAACTGCTAGAAATAGTTTTCAGAAAAGTGACAAGAAAAATGCTATACATAATGAGAAATGCTAGTGCAAATATTATATAATTCTTTTAAACAATGTGAATAAGTGTATTTAATACTTTTCCCTCAGCAGTAACAAGAATAAAGAGTTACATTTATGAGCAAACAGAGTTTTTCTTAAGTATAAGTTCTTCTCTATTTCTATGTGAATATTTAACAGTATTTTTTGTCTTTTGTATCTACTAATGGTATTTTACAAATAATATATTTATGTTTAGTTGTGAATCATTTATTTAAAAAATTTTAAAGAATATGTAAAATGTTTTAATTCTCAAATATTATTAAACAAGTTTTCTGTTTATATTCTTTATAAAAATGTAAAGCTAAATTTTCAGTAATGTTTTATTTGTAAAATTAAATCATAATGGTAATTAAAGTGCTTTATTTACATTTTTACTTTATTTATAAACTTTGATAATAATATTTGGCATCAAATTATATTTTTGTCATAAAAATGCATAAAAATGTAAATGTATCAGAACAGCTTGATTAGCAGATTGGGTTACAACAATTTACAATAAAGTTTTAACCTAATTTCTGTCCTTGATTATTTTTAAGTCAAAATTTATATAGGAATTATTTGCTGATATAATTTCTGAGAATCTTTAAGAGTAAAACGATGATATTTCAGTTCTTAGCTTTCACATTAATAGGTAACGGTGTTTATATCTACGACCCCATGCTAAGTAATATAATGAATGTGTGTCTTATCTTTCCATTTCATTGATGATTTCATATTTATGGAAAGGAACTTGTTAATTATAAATGTAAAGTGGCTAGGAGAAAGCAAACCTTCACTTTAGTATGGTCTACTTCAGTACTTGTTACTTTTTCTTCATCATCTTATTGGTAAATCTTTGGTGTTTCTTTTACTGTAATTCTAAAGAGTTTTATTATTTCTCATTAATGAAAGAGTCTTTTAAGTGTAAGACTGAGCCCTTTATTTGACTAGAGAAAAGTGATCTGTTTGTTTAATTATCATTGATTTAGAACTTCTGATATCTTTTACTGGAAAATTTTAACTATTATTTTGAAGTTTGAGTCAGTAGTTTTTAGACTTTTTTGAAAGAATATGTCCTTAAAGAATTTAATAGCAATTAGATGATTAAAACTTGTTTGATAAATTAAAATTTGTATTAGAGATATATTTATTCTAATCTGACTTTTTCTCTTGAGATAGTCATACAAATTGGATAGTACCTTATTGCACACTCATGCTATTTTTTCTTACTTGAGTCAGATCCAGAGATGAAGTGTATGAAATGCTAAGTTTAGCTATAGATACCTAAAAACCTCATTGGTGTATGATGATCTTTCTACATTTTCCATAAGACAAAAATAGTTTTATATCATCTTTAAAGAACTTATCAAAAATGAGTGTCTTTTAGTAAAAAATAAATTTGATACATTTAATGAATATTTTATTGACTCTTTAAACTTTTATCTTCATGTGAATATTTTAACTGAATACTTAAATCTTCTTTTTTTAAAACATACTCATTGTTAACTGGCTGTCACCCTGGCAAGTTACTTAACTATTTTCTGCCTAAGTTTTCCCCTTTGTAAAATAAAGAAGATAACAGTACTCACACCACAGAGTTCATATTTTTTCTAATTGATTTTTGCTTACTCCAGTTTCCACCACTTTTTAATTTTATTTAATATACAAGTCAAAGTTAACTTTCTTAAAATGCCTGTAATCATATTACTAATCTCCAGCCTTGATAAGAATTTGGATACTTTATACCTAAAGAATGCAATTCAGATTCCTCCTTCTGACATTCAAGTTCCTCTAATTTCAAATCTAGAGTATTCACTACTTGTGTATTTACTACTCACTGACTCATTGAGGAAGCTGCTGTTAATCTGAACCATATACCAATTTCAAGATACAGTTCATCATTATATTTTAGTTTTCAATCTTTTTGTAGGGAATGTACTCAAGTATATTTTCTTTTACAGAAATCCTGCTTTTTCATTGGTAGACCATTTCCAATCCTGGAATCTCCATATAGGCTTCCATGATTTCCCAGGATAAACTTTCAGAATTCAAAACTCACACCACATGGCCTTGTACATTCTTAATGTACTTTTCATATTCTAACTTGTATTCTAGGTAGGCTAGATAAGATCCATATCTTATCTATTTTACTTACTTGGAATTTTCTAAGGTAGAGCCTAGATTGTGTTTTATTATGAATTCCTCTCCTGCCTCTCTATAACACCTAACAATAGTACTCTGTACATAAAACATGGTCTGTGAAATAGTTGATTAAAAAGACATTGTAGCATAACAGAAAGAACAAGTATTTGAGTAAAAAAGACTTGGATTTGAAAACTGGATTAAATATTGTTTGACCCTGAACAACTCAAACTATATGAGTTCCACTTTCCTCAGTTTGTAATAAGAGGAATGTTATTATCTACTTTTGAAGCTGGGTGCAAGGATTAGAAATAATGCATGTAAAACATTTATAATGTGTCTGGATGTAGTAGATGCTGAATAAATATTTACATTTTTGCTTTACTTGATGAAACTCATTTTACCATTAGCCATGTAGACTATGGGAGGGCATGTGAGGTTGATAACTGCAAACATACTAGTCGAGTTCACTTTTGAATAACAGATAGCATGTGTTGTTTGGAGAAAAAAATACCACTGCCTTTGTAAAGATGTCCTCATTACATTATGGCTATAAATGAGTGGTTTCCTTGTTCGCATTTGTCAACTATTTCCTCTCTGATCTCTCCCTCTCAAGAGTAGTGCTACAATGCCATAGGTAGACAATAGATGAATGTAATGATATTCAAAAAAGAAGATGGTTGCTACCTTCATGTATTAAATATTTGATTTATTTATTCATTTATAAAGCAACAAGTATTTGAAGGCTTTATCTATGTGTAGATCATACTGGTAGAATAAATATTGAACTAGAAACAGATCCCATTCTCAATGAATTTACAATTTAGGATAGGAAGAGGAAATGTATATGTATAACATAAGTGGCTATGAAATAGAAGAGGCTTGGTTAAAGTATTAAGATTATAGTTTCAGTCTTGGAGCAAAACTCAAGTGGCGTCCACAAAAGAAAATTGTCTTAGCATTTCACATTCCCAAAGATGGACCATATTCTCTATCTGGTTTGGAATTTGAATTACTAAAGTAATGTAAAAATGTATTTAGACTGATGGAAAGAAAATTGTGATTATCCCCAAGCCTGTGTATTTATTAAAATGCTGATTAAAATACATAAATATAAATGAAATAATGTTTTCCACTCAAGCCCCTCACAATGAAAAAATACACCTGTAACTTAAATTGATCACACATTTGGATGAGCACAAAATTTCCTCTGTACTTTATATTTTTACATAAGCTTAAATAGAGGATAAGCATATCACTCAAAATATAGAAATCCATTTTTGAATAAAAGAATTTCACAATACTGCTGTAGAACAATGCAGGCAGTTCTCCCAATTTTATGTTTATTCAAAATACCTATTTCAGCTTTTATCTATTTGAAATGGTGGCTGCAATTTGGTAAATGCCACTGATTTAGTTTAGATGTTATTGTTATAGTTATAGTTTTGAAAGCACTGGGCATTTCTTCCTGTTAGTTTGTGCTGCTGCTTTCAAGAATGGTATTTAATCAGTGTCCTAGCTCATTCGATGTGTCTTGCTTATAAATCCCTTTCAACCTGAGAGAACGACCAAGTCTTCTAAACGCTGACAGTTTTTCAGGAGATTCACAACTGATTATATCCAATTGGGAGGAATTTTGACCTTTCATACATTCTTTTGCATAATCATTTCAGAGGGAAAAGCAAAATAGATTTGATATAGCCTAATCCATGGCACATAGTAGGTACCCAG